>NC_000071.6:111787335-112110335 GCF_000001635.26 Mus musculus
TGAGCATTGGCTTGCTTTGCTCTGCCTCCCTACTCTTCTCTAACGACTGGCATGTACTGGTTTGCCTTACATTGTGTTGCTGAGCTCTGCTTGTGAGAGAGACACTCACCAAAGAACTTCTGGTGAGGGCCGTGTGGCTTCTTGCCACTTCCATGGCCTTGGGCAGGTTGGTGAGCCATGTGGCGTCTTCTAGGTTAACCTGCCCTTGCTGCTTCATATGTGGTGACTGCCAAGTGGACTGGACTGCAGCTGTGGAATCCTATTTGGTGTTTGCCATGGAAGCTGAACTGCTGCTATCCTGACAACAAAGATTGGACTTGCCCGCTAAGAACTATTTTCAAAAAGGCCTACTTCTCCCATGTCCTGATAACTTTTCTCTTCCACTATCTCTGGTGGGTGGTGGGCTGGAGGAGAGGTTAGAGTAGGTTGGAAAAAAGGCATGCTTACACAGTGGATCACATTCTTCTTTGGATATACATCCCTTGTGAACATCATCTCCCTGTGGACCACGGTCTCTCGTGGACCACAGCTCCTTGTGAACCACACCCTACCGTGCACCACACCCTCATGGGGTACATCTCCAGTAGAGCTCTCCCACTACCCACCCTATGAACTCTAGGCAAGTTGCTGTGCTTTGTAGAGGTCTAGACCAGATCCTCATGCTTCCCAGCCAAGGGCCATGCAAGCCACTGAAAACCTGAAATGCATTTCTTCTTTCATTGTCTTTAATCTGGAACCACGGTTTTGGATCTTCAATGTGAACTTGGTTAGTTCCTTGGGTTGTCATCTTCTGGATCTCAGACCACTTGGTTCCTGGGAGTGGCTCGCTGATCCCCTTAAAGAAGCACACAGTTACTCTGAGCATTCTGACTGGCCACACGTTCCTGCCTTTTAGAAGGGAGAATCTGAGGCTCTGGCATGACACGGCTGTGTGATAGTGTGAAGTGGCAACCAGAAGAGCTCAGAGTCCTAGGGAACAGTCTCATTGTCTTTGCCTGAAGAGGCTGTACAGCAGGGGCATAGAAGACACTGAGTGGATTTGCCAGAGAAGGGACCTCTGTGTGGCTTTTCAGCTGTGCACATTGGCCCCAAGGGCCTTCTCTGCCTCCTGACTCATCTCTGTTCCTTAGTCATATATACCATGTCCCCTGTGCACCAGCTGTGGTGCAAAGTCCTGCCTCCCACCTAGGTCCTTGAGTCCCAATAGCCACACAAATGTATCCCCTCTCCTTCCCCCTCTTCCCCTCCTCCCTCTTCTCTTTGTTCTCCCTCTTCCCTTCCTCTTCCTCTTCCTTCTCCTCTTCTTTCTTCTCTTCCTTTTCCTTCTCCTCTTCTTCCTCTCCTTCCTTACCCTCCCTCATCTCTCTCCTCCCCTCCTCTTCTTCTTCCTTCTCCTCTTCTTCTCCCTCTCCTTCCTGTCCTTCCTCCTCTCCCTCCTC
This sequence comes from Mus musculus, assembly GCF_000001635.26. Taxonomy (NCBI): domain Eukaryota; kingdom Metazoa; phylum Chordata; class Mammalia; order Rodentia; family Muridae; genus Mus; species Mus musculus. Next base: position 111,788,775 of record NC_000071.6, read on the forward strand.
CCTTCTTCTTCCTTCTCATCTTTCTCTTCTCCCTCTCCTCCTGTCCTCTCTCCTTTCCCTTCTCCCTTCCTCTTGTTTCTTCTCTTCCTGTTCTCCCTCTTACTCCCTGTCCCTCTCCAAGATGAGATGTACTCCTTTCTAGGAGTCTTGCTGGTCCTTCTTCACTTTGCTGCTGTGAAGCTGCCACTAATGGGCTGCACACATAACTCCCTTCCTTAGGATGGGGCCTGAGAACACAAATCTTATTTGTGCAAAAATAACTGGCAGAGAGGAAGCCATGCCCTCCAGGCACTGAATTGAGAGGCAGGAGGAAGAGACTGGTTCGAGGAGCCAGGCCAATACAACAGGCTAGGCTGGCAGTGTGCAGAGCCTAGGGCCAGCTCCAGGTCCTGCCTTAGTGTGAATAGCTGGCCTAAGCATTATTGGTGAACAAGTACCCTGTGGTGACCTGTGGGGTGTGTGCTGTGTGTACTCGTGTGTGATGTGGTCTGTGTGTGTGTATTTGATATAGTATGTATTGTGTTGTGTATGTGTTGTATGTTGTGTGTGTTGAATGTATGTGCATGTTATGTGTATGTATATTATGGTGTGTGTGTGTGTATTTTTGTGTGTACATGCATGCCTGTGCTTCTGTGTATGTGTATGGTGTTTGTGTGTATGTGGTATGTGTATATGTATGAATATTTTATGTGTTGTATGGTGTGCATGTGTGTGGTATGGTGTGTGTTGTGTGGTATGTGGTGTGTTGTGTGTGTTGTATGTATGTGTGTGTTATGTGTGGTATATAGTGTGTGTGTGTGTGTGTGTGTGATGTGTGGCATGTGTATATGTTTGTGTGTGCCTGCATGCATGTTCTATGTAAGTGTTGTGTGTGTGTGTGTATGTGTAAAATCTCTGGGCACTTGGGAGTGAAAACTCAGAGGAAGGGGAGTAGGAACTTTTTAAGGTTAAACACAGCAGCCCAGAACCCCTCACCTCTGAGGAGAGAGAGTCATGCACTTCATTCAGGATCAAGAACTCTGGTACAGAGAAGCTTGTGATCAGCGGAGGGAAGACACTCTTTTTGGTGTTTTAGAAACAGACAATGTGTCTGTGTGGGCTCCTGCTATTGTCCCTTTTATGTCCTCAGCAAACATGCCGGCTGCAAATAGATGGCCCTTTGCAGAGGGGAAAGTTGAGGCTGTGAGGGTGGCAGAGGCCTGCTTAGGTCATGGAGGTTTCAACATCAAAGGGAGGTGCAGGGCTGGAGGATGGAGTGGAGGAAACTGGGGGGCATCAGTCTCCAGCATGGGTGTATTGCTCCCAGCCTCCTCAGTAGCCTGACCCTCAACACTTTGTAGTTGATGACGATAATGGGGACTTTGGAACCCACCTTCCCTGATCTGACCCTGACCAGCACTGTGACCTCTGGAAGTTTATTTACCTTCTCTCCTCTTTACTTTCCTTATCTATAAATTAGAAATAACCGTGGTATTTCAGAACCCTCCCCTCTTTTCCCGTGCCAGCCATAATTGGAACCTGAGCAGAAGGCAGGCTTCCTGGAAGCAAGAACTGGAGTCAACCGGAAGCCATAGCAAGCCATGGAAGGCTGTAGGTAGAAGAGGGCTGAGGTCAGCCAAAGGTTTGAGAGAGGCTCTGGACCACGGAGGGAGGGTTATTCTCACATTCATACGTGGGAAGGGACAAGGTCTATCTGGCTGATTAGCAACACCCCAGTCCTGGGAGAGGAGGGATTCTCCCAGGGCTATCTGTGATGATCAGCCCAGCTTCTAGGCCTCTGTGTCTGCAGTGAGGCAGGTTAAGCTAACCTGGAGTAAGGAGTTGCTGCTGGTCTGGGGGTCCTCAGGAGGCCACTCCTGCAAGGGCTTGGGTGAGCAGGAAGCTGCAAACATTCCTCACCATCGCCTCCCCTACGCCTCACCGGCCAGGAATGCCAGAGAGACTGTGCTTATCTCTCCCCTAAGAATCCCAGGAGGCTGCCTCCCATCAGCTATCTGTCCAGACAGGGTCCTAAATCAGGACTCCTCCCCCTCCAGCCACAGGTGACGAAGAACCCGGACCTCTGCCAACCCAGACACCGAGGAGTCTGAACACAAGCAAGCAGCCGTACAGATCGGTATGGCCAAGGGTGGCTGGGGACTGAACGTGTCTCGGCAGGGGCTGACACGGACTTAGCTTGAACAGGCCTGGGTTTGAGTTGATCTCAAACCTGCCTCAGTTCCTTCATCTCTGAAATGGGAGTATTCATAGGCTTCTCTTGGGTGGCGACAGAACCATATATAGCCCCTGCCTTGGCTGCTCTAGCCAGCCTGGCTGGTATAGATCCTCCTCTCCTGCCTCATTAAATGCACACACACTCAAGCTGAAGGGGCTATTTGCTGAGGTGTTGCAGCTGCCCACAGATTTGCCTGGAACCCATGTCTTCCTTCTGCCAGCTACCCCAGTGTTCTAACACCTTCCTATGGCTTTTCCAGCTTGGCTAGTACCCATTTATTTTGGGATTTCCTTCTGGGAGAGTGTATGGGTCAAGAGGAAGACACACCCCTCCCCGCCTCCCCCAGTTGTTGAAATATAGCACCAGGTCTTCCCTTCCAGCCTGATTTCACAGCCCCATGGAACACAGTAGTTATAAATAACACGCTATAGAATACGCTAGAAGGTGCTAAGTGTTATGGGAGAGAAGCGGGCAGGGGAGGGGAGGGAGGTTGGGTGTCGTGGGGGTGGGATGGGTGCTGGGATTTTAACAGGACTGCTATATATAGTCTTTGTCTCTTCCTGTAGGAGCTTCCAGTTTGACGTCTGTCTGATGATGTGCACCATCCCGCTTGCTGAGCCCGTAAGCACGTTCACATGTGCATATGTGTGCATGAGTTTTAGGGTATGTGTGTGCAAACAGTCTGTACACCCCTGAATGTGCAGACCCCCTGTGATATAACGGAGAAATCCGGCAGTCTCTTGAGCCAGTTTCTCCCCAAACTCGCCTAGACACCACTCAGGGCCTCCCAAATTCTGCATCTCCATCTTGAAAAGGATCCATTTACTCTTAGACAGGGAAACTGAGGCTGTGGGAGGCTGTGGGGTTCACACCACGGCCCATAGCCTTCAGAAAGCTTGGCAGGGGGTGGGGTTCCTATCCTGTAGACACCCAGTGGCTTTTCCAAAGAATCAGGCAGTGGAGACACAGGAATAAGGTTCAGGCCTGAATTTTTCTTCCTGTCCCTCCCACCCCAGAGGCCACTTAAGCAGCGCATAACTGCTCTGTGATGTATGGAACTCTCTGGCCGAGCATAAACAGAGGGTCACATGCCAGGCAGGAGTGCCCACGGACTTCCTCCCGTTCTGTGAAATATGCTCCTCGTTTGACTGGGGTTTGTTTTATTAGACCCATGGCAGTGAGGAGCCTGTGTAGCTAAACCCGCTCTCCATCACTCCTTTCTCCTGAGAAGCAGAGGCCCAGTACCTGAAGAGAAGGAAAGTCTTGCTTTCTCTGTCCTTCCTTAGCACAGACTCCCCCAGAACTAGATCTTCCTGGCCCAGGGTAGGCTGCACGCCACGAACTGCAGGGCACTTGAGGTCTTGTGCTCAGAGAAATGGCTTTTGATTCTTACAAGGGGGACGTATCAGCACAAAACCTTCTGTCTTAAGGCAGTGAGCTTTGCATAGTCCCTTGAAATTGCTTCCTTCTGATTCATTAATCCTGTATCAGACCTCCTGAGGCCACCTTGTGTGGAGGAGATGTGGTAGAATCTTACATTTCGGGACTGGGCTATTCTGCTCCCATCTGATGTCTTAATCTGTGACTGGGGACTGAGGCCTGCTCTGGGTGAGGTTTGCTTTCATGGGACCTTGTGACCTTGGGGCGTGGACATTTCTGCCTCGTGGCAGTCTCCTGTATGTGTGTATGCGTGTGTGTGTGTGTGTGTGTGTGTGTGTGTGTGTTAATCCTGACTGTGCAAGCTTGTGGAAAGGGAGAACCATGACCTTGAATGCTTCTGGGTGAATTTGAGTAGCAAGAGAAAAATGCAGCTTACATCTTCCAACGTGACCCACCCCATTCTCCTTCAGAAGAGGGTGAGAAGAAAGGCTTCGAGGCCAAATTGAACTTATCTTCAAATTTGTCCCCGTGTGACTCCTGTTGTACCCCACCGACTCTCTAGAGACAGCGCGTGCGCCAGCACATGCGCAAGAGCTCGACTTGTTCCTCCGGGCTCTAGCAGGCTCACAGAGCCCTGTGCCCGGTGCCCAGTTCCCCAGCGTGTATACCAAAGAACAGGAGTGTGCTTATTATGACTCTAGACCCGTGTGTCTCAAGCTTCCTGACGCTGTTGTGATCCTTTAATGACCTCCAACCATAAAATTACTTTTATTGCTACTTCATAACTGCAACTTTCTACTGTTATCTGTGTTTTCCGACGATCTTAGGAGATCCCTACAAAAGGGTCATTTGACCTTCAAAGGGGTCAGGACCCACTGGTTGAGAACCACTGCTCTAGATTAAGGAACTTTGAAGTTGGATTAGGGGAAGGCAAAACACTATGCAAATGAATGGGTGTGGCTATTGCTTTCTTATCTGTGCTCCTGGGACTGAATGTAGGCTTCCTGTATGAGACACTGATTATTGAGCTAAGGACTGGCTGTAGCCTAGACAGTCTTCCAGCCTGGACGGAGGCCTCCTGAGCAACTCAGAGTGAATGTGTTTTCAGAGTTAAGTACCAGGTGGGTGTGATTTGTGTGTGTGTGTGCTTGTGTGTGTGCGCCATGTTTTGAGTTTGGATCAGGGGTGTGGGATGGGGGGCTCATTGTTGGGCTGTGCCTGCCTGGAAGATCTCCTTGGCTGTGACACACATATTGATGTCTTTTGAAATGTCTAGCTTGTTCCGGAGGCTTTGTCAAGGCTATCTTCCAGACCCTTCAACCCCTTCTCTTCCACCCTTTGGACCTTCAGGATGGATAGCGAAGGGCTTGTGCAGTTAGATGTCATCACCACAGACTCTGCCTGGGAAATGGGAGGAGGTGATTTCATCCCTGTGTGCAGGTCACAGAGTGCCCCCACACAAGTTAAATTGCTGCAACTTTGACCGGCAGTGCAGTCACACAGGATCCATCCCCCTTGTATCTGAGGGCGTGGAACCTGCTGTGTCCGGCTCAAGGCAGTTTCTCGGGGCCACCCATTGCCAGATCCACTGTCTAGGGATCAAAAAGGACTTCAAGAGGTGCAGAGACTTCCAAGATCACACAGAGGTGGGACCTGAGTGTACTGAGTCCAAACACAGGTATCTGCTTCTCTGTCTGTCTTTCCTTCTTGCTGTCTTTGGAGGCAGGCATTGTGGGTACAGACAGCTTCCATGGCCAGGGTATGCTGCCCTTGAGCACAGCCCTGCTGTTCCTAGGCTGGACAGACACATGGACAAGCATCATCATCCTGAAAACCTCATGGTTTCCTCGATTGGTTGCCCTGAGGGTCTGCCCAAGGCCAGGGTTTCCCCACTAGCCAACATCTCTAAATCCCAGGGACACTATTCCATTTTGGAGTTTCTCCCCAATGCCCCCAATGGCTCTCCATTGCCAAGTGCCCCAGGGACTCCTAGGCTGTGAGATACCATTTATCAGAAGGAGCTGGCCTCTGGCCAGTTGTTTCCCGTCTCGTCTACCAGTGAGGGGAAATGCTCACCCAGATCTCCCTGCTTCACAACACTATTTTCTTCTCCACTTATCTGATCCGTGGCTCTGGCTTTATTTCCTCAAGATGTGAGATGCCCTGAAGCCCCTATTCCAGGCTGAAGCGTTCACACCTTGGTCCGTCTCTAGTCTCCCGGACCACCAACCCACTAGATGATCCTCCCAGGATCCTGAGGATCTGGCTAACATACAGGCAGTGTAGAGAGGTATGACCCAGAGGGATGAGATTTGGTCACCCAGTTCCAGTACGGGGACTCACCTAGAGATAGATACCAGTGGCCACACTGGGCCTTGAGTTCTTTTCTTGGAAGTGTCTGCACTGACTCTCCTCATTCGCAGTAAGGTTTATAACTCACACTGTGGGATATGACCTTTCTGAAAACAAAGACATGTCTTCAGCTTTAGTGCACCTAGTTTCCACACGCACACACATTCCCAACCCCTGACTACGTGGTTAAGTGGCTCCATCAGGTCCCTTTGTCATTGCGCTTAGGCTTCTGCATTGGAAGGTTTTCGTCCCTTGATGCGTGACAAGCACACCCCTTCCCAGGCGCTATCTTCCCAGGGACTTGCATTCTTCCTGGATGCTGAAGAGGTCTCTGCTGTTCTCCCTCTAATTTTAAAAGGCCACTCAGAAAGCTTTGGAGACTTTCTCCATAAAGTGGAGGTGGCTGTCTCTTCTTCTACCACCACCACCTCCTCCTTTCCTCTCTTCTCTCCCTCCTCCTCCTTTCCCACTACCTCCACCTCATTTCCTTCCTCTTCTCCTTTCTCCTCCCCCTCCCCTCCTCCCTTCTCCTCTCCATCCTCTCCTCCCCTCCCTTCCTCCCTTCTCTTCTCCCTTTTCCTCCCCTCCACTCTTCCCTCCCTTCTTCTCTCCTCCTCTCCTTCTTTCTCCTCCTCCTCTTCTCCCCCTCCTTCTCTATTTTCAGCCAAATCAGTGGGCTTCAGGTTCAGTGCAAGGCTTTGTCTAAAAAATCAGATAGATGGGTGTTAGGACACAGCCCAGTAGATAATTACTAGCGTGAAGTCTGAAATTTGGACCCCGAGCATCCACGTGAAAGCCACGAAGAGTAGTGACATGTCGAAACTCTCAGGGCTCAGGAGGAAGAGGCAACATCTTCAGGGCAAGCTGGGCAGTCAGATTGGGCAGGGACTGTTCTAGATTTTTAAAACCAGGGGTGCAAACTCAAAGCGTCTGGTGACCCAGGCTGAGGTCATTGGCTTGAAGCATAGGTGGAACACAGGGCTCCCGGGATGATTATGTGTCACGGGACAGTGAAGGTGAGGTGACTTCAGGACAAGTTTTTTTGGGGGATAACACATAAGGAAGAGCTTAATAATTTTGTGTCTGGAGAGAGAAAGAGGGGAGGGGGAGAGGGAGGGAGAGATTACAGCATCCCTGGGGCTCACTGGAACCCTAGCAGTATGGGATGCATATATATGCATTTCACTTTGGCTGAACTTCAGGGTCTCAAATTTCCACCCTTTGCTTGGCCTGTCAAGACCGGTCCAAAACTTTCCCACTGTCGTGTGACATCTGGATGACTTTTAGCTGGAGAGCAGACCTCAGCCCTACACACACACACACACACACACACACACACACACACACACATACATACATGTTTTCTTCACCTGCCATTGACGGCGGTGTGGGCAAGCATCTACCACACTATCAGGAGTGCTATGCTGAGCTCTGCATCCAGGTGTTCAGCCCAACCCCACAATGGGGAACCTGAGGAGACAGAGGAGGGATAGAGAGGCTATGTGCTGGACTCTCTCTGGCTGTCCCTGCTCTCATGCCTTCCTTTCCCAGCTCTGTAGCAAGCACCAGGTTAGTTAGCTCTTCTGAATCACTGGAATTTCACTAGTTCTCCTCAGCCTCTCACAGTTAGCCTGCTGATGGGTGGTCCCCAACCTCCCAAGTGCATGCCCCACTGCCTGTCACTGCCTCTGTCATGCTGTCTCCTGCTTCTCTTTTCTCTTTATCCTGAGCCAGTCACCTAGCTCACACCCCACAGCACCTGTGAGGTAGGCTCTTCTTCCCATTTCTCCCTCATCCTTAACTCTGCCCTGTCTGTCTGTCTGTCTGTCTGTCTGTCTGTCTGTCTGTCTTCCTTTGTCCTGCTCCCTTTGGACACATATGACCTCGCTTCCCCCATATGTTCAATGGCATCTCCTCTGCAGGATTATGGAGCTGACTTACTTGGATACAGGTCTGAACTCTGGCTGTTAGGGGAAGGGGTGCGAGTCTCCTCAACCTCCCTGGGCCTCAGTGGCTTCATTTCTTCCAATGGTGGTGTTAACAGGACCACTCACACCAGACTGTGGGAGTCAGCTGGAAAGATCACTTCTGAGCCTCCGATGGGCTCCTGCAACCCACCTCTGGTGGCTCTGGAGTCCTACACACCTTGTGTCTTCCCCTGACAGTCTCCCCCCATGACTGCCTGGCCACACTTTTTCATCCCTGGACATTAGCTGCTTGTCGTGCTAAGCTGGTCTCCTCCTCTAGCCATTCAATCTGTGGTTTTTCAAATGAGTCCTCATGTCCTTTGAGCCTTTCTCTGTAAAGTTAACTTTTTCATTCCTTCCCCTTAAGGGGACCTGCTTACAGAAGTGAAAGTGCTGGTGACTCACCAGGCGTCCATGATGGGTGTGCTACTAGGCTCTGGGTAGCCTGTTGCACAGTAATTATACTTCATTCTTTCTACACCTTTATTCGAATGTCAGGGATATTGTCTTGACTTGCAAGATTTTGTTTCCCCCACTATGGGTTAATTCCACGAGGGCCGGCTATACCCATCCTCACAGCCTGTTACAAGGATCAGTGAATATCTCAGGTCAGGTCAGTGTGGCCTCTGGAGCTGGGGTTTGTAGCCTGATCCATCTCCCTAGAGGATCAGGATGCCTGTCCACTCCGTCCCTGGCTTTCTGCACTGAGTTCTCCCTGCACAGAGGCTTCTGCTGGCCTATACCTGGCTGCCTGGCAGAGGTTGGTGCTACTTAAGAGGCATCTGGAAGAGGAAGAGCTCTGTGACTGTTCTCTGTTAGCATGTAGAATTAAAAAAAACTAACCAACCAACTAATCAAACAAACAAAGCAAAAAAAAAAAAAAAAAAAAAAAAGTAAAAGCTTCAATCTACTGTAGGGCCAGAAACTGTAGGGCCGAAACTGCACAGTTTGGACAGCTAGGGTGTTGTCAAATGAGTCAGGACAGTTCTGTCTCAACCATCCCCAACCCAGACTCATCTCTTCACAAACTCCAAACAGGTTGTTATTTATTTATCTGTGTTTACATTAATTCATTATCCCATTCCTTTAAGTTGTTAATCCAGTTATCTATCTATCTATCTATCTATCTATCTATCTATCTATCCATCTATCTATATCCATCCATTCATCTATCCACCCACCCACCCATCCACTCACCCACCTATCCATCCATCCATCCATCCATCCATCCATCCATCCATCCACCCATTCATCTACCTATTCTATCTATCTATCTATCTATCTATCTATCTATCTATCCTATCCTATCCATCTATCTATATCCATCCATTCCATCTATCCACCCACCCACCCATCCACTCACCCACCTATCCATCCACCTATCCATCCACCCATCCATCCATCCATCCATCCATCTACCTATTCTATCTATCTATCTATCTATCTATCTATCTATCTATCTATCCATCCATCCACCCACCCACCCACCCACCCACCCATCCATCTATCGATCTATCTATAACCTGTCTACCCACCTATTACCTATTTATCATCTATTTATGTGTTTATCTGTTGATCATCTATGTGTTTATCAGTCGATCGTCTATCATCTATCTATCTATCTATCTATCTATCTATCTATCTATCTATCCATCCATCTATCTCTATCATCTACCTATGTATTTGCCTATCAATCTATCAACCTATCAATCATCTATCTATGTATCTATCAACATACCATCTATTTATCTAATCTATCATAATGTATCTATTTATCTATTATCTATCTATGAATCCCTCTATCAATCTGTCATCTATCTAATCTATCATCTATCTACCATCTCTTCACCTATTATCTAGCTATCTATCCATCTATCCATTTGTCTGTGTCCACTCATCCATCCATCCATCCATCCACTCCAGAACAAGCCTGTCCTGTCTTCTGGTTCCCAGGGAATCCTGCTGTGTGTTCTCACGTGGCTCACTGTTTCTCTGAACTCCAATTCTCTCAGTATAGGTGAAGCTTGGAAACACTTCTACACACCAGGGCAGCGTGAATGTCTGTTAAAGACTGGCCGATATGTTATATCTCTAGACAGATAGTGTGAGTCTAAGTCTGAATCAGTAGAGGAAGGGGACCAGGACTCTGCCTTGCACCCACAGAAGATTCCAAAGTTTCTTTCCTCCAACATAGTGGGTTCCTGGTTCTAGTGGCTTGGAAGGTGGTGGGGTATCCTCCCCATGATGGACACATTTATACTGTGCCTTCCCACCGACCCCGGGGCTTCCCCAGCGGGCGTCACCTCCTACTTACACCCATGGATGGTCCTTATGGGTCCTTATACTTTGTTCTTCTCCATGTCCCAGCACCAGCACTCTCAGGGATGGGCTAGCACAGGGATATTCAACTAGGCCCCCAGACTGGCCCCTCTGATCTAATCCAAACCAAACCAGGAGAGCAAAACCCTTAGAGGCTGCACAGCCACGGCAGAGCCCTCGTATGGAGCTGCAGGCCTTTGGCCAGGCGCTCTGCCTTCCTTGCCTCCGATCATTCTGAGCCCTGAGAATGCTCTAGAGATGCCTTGGCTGTGCAGAACCTTTTGTAAATTGTCTCATTCCTAAGAGCCCTTCCTTCCTCAAGAGAGGGAGACAGGGGGAGAAAGGCAGAGGGAGAGAAGTGAGAGAAGAAAAGGAAGGAAGGGGTTTTTATCTGCAGCTTGAGCCTCTCCTTAGGATCAGAGTTTTGTGCACTGTTTGAATAAGGTCCACAGTTGAAGGTCACTAGCCATGCCTCTCCTGTGATGAGAGCCTGGCTTGGGAACCCAGTTCTGGCCTGTAACTCAGAGAAACCAGCTTTAAAAGCACGAGTCCAGGGTGGGATGCCTCCAGAGTATTGGCTGGAGGGACCCACTCAGGGACCCTCTCTCGGCAGAGGCAGCCTAGAGGGAGGAGAAGAGCAACAAGCCAGAGAAAGAGGCCAGGCTGGGGCTGGGACAGAGAGTCCTGAATCCCATCTCCAGGTGACTCAGTGCCTGCTTTTGACCTTGGCATTGACCTCAAGAGCCTTCTGCCAGCCTAGGATGTGCGTAGGAAGGTCTCCACACCCAGCTTTGGCTGGCCGCCTTCGGGCCAGGTCACCCGAGGCCAGGCTTGCCTCATCTCGGATTCTTTTCCTTCTCCACGCTGCTCTGTCCTGGCTGCTTTGCTCACTGCAAGTCAGCACCCGTCTGCCTTGGACTGGGTCATATTACAACCACAGCCGGGGCCCGGGGACCCAACCACGGTGTGCCAGAGCAGGTGGCTCGCCTGGGACCCTGAAGTGCACACAGCAAGGTCCACGTTCCTGAGTTTTGTACAAAATCGTCCACAGACTTTAGAATCCACCAGGACGCAGGAGTCAAGACAGCTGGCCTAATGCGACTTGAGCAGAGAAGCCCAGCCCTGCTCAAGACAGCCAGCCACAGGAAGTGACTGAGCCCAGGGCCTAGGCCAAGAGCCTTGGCAGGCCAGCTCTGCAGCCTGGGGAGTCACTGGGCTCCTCAAGTTACAGGAGCTGTTGTCATGGATACCAGTGGTTTTATGGTCTAGCAAGTGGAAACACAGGACACCCAGTTCCATTTGAGCGTCAGATCAACAGTGTAAGTCAACCCCTGGCCGTGCTTGGGAGACACTGATCCTAAGGGTCATTCTTTTCTTTTCTGGATTCTCACATACCAGGGTCCCTGGTGTTTGACCCATCAAACGATGGCCTCATTATTCTTGAAGGAAACCCCTTGAATGGAAGCATCCTCTCCCCTGTGATGTGCAGAGTCCCCAGATGTCAGGAACTCAGAGATCATTTCTCCTAGACTGTGAATGTTAGGTACCCAATACAGATGTCAGCAGTGTCTGTGATGTTGATAACAATTAATAACACTTGACACGGATGTTAGTGCTCATTCGCAGAGCGTCCGCTGTGCTCCAGACACACCCTTTGCTCAACTCTGTCACGTCTTCACTCAGGGACCCTGCGCATGGTGGCTGCATCCTGTCATCATGAACCAGGTTGTTCACAGGGCTCATTCGAGATAGATGCTACAGAGTGTGTGTCCCCCAACTGCCATGGTGGGGCGCTGTGCTGAGTGGCTTGTGAGGGTCACCTCATAAAGTGTCGACTGTTCTGTACACGGAAGTTATTCCTAGGTCATCGGGAGGTCTCTACTTTGAAAGTGGGGAAACTGAGTCTCAAGCTCGGGGACATCAATAGTCAGGAAGCTCAGATCCACAGAGAGAAGCTGGCTTCTGCCCGAGTTCCATACTCCTCTAGGCTTCTCCATCGGCCACATGGTAAGTTGGATCGAGGGTAGACAAGCTGGAGCTGTGCATGTCCCCAGCTGTGCCTAAGGGACCCTACTTCCCCTGAGAACAAAGCTATCACCAAGCCTGTCTCTGCTGCAGTTCATGTCCCAGCTGTGGCTCAGGGTCCCCCAATTCCCCTGCTACAGTGCATGTCCCAGCTGTGCCTCAGGGACCCCATGTTCCCTGCTGCAGTGCATGTCCCTAGATGTGCCTCAGGGTCCCCATGTCCCCTGCTGCAGTGTGTGTCCCCAGCTGTGTCTCAGGGTTCCCCCAATTCTCCTGCTGTAGTACATGTTCCCAGCTGTGTCTCATGGACCCCAGTTCCTCTGAGAACAGCATTATCACCAAGCCTGTCTCAGATGGGGTTGAGGTTTCCTCTGCACACAATAAAGGCCCTGGGACAAATGCTTTCCAGCGCCGATGGCTGGTGCAGTAGTGAGGAAGCTTAAAGGGCAGGGCTCTAGAGAGCTTAGAATAGTTTGTTTTTTTTTTTCATTGCTGTGAAGAAATATCCTACAAGAGCCATCAGAAGGAGAAGGGTTTTATTCTGTCCCCGATTGAGGACATCATGCCCATCAGGAAAGACAAGGCATGAGAAAGCAGACCACACATGGCATCCACAGTCACAAATGCTGGTACTCAGTTCAATTTCTTCTTTGTATCCAGGCCTGGATCCTAGCCCAGGGATGGTGGTTTTCACATTTAGAGTGTATCTCCCATCTCAGTTAACCTAACCTTAGAAATTCCGTCACAGACAGGCCCAGAGGTCTGACTCCTAGGTGATGCTGGAGACTGTCCATTCAACAACATTACCATTTTGGGGGCTGGAGAGATGGCTCAGTGGTTAAGAGCACTGACTACTCTTCCGAAGGTCCTGAGTTCAAATCCCGACAACAACATGATGGCTCACAACCATCCGTAATGAGATCTGATGCCCTCTTCTGGGGTGTCTGTAGACAGCTACAGTGTACTTACATATAATAAACAAACAAACAAACAAATGTATCTTTTAAAACAAACAAAAACACCATTACCATTTTAACCAACAGAGAGGGTTCTGTGACTTCCAGAGCTCTGTGACCTTGAACACACTCCCCAGCCCCTTGGCCCCACATCTTCTATCTCTGGAATGGGAATGATGTCAGTCTATAGGAGTATCTGAAGTCACTGTTGGGGCAGAGCTACAGAGAAGGATCTGGTGTGGGTGGCTTCTTTTCAAGGTGAATTCAGGATGCTGGAATCCAGGGCAGTGAGCGGCAGGAAATAAAGACCTGGTCCCTATGTTCAGGAACAGATGACTATGGCAGACACGGGGAGCTTGGTCCTGCTGGGAACCCCAGGGAGCAGATCAGGGTCCACACTGGGCTGCTCTCAGCCAGGTGCATGGCACCAGATGGTCATTCCCTCTTCTCCAGTCTCCTTCTGAAATGATGCCTCACAGATTGGGTGTGTCTGACCCTGAGAACCAAAGGGAGTCCTGGACAACGAGAGTAGACAGAGGTGGATCTCAGAAGTCAAGTAGGCACAGATACAACCCTAGTCACAGCTACACACATCTCTTGAAAATCCCCCTCAAGTTGAAAAATACCCTACTACTAAAACACGAACAGTGACCATAGCTATATCTTGGCATCTTCAGGAATAAATGAATGGCAACCCAGGATGAAAACCTAGGGGCTTGATCTCACTCAGAGGCTTCAAGGCTAGTGCTATCTTGTGATGTCCAACTGCTCAGAGAAGTACCCCATCCCCCATATCTCCCTGTGCTCCAAGGAGGGAAAGCTTTCTGCATTCTAAGGGAAGCTTGAAACCCTGCAGAGACAGTGCGCACAAAGCATCCCCAGAGCTTCTGCGACAGACAAGCCCTGGGTTCTCTGATTTAATATCATTCTACACTGCGGAGAAATGTGGGGCGAGAGGCCAGTGGTGGGGGGGCATCCAGGCTAAATGGCTGAGTCAATAGTGTATCTATCACCCATGAGGAAGAAACAGAAATGCCATAGAGGGAATGGCCTTTGAGGGAACCTCCCAGTGTCTGGGGTTTTATCTGACTTGTCTCTTATGTCCCTAACTTAGCCATTAAAGGGTGCCTGTAATTCTATTTTTAAGACGAGGAAAGCAAAGACTCAAGAGAAAAACAACAACTTGCCCAGGGCCACATAACAAGGAACCGGCAAAGTCAGAATGAAGGACAGAGTCCATGCTAGCACTAAGAGAGAGGCTACCAGCTCTCTACAGCATGCCACTAGGCCTCAATACTCATGGGGTATGGGGGCCTCGCTGAGGTCACTTCATGGCCTAGTGTCCTTTTCCCCTGGCCTCAGGAGCCATGTGGCTTCAGTGGAGTACCTGGACTTGGTGCCTTCATCTGTAAGGCAAAGGCACATGGAGACCTTGTTTACTGGCACCCGTTGAAAGAGGGTGAGGTTGGGTTAGGGCTAGGGCTAGGGCTAGGGCTAGGGCTAGGGCTAGGGCTAGGGCTAGGGCTAGGGCTAGGGCTAGGGCTAGGGCTAGGGCTAGGGCTAGGGCTAGGGGTAGGGATAGGGATAGGGATAGGGATAGGGATAGGGATAGGGATAGGGATAGGGATAGGGATAGGGATAGGGTTAGGGTTAGGGTTAGGGGGTCACATTGGGACTGATCTGCAGGAGGCAAAAAGGACAAGGCTTCCAGAGCCATCCCGTAAGTCAGACAGGAGCAGCCAGGTGAGCTGTCTACAGCGCCCCATGTCTTCCTCCCCAGCCGTCTCAGGACTTAGTAGGGTCTGCCAAACGCAAGCACCCGGGTTCAATCCTCAGCACAGCAAAACCATGATAATTATAAAGCCCACCCTCTTAGTGATATCCTTCCTCTACAGCTGCTTAGTGGAAATCCCCAGGGTCCCCTGGTGTGGGAGGAGAAGTGTCGTGTCCTTCCTGGGGCTCCTATGTGTGGCGTGCAGTGAGCCAGCCATAGCTGGTACAGTCCTTTGGAGTTAGCCAATCATAGCTGGTACATGTAGCCTGGTAGCCTAGAAAGTTAAGTAGGCAGAGGCAGGAGAGACAGGGCTCTGTCTTCCAGAGCCCATGGGCCCTCTACCTCAAGGCTCCTTTTGACCCATGTAGAATGGAGCTGAAGGCATACAGTGGATTTATCTCTCCCACACACCCACCTTGATCCTCACCTTAAACACACTATGGCTGTGTCTGTGACAGCCTATCTCTAGAACACTCCATGGGGTAGTCACTTGTCCCCATACAGGGATTTGAACCCATGGCCTCAGCATTAGCAACACTACCTGAAGCTCAGTCCATTTTTTTGTTTTTGTTTTTTTTCCTTTTGCTTTTGGACAGAGGTTGACTGAGTTGCCCAGGCTGGATTTGAACTCACTCTGTAGCTTGAGGAGGGTTGATTGAGCTCAATCCTCCTGCCTCAGCTTCTTGAGTAACTGAGAGTTTGGGGCTATAGCATCAATTCAGTGAGAAGAGAGAGAGAGGAAGGGGAGAGATGGGGGCAGCAAGGATGAAGAAAGAAAGGGGGGCAGGGAGCAGCTTCCTCTGGCTGCTGGAATGAGTTACCTCATAGCCAGGTTTCTGGGTCAGGGATGGGGGTACGTGAAGCTCTCATGCAAGACTTTTGGCAGCCGAGCCAATTGGGTTCCTAAAGATTATTATTTTAGCAAACCCATCTTGGATGTGTCCAGAGTCGGCAGGAGGCTCTGCAGTGCTCTCCAAGAAAGTGCACGGCTGCTTGGGTTCTTATTTCAGTCGGGCCCAGGGAGGGGTTCTGTTTTGCTCAGCTTGTGTTTCTGGAAAAGCTGGCCCTTGGGAGGAGCCTGGGTGTGGATGGAGAGCTTGGTGGGTCTGGGGAGGATGGGATGGGGGTGGCTGCCAGACCTGGGTCTCCATTCTGTGTCTGTTCTTGAATCGGGGACCCCAGAAGGAAGTCAGGCTGAAGATCATGTGCTGGGGTCCTTATGCCTCATTCCTGAGCAATATTATCTCTGGGTCTCCAGAGCCTGAGGGCGACAGGAACTGGGGTTGATGGCTCTCTGTGATTGGCTATCACCTGGATGTTGCTGGCCCACTTATTGCCTCAGTTTCCCTCACTCGAATAAAGAGGCTTGAAAGCTTATGCATGCCCTGTCCCTTGCCCTTCCTTCCAACGTTGCTCCTGGCCACTCTCTCCTTCCCAGGCCCCCAAAGAAGCACACCCACCTGCAGCCCCAGGCCCCTCCTTCGTGTCTGAGAGCCTTCAGGACTTCAGCTCTCTCTGTCTCATCGTCTGGGTATCCTAAATAGTACGTTCCCTGACCTCCTGCATGAGTCAGAGGCCCCACAGTGAATTCTTGTCTCTGTTCCCCATTCCTCTAGCAGGACTGCACTAGGAGGTCTGTGTCCCTCGTTGACCCCGAAGCCACCTCCTTGTTCCTTGTGGTACCCAACAGGGCACAAGGATAGCTTCCCCAGGGAAGGTTACAGATGTGTGTCTCTCAGCCAAGGACAGAGCCCAGGACAACAGACAGACAAACAGATGGATGGACGGGAGGCTCCTGCTCCTTGTTACAGTCAAGTGCATCATCTCTGTCTGAGCCTGCCACCTTCAGTATTTGGTAGCCACCCTTCAGATGATGGAAATTCCATTCTGACCTCTTTCCAGGCACGTTCAGAATCTCTGGGGTTGAGACTTCTCCAAAAACTTCTGCAGGATCCTGGTGGGAAGCTCTCTCCTCTCTCTGCGTCAGCTTCCTGGGGGACCCACCGTTCCTTCCAGCCCAGAGCGGCATCACTGTCTACACATCACAAGCCTGGGTTGGTGTCGAGTGTCTCTGACTTTGGAGTCTCGAGCCCCGGACTTAGTTTTATGGGCTTTGGCTGTCGAGGGCAGCCGACGACTCCATCCATCAACCGGGGACTGCTCTAACACTAATGGTGAATTTATAGAAGTGGTTAAACAAAGTGTTGACAATGCGGACGGTGTGTTTCTGATTAACACACGATTCCGAGGGAAGCTGCCATCCGAGGGGGGAGTCAGTAAAACACAGCAGTGAATTCCCAGGCCCCGGAGACTCCGACTAGACTGGATCACCAGAGGTTGCGCAAGGAGATCATGAGTCTGAGGCTGCTGTGGGGACTCTTGTACAAACCCAGAGCCACCCCTCCCTTCCCCCCCTTTTTTTTTCTTGAGAGATTACATCTGAGTTCTCTCTTCCAGCCTTAAGCGTTTCCATTAGAAAATTCTGTCAGCTCCCATGGTGTTCTCTCCAAACCCTGTCCTCAGACCAACCCCTCTCCCAAGGTGACCTGAAACACGGTGGAGCACTTAGCTGCTTTCTGGGTGCTGATGGCTTTCTTAAATCATCTCTAGTCATTAAGAGAACGGGTGGGGCCGTTTGCATTTTAAAAAGACTTCTCTTCTAAATAGCGTGGCTCTCACTGGAAGTTGCAGTATGATCCAGAGTGCTCTCTTGTTTCCGTGTTCCCTCCTACCCCAGTTCCCTCTTACCCCAGTGCCCCTTACCCCAGTGCCCCACATGATCACATTCAATTTCATGGCCATAGCAAATTGTCAGAGCATAGTAAATTGCCTTTCTGACATTCTGGGCCCCTTCAGCAGGATTTTACTTTATTTTCTTAAACAGCCTATAACTTTTATCACACATTAAGATTAGCAACTGCCACTATCTGTGACGGGAGAGTCTCCCATGATTACACCAGAAGTCCCTGGGTTCATCTCCCCCATTCCTGGTGATAATTGCTATGTCACGAGGTCGAACAATGTGTAAGCTTCAAGACTGGCCTCCTAGTACTAGCTTTTCAGACAAAGCCTTGGCATGGAACCCAGGTTGGCCTCAAATTCCTGATTTCCTGCTTCAGCCTCCAGAACATTGAGGTCACAGGTGTGTGCCACCACACCAGGCTCCATCTGCCTTCGTTTCTTCCACATCATCCCTTTTGGTCAGTGAATAGTATTCCAGTGTATGGATATAACACAGTCTGTCCATTCACTGGTTGAAGAACACCAGCTGTAGACTACACTGGCTGCTGAGATTCATACGCATGAGGTGCTAATGCATATTCATGGACAGGATTATGTGAGCATCTACAGTTAACAGACAAGGTTATCAGAGACAAAAGAGATGATGGACAGGCCATCAAGTAATGTGGACACAGCTGAACTGAGAACTGAACACGGATACAAACTCTAGAGTCCATGTCTGCCCAATTATGTCTATGATGGAAAATCTTGTAGCTAAAAAAAAAAAAAAAAAACATTAAAACCTCTTGAGCCTGAGCAGGAGATGGAGTTTTAGTGAGATCTGATGTCCCATTGAGAGTGTGTCATGTGTCTAGAGGGACCAGAAGATCCTCATGAGTCAGAAAACCCACAATGGAGACTGGGCCCGCTTCAGCGGGACGTCTGTAGTATAGCCTGCGCTCCCCTGACACTCCTATGCTTGTCTGATGGCGTGCTGTCTCCCCCCTCAGTCTTTCTCATGGTCTCCTCCATGGAGATCGTCACTCTGCTCTGCCCACCACGTTCTTGTCCCTTAGCAGACATCTCCTCACCATGCATTGTATTTTTGTATGCTCTCGAGCATGTGCCCCCTTCTGAAATAGCCCCTGGCCTTGGCCCAGCCTCCTTTGCAGAAGCCTCTTAGAGGGATATGGGATGGCTGGACATGCACACGTACCTTCTTCATGGTTCCTGATACTCTATGGTCTGCTGAGGCAATGAGATCCAAAACCCCAGAGTCAGTCAGTGACCCACGTCAGCTACTTTCCCCTCACCATGACACGGGGCCAGAGAGCAAGAACTGCACAGAGGTCAGATATGTACCAGCTTTAACTTCCAGGCTGTTTCCCTCCGCACCCCCCCCCCCGCCTGCCCCCACCTGTAACCCAGCTCCCTGGGGCTTGCAGCTCATTCTGCACTTCATTTCCGCCCTCCCCGGCCTCCTGAGCCCCCATAAAACTCAATCTCCTCTTGTTTTCAGTTCAATTAAGGGACTGTAATTCCACCCAGAGGGGCACACATTGAATGTGTGAGCAATAGTCAGGCTGGGCTGGAGGGAGGGGTGGGAGATCACTCCAGGGGGTTCCAAGGGAGGGAGAGGAAAGAGTCTTTGTAGAAGCCCAGTGGCTACTCCTAACCACAATGGCACCCACTGCCTGGCCAAGAGAAATCTCCCTTACCTCAGTCTCCCCATCTAAATCGCCATTGTGATCGTGAAACTTGATCCACCACCCTCCATTCACCCAGTCTCCATCATTGTTGTTTAAAAGCTAACTTAGTTCCAAGCCAGCCAAGGCTGCACAGTGAGACCTTGTCTCAAAAAAGACGACTAATTTAATGATGGATTAAAACTACACCACCCATGGCCCCAGCCAGGAAGGCTGCCTGCAGGAATGTCTCCTCTGGAATGTTTATGCAGGTGTTCAAAGATGTCCTGTTAAGGATGTCCACTGTAGGGGAGAGATGTAACCATTGTACTGCAGACTTGCCTCACCTTTCAGTAGCAAGGCAGAAGAGAGGCAGATGTGAGACTTTGTAACAAGGTTGAAATGCAGCACGTTGGTGAGGCAGAGAGAGCTCAGTCTCAGCTACATACGGACCTTAGGGTGGGATCATGTCTCAAGAATCTCATATTATCAACAATAGTAGCGAATAGTGACAAAGACAGGTCTACCTACTACTACCAGGTGAGTGGATGCTATTCTTAAAGGCAGGCCTCCATGGGGCCCGTGAGGGAGGGGCTCCAGGACCCCAAGACCTCCACCTCATCCTAGACATCAAGCCCTTTGTATCCAAGAGCATTCTGTTATTAGCATAGAACATCTACATAGGACACCTGCACATCTTAAATCATCCCTGGGGACAACAGAGATGACATGAGGATATTGTCTGTTTAGGAATGAGCAAAAAAAGAAAGAAAAAAGAAAGGAAAAAAAAGCCTGTTTAGTAGAAATGCTCTGTGTATGCGTGTGTGTGTCCATGTGTGTGCATGTACATGAGTGTGTGCATATGCATGCCAATGTGTACATGTGTATGTGCATGTGTGGTCATGTATGAGTGCACATGTGCATGT
Organism: Mus musculus; assembly: GCF_000001635.26. Lineage (NCBI taxonomy): Eukaryota > Metazoa > Chordata > Mammalia > Rodentia > Muridae > Mus > Mus musculus. The sequence goes on from NC_000071.6 coordinate 111,809,095, forward strand.
GTGGTCATGTGTATGTATGCATGCACATGCATGTGTATGAATGTATGCATGCATGTGTGTACATGTCTTGTGTAGATGTGTGTGAATGTGTATGTACATGCCTGGTGTACCTGTGTGTACTGTGTACATGTGAGGCCATGAGTGCACAAGTGTGTGCATCTATGTAAGCATCTATGGGGGCATGTGTGTGTATATGTACCCATGTGTGACTGTGTATGCATGTGTGTGCATGTATGTGCATATGTATGAGGGTATGGGCATGCGGACATGTGTGTGCATGTGCACCTGTGTTCACATATGTTTATGTGTTTGTACTCTTGCATGTGTAGGTCAAAGGCAGGTGTCATATAGGTCTCTTTGTCCACGGCTCATGGTTCTGGCTAGCCTAACTGACCGTCCAGACCTAGGGCCCTGCTGTCTCCACCTGCAAGCAACCAGGTTGCTATGCCTGGTATTTATTGTATGTGGGCTTTGGGGGACCCAGGCCCCCTTACTCGAATGACAGGTACTTCATTGACTTCATGGTCTCTCTGCTTTCAGATGTCATGACTTTCTGAGCAGTGTCAATGTGGAATTGGTTCAATCTGCAGAGGAAAATCTGTGACCAGTCACTAAGCACATCTAGATGTAAATATGAATTTCTTCAGTCAAGCCAGAGTAGAGCATTATTATCAGACTCCAAGTCCAGACAGAAACACAAAGAACCTGCTTGTGGAGACCAGAGGGCCATGCTCTGGCACAGAGAAGGGAGCTAGTGAGTTCCCAGGTTTTCAATTTGCATAAATTACTTTTATAATTAAAATGTATCTGCACCCATAATGAGCAATGGTACCTCCTTATGGCTGAGAATCCGAGTCTTGTGTCAGGTGTCAGAGGATGTTTAGTCCTCACCATCGGTGCTGACTGCTGGTGATGCTGTTACATGTGTCTGCAGTCTTTTCCCTGTCCCACACACAGACTTGTTTATCTAATAATGTATGTGTTATTATCTAATGTGTATGGATATTTTACCTGACTATATATCTGGTGCTGCAGAGGGTAGTAAGAGGAGCCAGCACCTCAGGAAATGAAGTCACGGCCGGTTGTAAACTACTGTGTGGGTGCTGGGAATTGAACAGAGCAAGTCAAGGGCAGTCAGTGCTCTTAGCTGCAAAGCCAGACTTCTAGCCCCCACGTGAACACAGGTGGAACTACACTTTCTAAGAAACCCTGCTTTCTGCAACTCCAGGCTAGGCTGCATGACAAAGCTCAGGGTAGGGCTATAGCTACCTTATCCCCACTGTGTGCAACCGGGGCTTAGCCAGGTCCTAGATGTATCAGGGGCTCCAGAGAGCCACTGTGGATGATTTTTTTAAATAGCTACAAAACAGGAACTGCCATAAGGGTCAAGGTCATGATCACAGGCACCAGTTGTGTGAGGTTTTATGCCTTGGGTTAATACAGTGGTAAACACTGGTCCCCTCAGGACACATCTGGAGGCAGCCAGGGCTCTGGTGTCCTCTCTTTCAAAACTGTTGGTTTCCTCTCTGAGCCTCTGAGTCACTCCAGGGTGGAGAATTAGACCCGTGGCTTTGAACGCAGCCAAAACAAATGGTTGGGCTGGTCCCTGTGGGAAGTGTCATTTCAGCCAGGGTCCACAAAGACACTTTTGACTGAGGCAGGGAGTCACTCGGCTTGAAGAGACAGGGCTTCCCAGAGGGTCACCCTGCTGGCAGAGAGAACACTCCAATTGGCTGAGGGCAGTTCTAGAGGCTCTTTCAAGCTCAAGATGTCTGGATGAGCAGATGATAGTCAACAGTGGATGAAAATATTCAAGAAAGAAGTTGCAAGCCTTTGGTTAAGAGGCACCGCCTCATCAAGGCATGTCCCAACACAGGGGAGACTGAGGCACTGGCCCAAGAGCTTGGGATCCCCTGACTACACAGAAAGGTGATGATGCCCAAATGTTTCTCAGCCTGCTGTGAGCAGAGATTTTAGGGTAAAGCCTCGGCTCTGGGTGCCCTTCCACTAGGCTTGTCCACACCCCAACTAAAGAGGCAATTTATTTGTCGCTAGCACAAAAGAACACATAAAGAGCCCATTGACACAGTAAGCCTGCAGTGTGTACTCCGGCTTTAGGTTTAAATCCTGGAAGAGTGGGTCTGGGACCTGAGGCCACAGTTCAGAAGCCCAGGGTAGCTTGGACCTGCCCATCCTCCAGCCAGCTCAGGTCTGGGAGGCACCTCATGGATCTATGTCATGAGGAGGGGACCAACGTGGTTCCTGCAGTTGACCTGCTCCTGCCACCTCCTTTGCTCTGGGGTGACTTTCCTGCAGGCCTGCCCTGCCGGGGGACTTGAACTCTCTTGTCATGTGGATACTCATGGCACAGTCTGGGCTCCTTGTCTCTGTATAGTGTTAAAGATGGTGACATCTCTTCTTCTTCAGCCTTGAGGGGAGGACCAGAGAAAGTTGGTGGGAAGAGTCCAGCAGGGTCTGAGACAAAGCTGAGGGACAGACAGGAGATGAAAGACATGGTGGCACATGTGGGTCCTGCTTTTTGATACTCTATGGCCCAGGTGAGGAGTTAGTACTATCAGCAAAAGTGGTATTGAAGCACATTGTTATGCACAGATACCTGGTGGTCTCCTGGGAATGGGAAGGAGAAGGGGACAGGGAGGTGACCCAGCTGCAGAGTCAGAAGAGACTTAGGCCATCGCTTTCCTCATTTAACTCAACTTCTTCCACCTATTTCCACTTTGTCTACTTTCTGTGGCAACATGGCAGGGCTCTTCCTAGTGAGTGTGTGGTGGGTAGGCAGGCTGAATTCAGCCTCCCTCTGATTCCTATGCCTCTGATGTGAGGCTGTTTGCCAAGTGTGTTTTGACAGTGCTATGAGGCCCTGAATTTGAGCCACCACATGAGAACAGGACCTGAGATTCAGGAGTTCAAAGACAAAGAAAGAAAAGAATCACAGTCAATGTCTATCCTCAAAGCACCTGGGGCGATGGGGACAAAACCAGGAATGTACAGCTTGCTATGTGATGAAGGGCATGTCCTTCATCATGTGATCATGTGAGTCCTTCCTACCATATACATGTGAAGACCAAAGCTGAGAGAAATAAAGGGACAAATCTGTTACTTTTCAGAGTATGTCCCATGTCCCTTGCATACATATGTTTGTCATGTCCATAATCATGTGATCTTGTGATCATGTGTGTCCTTCCTACTAGATACATGTGAAGACCAAGGTTGAGAGAAATAAAGGGACAGACCTGTCACTCTTCAGAGTGTGTCCCATGTGCCTTGCATATATGTGTTTGGCATATCCTTCATCACGTGATCATGTGAGTCCTTCCTACTAGATGCATATGAAGAGCAAGGCTGAGAGAAATAAAGGGACAGACCTGTCACTCTTCAAAGTGTGTCCTGTGTGCCTTGCATACATGTGTTTTCCAGATTTGGGGTGCTGGGTTCTGGGTGACTGGAGCCTGCTCTGAACACAAAGGGGACTTGCTGAGCAAGCTTTGGAAACACCGGAGCTCAGTAGTGAGTGACAGCTGTGAGTGGGACTAAGCACAAGGGGCTGAGGCTGCAGAGTGAGTCCCAGGCAGAGCTGGAACCTGAGTCCCTCACTCAGCTCTGTCACTGCGGCTGCCAGGCAACGTGTTTCCTAGAGATGCCATGGGAGGCCGCACACCAACCTCTGTGCTTAGCAGCCAGACCCTAGGTCCTCAGCGTTCCCCACTCCTTTTCTGTGCCAAATCTCCCTCCCTTCCCTTCCTAGGCCAGTCCAAGACTTTGTGAAAACAGCTGGCTTGGACATAGGCATTTGGAAGTTTAGAAGAGATCAGGAAAGCTCCCTCCCCTCCCCTCGGCAAGTCTGCCATCTCCACGTTCCTGGGGGATGAGCAGCCTGCCTCTCCTTCATGATTGTTGTCCCCCCCCCCCCCATATCCCACAGGCTTAGTGGACATTCTCCATTGCAGCTCCTTCCTGCTCCTAGACGCCCACCCCATCTTTCCTATGCCATCTCAAAGGGATGTTCCCAGCCAGGGAAACAGCCAGCAAGAACAGCTCTGCCTCATAATCTGCCAAGCTTAAAGTAAGCCAGAGAAGGGACTGGACTGGAGGGACAGTGCCTGCAGCTTGATAGTATAGGGACACACACCCCCCCCCCCATTCAGCTCAGCGCACACCCCAGGGTTGCCATGGGTGATTCTAGTCTCTCTGCTACTGTTAGCCTCCCCTTCCCTCTGGTATATTCCTGCAGCCTTACAGGTACCATCTCAAGAAAGAGCATCAATCTCAGGGGCACCCACCCTGGAGAACAGGCAGGTACCCTAAAGTCAGAGAGCTTGGTCCTCCCAGTTAGAGCTGAAGGGAAACCCTGACACCTTCCCTCCTCAGAGTTGGAGCCACCTGGAAGCTGAGAACGCTGGGTTCTACTCACTCATCGGAGGCCACCAGAGTTTGGCACAGAGCCCAGCACCCTTCCGAACGCAAATCCTGTTGCTTAGCACCCACTGGGAGAAAAGATAGCTCCCAGGCTGGTTCTTATTGGTCCATACTGAACTGCACACATCTCCTAGGAAAGTGTGGCTCTTACAGACCAGACTTGGGTCAGCTGGGGCCTCTGCAGTTGGGCAGGCATCCGCCAAGCTGACTCTGGGGAAAAGAAGGAGTCCTCTTAGGATTCAGGTGGCAAGGAGAGAGCTTGTGTCCATTGGTTTTGTGAAGATGGGGCTAAAATAGCTAGAGCCCCTAAGGGAGAGGGATTGGCTTTGGCTCAGGGTTCCCAGGTCTCCGCTGGAGTTCTGGCTTCATGTCAACTCTGGGTCCCTGGTGAGACATGTGTGTATGTGTTTGTCTGTCTATGTGTGTGCATGTATATGTGTATGTGAGTATGTATGCATGTCTATGTGTCTATGTGTATGTGTGTATATGTGCATGTGTGTGGGTACGTGTTTACACGCTCAAGAGTGTGGTGGCCAGATTACAACCTCAGGTGTCATTTCTCAGCCACTGTCTACCACTATTTTCAGACAGTGTCTCTCTTTTACCTTGCTGCTTCAGCAAGGATGACTGCCCAGCAAGTTCCAGGGATCTACGGGTCCCCACCTGCCCCATGTTGGGATCACAAGTGCATACTATGACAACTGGCTTTGTATGTGGGCTCTGGGAGCAGATCAGACTCAGGTCCTAGTGCTTTCATGGCAAACATGTCCACGGCCATGTCATTTCCCTGTCCAGGTGTTAGATTGTCCTTGGATGTCTTAGTTAGGGTTTTACTGCTGCGAGCAGAAGCCATGACCAAGGCAGTTCTTATAAGGACAACATATAATTGGGGCTGGCTTACAGGTTCAGAGGCTCAGTCCATTATCATCAAGGTGGGAGCATGACAGCATCCAGGCAGGCATGGTGCAGGAGGAGCTGAGAGTTCTACATCTTCATCTGAAAGCTACTAGGAAACTGACTTCCAGGCAGCTAGGATGAGGGACTTATAGCCCACACCCACAGTGACACATCTACTCCAACAAGGCCACACCCACTCCAACAAGGCCACACCTTCTAATAGTTCCACTTCCTTGGTCAAGCATATATAAACCATCACATTGGGGTACCTCATGGTTGACCTCAGAAGCAGGGATCTTCAGAAACTGGTTAGGAAAGATCCTGGACTGAGCTCAGCATGTCTAGTGGGCCGTCAACAGACATTTTGTTTCCCTCTGTGCTGGGGATGGAACTTGTGACTTCTGCACATAAGGCAAGCATTCCTCCACTGGGCCCCACTCACAGCTCAGTCAACTTATTTATACATGAGGCTGGAGCTCAGGAAAGTGCTGTCTGTGGTCTAACCACGGTCTGCCAATAATGTTTGATTGTAACGTAGCCACATTCAATCTAGACAGAGAATCTTCCCTGAGGGACCTTCTTGATCCATGGCAGCTTCCATCTTCCTGGAGCTTCAATAGTCACGGAAGACTCTATGGCCCCACAGCCTACGCCAAGCTCAGCTCTTGGCAGAAAAAGTCCACTGATGTCCATGGGAAAGAAAACACAGTGTAGAGCCCAGCTGTGTCCTGTCCTCCCTGAGCTTTAGGGGCTGAAAGGCAGAGCCCTGTGATCAAGTTCCACCCCTAGGGGCTGAAAGGCGGAGCCCTGAGATCAAGCTCTGCCCCTAGGGGCTGAAAGGCGGAGCCGTGCAATCAAGCTCCGCCCCTAGGGGCTGAAAGGCGGAGCCGTGCGGTCTTTGTTATTTTTTTCTGTGGCTATCATGTAATACCATCACCAAGGCAAGTTATCGAAGGAAGGGTCTATCCTAGGCTATGATTCCTGTAGGATGGAGTCTACACGACCAGGGACAACATGACATCAAGTGTCAGACATAGCAGTAGGAATCGGAAGCCAAGAGCTCACAAGCTGAACCTCAAACAGGAAGCATAGAGAGCAAACAGGAAGTAGGTGAGGGTCTTATCTTCAAAGATCTCCTCACTGACGGACTTCTGCCAGAGAGGACACACCATCGAAACCTTCCTCTAACTGCGGACCAAGAGCGCGAATGCCTCTGACTATTGAGGGCATTTTATTCGAACCACAAGACATCTTGCATCCCCTCCCCTAGGTTGGCTGTGTGTCTCAGGAACCCACCTGAGATACACTTGGGAGGTGACTCATTTCAAGCTCATTAGAGCAGAGGGGTCAGGGCAGGAAAGGGATGACAATCATCAGAAAAGACATCATGAGCAAGTGACCTAACGGGTTACCCAAGCTAATTCCCTCAGGGGTGGAAGCAATGTGAACAACATGACTCTGGGGGTGGGGGGACACCCACACCCAGATCTGGCTGCTCCCAGGGTGACATAACTCTATGACACTCACACCCATCACCACGTGTAGTGGCATCAGCAACAAGCCAGGAAAAGCCAGGGACCTAGGTGAGCTCTCAGCCCCCACTCAGGACACTGCATCTGGAAACAGCTCTGCCTTGAGGCTTCGGATGGAAGGGGGCCATTTACATCCTAAACTCCTGATAAGCAGTGTGGCTTGGAGGCCCGAATCCCACAGTATGTATGGGAAGCCTGGAGTCTAAGTTAGAAGGTAAGGGAGGGATCCACAGGAAGCCAGAGGATGGAAGCAGATCCCTGTGTCCCTGGGGAAATGTGTGACATTTTATGTCCACATAGGGGACCCAGTAGAAGACTGAGATTCAGGGTCCCTGTGTGCTGTGTGCTCCCTCTACCTAGCCTATCTCCAGTTATGCTGACTTCAGGAAGCCGATGACATGCTGCTGCCCCAATGACCACAGGCTTGAGAGCCACTACTGGTGCTGAAGGATCCAGGGCAGAGTTGGTTGGGCACCAGCTGCTGCTCAATGACACATGTCAGCCATGGAAGGTCCTGCCTGGGCACAGAATTGCCAAAGGGCACCACAAGGGAGACTCACAGCATTTTTTTTTTTGAAACAAGGTCTCACTATGTAGCCCTGGCTGCCCTAGAACTTATTCACAGACCAGATTGGCTTTGAACTCACAGAGATTGCCTGCCTCTGCCTCCCAAGCGCTGGGACAGAAGGCATGCAGCACCACACCCAGCTAATTCTTCTGTTTTAGTTTCTACATACTTAATAAACCAAGTCACTTGAAGCCCAGTGTGTGGCTATTGAAGGTCACTATCTAGATGTAGAAATACCATCGACTGCAGGTCACTGTTGCAATGTCTGCTTCGGCTCCAAGATGTGCCCCTCCCAGAAGTGCACAGGGTATCTCTGCAGCTTATGTTTTTGTGAATCGATACAATCTCCATCCCTAGGTCCTACTCACTTGGCTGGGACGCACTCTGAAATGTCAGCTGACCATTCCCTGCAGAAAGCCCCAGCTAGTATGAACTCTGGCATTCTGGTCAGTAACCCAGATCCTGTTCTGTCCTCCATGATGTTTGCTCCAGCCCAAATGGGGATGAAGGACATAGTGTCACCTTCAGAGAGGGAAGGAGTCGGGAACAGTGTACCAGAGAATCACACACATGTTCTCAAATGGACAATCTGGATTTAAAACATCAGCCACACGCCTCCCCTCTGCCCACCCTTCCTGCACTGTTTCCACCTCAAGCTAACTATGTAAACCGACCTTTCCTTCTCTGGCAGGCACTGTTAAAGGGTCATTTTAAATAGAAGTGAATCGGGACCCTTCTGTGATTAAGGAATAGACACACCCTGGAGATGTTACTAGACACACTGGTGCATGTGGGGTGATTGGGGGGCATGAACGAGTCCAGGTTGGAAGGAGGATTCAGATGACATACCCACAGGCTGCCAGCCATGCTGGAAGGACACCAAACTGATCGATAACTCCAGGGACCTAATCAATGTGTTTCTCTGATATGATCTCTCTGCAGTTGTGCAGGGATCCTGAGTCTGTCAGGTCCTTCCTAAAAAGCTATGAGGCAAAGCAGGCATGGAGTACCTTCCCTAACAGCTTGAAGACATCTGCTCTCCTTTCCTCAAGTCCATTCCAGAAGGGAAGCAAAGGGCTGTGTGCATCACCTGAGCCTCAGCTTCTTCCTCTGCAAAATGGAAGTAGCAAAGGCTCTGGACTGTCAGGGACACAAGGATAATTTATGTGGCTGGAAACCAGGGCTGTGATGTTTCTGGAGTTGGCATGGCCCTCATTCAGGTACTACTTACAAGGGCAGATTTCCCTCGTGCCAAGTTTGTTACGGTGGAAAGTCAGAGAATGGGTTTCCAATACATTTTTCTAAAATGGTGAAAATAGACAGAGCCACCAAGATGAGGAAACTGAGCCCACCCTGTCAGTCTGGGGATATGAAGGAAGCAAAGGATTAGGGAGCCTGGGAGGAGTTGATGGCATTGGCATGCACACCTGCCCCCATGCATGCATACACACACACACACACACACACACACACACACACACACACACACACACGCATGCACACACGTGTGCACATGCGTAGCTTACACACACACCTGCACACACACACACACATGTGTGCACATGCATAGCTTGCACACACTCATGTGCACATGTGTAGCTTGCACACACATGCAAACAAGTGTGCACATGCATAGCTTACACCTGCACACACACGCACATGTGCACACACACACACACACACACACACACACACACACACACCTGTACATGCCCCAGCTTCTGTCTTTACAATCTGCCAACTTCCTGCAAAATGTGGCAGGTGCTGAAACCCTTCAGAAGGGTCAGTCTTTTAAAATGGCCTGAGACTGGCCAGGGAGAGGGAGGGGGAGGGGGAGGGGGAGAGGGGGGAGGGAGGGGGAGAGGCAGATCTGTCCTCCTACCTTGTAGCCTCTCTGGCTCCACAGCACCCCCACCCCCACCCCCACCCCCCATCCAGTGTCCCCTTTTCCCTCACTCCAAGCCAGCGCCCTTCTGTGACTTGTCCTGCAGGAATCAGGGGTTCTGAAACTCCTGAGTTGAAGTCTTCCCCATTCCCTTCAGTGGGGAGACCTTGACCCTTGGATATGATCTCCCATCTCTTTGGCCTAATTATTTCTCTGTAAAACATGACCAGCTCCTGCTTCCTGGGAATGCATTTCCCATGCAAACATTTGGCAATTAAGTGAGGTTTCCTTTACTGAGCACTTTGTAATGACTCTAAACCAAAGAGCAGTGGATTAAGAGTCCTGCTTGTGCTGGTGACTTGAAAGAGCAATCAAACCTCAAGGGCTTACAGTGAGTCCACACAGGGGGGCACACAGTGAGTCCATGCAAGGGGGTGCACAGTGAGTCTGCGCAGGTGGGGGGCACATAGAGAGCCCACACAGGGGGTCTGTGGGATTGAATTTCACTCATCAACCAACCGGTGGCACCCCGGTGGCAGGAGTCAGGGGGTTGTAGTGAATAATGTCACTAGTAGCTGTGCCAGGCACTGTTCTCAGAAGTGAGGTGAAGACCACAGCAGGCAGCAGGACAGTGGTCTTTTTTTTTTTAAGATTGATTGATTGATTGATTTTATGAAAGTACACTGTAGCTGTCTTCAGACACTCCAGAAGAGGGCACCAGATCTTGTTATGGATGGTTGTGAGCCACCATGTGGTTGCTGGGATTTGAACTCAGGACCTTCAGAAGAGCAGTCAGTGCTCTTAACCACTGAGCCATCTCTCCAGCCCCCGACAGTGGTCATTTTTAAAAGCTAGCTCCAGCAGATACCAATATCCTGCTGCCTAAAACAGTCATGTCATCACTGTCACCATCATCACCACCTTCATCACCATCATCACCACCATCACCACCATCATCACCACCTTCACCACCACCATTATCACAGCACTAAACCTCTGCCTTCTGTCTCTTCCTGCTTTGGAACTTTGCCTGGTTTCTGCCACAGCCAGGGTCTTCAGAATCAGCCTGGTTATTTGCCATTTATTGTATCCTCCATATTGGGTGGCTCCCCCTTTCTGATGCACACAATGGACAGTGTATTCTAGATTGCCTCTGAACCCTCCCCCCCCACCCCCCGCCTGAAGCTCTGGGATCACTGGAGCTCAGAGAAAAACCATTGTTTTCCAGGTCTGAGTTGCTGTGTGGTGGAATCAGAGCCCAGCCTTGCAGAGTGTAGGGCTAACATGGGGGGTCTCAGCTCTCACCTCCTCCGTAAGCCGCTGACTTCATCAAGTGGATTCCATTCAGTAGGCTTCTTACCTTTCAAACGGAAAATCCCTTCTGTATGACACCAGTGATTGAATCAGTACCAGAGAGCATCTGTGAGCTTGCTGAGTGGAGATGAGCCTTCTGGTGAAGCCATGGAGGATTTTGCAGATGGCCTTAGAGTTGAACCAGCAAAGGACTGGCTCCATGGGCTCCAGGAGTCAGTATGAGCCCTGTGCATGAACACACACATTCCTAGGTGACTGACAGCCATGGAGTGAGATATCCCAGGCTAGCCTTCCCCTATTCCAGTTACCAGTAGCCATTATAATAGAAGCTCATGGAAGGCTGATTCGAGAAGCCTGGCTCCTGCAGAGTAGACAGCCTTCTGGGGCACCATGCCATTCGGTCAGTAGATTAAGTTGCATCTGGTCAAACAAAGGTGTCATCAATCTAACAAGCCAAGTCTCCAGCATGCGTTGCAACGAAGGCAGGGAGGAAAATGAGCTTGGGCAGCTCTGAGATGCTTTGGCCACGAACACATCCATCCCCTGTCAGGCCTAGCTTTCTCACCTTTGTGCTGGGTCCTTCACCTTGCCACTAGCAGTACCATAGCGAAAGACTGAGAGTTCCCTTGCAGGGTAAGCCTGCAGGACAGCTAGCCCAGGATGAGAGTGATGAACCAGTGGGAGAAGCTATGCATGCCTTCAGCAGGTCACTGTGAGAACCAATAGGTCCTCACTTGATGACGACAGCTATCCATAGAGTCCCCTCACAGACCTGGGCTGAGAGGAGGGTGGGCCAGAGTGTGTTGACCTGAATTTCCGAGCTGCAGACTTTGGTTCTGCCCCTGTTCTTCCTCAGTTTAAACCTATAAACCTGGACTGGGGACTGCAGAAGGGACTGTGCCTGTGGGGCTCTATGTGCTCTTTCTCTGCATGAGCCCTGAGCAAATTGTCTCTTTACTTGGGTCAAGGACTAGCCTAGTAGAGGGGCAGCCAGGGTCTAGACTTTGCCCTAAAACACAGGTTTCATGCCTGTAGCCATGGTCTCTTGAGGAAGATGGGACCTGGATGTCCTGAGTCTCCAATCTTGTGGCATTGTGGGGCAATGGCCAAGGCCACCAACTTACCAATGGACCTAGCTCTGGGGACAGAGCCCTCCTCAAAGGATGCACAAGGGGTTGTTCTAAACTTCCCCAGCAAAGGTCCAAACTGCCATCTCCGGGTGTACGAGATAGAACCTAAGCCTCAGAAGGGGTCATCTGGCCACACAGAAAACTCCAGACCCTTCTCCTAAAAGAGCTGCAGGATTCTCCCCAAAAGCCTCAGGGATGTGCTCGCGCAAGCTCGTGCCAAACAGCTAAAAGCACATATACTCAACGTGCTTGAGGAGTTGCTTCCAGGCAGCTGGTGGGCCCGCCGCCCGCCCGCTCGCTCATGCCTGCCACCTCATGACTCTGCTGCAGCTCACATGATGATGGAGGGAGATAGCTCCCTCCTGCACAGCTGCCAGGAGCTGGGCCTGCCAACTGTGCCCAGTGCAGCTACCTCTCCAGTCATCCCCAACTTCCCTCCTGATGGCTTGCTCTGGAAAGCCTGGCTTTTCTTCTCTAGTCTTTCTCCTTTCCAATGGTGTGGCTGGATTTCAGAGAAGCCAGTGATATAGATACAACATCCAGGATGGGCACGGCCAGAAGGGGGTGGCTGCAAAGATACCTACATTGCCCATTCTGGTTTGTTATCTTTCCTTTTCCCAGGATGCAATTTGATCACAACGGGATACAGGCAGAGAATGTCTTGGCTTATGAGCACAGACTGGAGACATTCACTCATATGTGAATAGCCTGGAGTCCATGCTTTTCTTTGTGACTTACCTGGAATCAGCAGTGTGTCAGATAGGGGGTTATTGAACAATACCTGGAGCTTCTGCATGGCCCTGGCTTTCTCTAGAGTACTGGTGGACTTGAACTTTCAGCAAAGACACTAAAACCAGGACCATATACACATAGTAGGTTAGCACGCTATATTCTCAGACCTTTAGATATGTTTGATTGATTGATTGATTGATTGATTGATTGGATGACTGTTTTAATTTTTTGAGACGGGATATTTCTATGTATCCCAGGCTAGTTTTGCTTGAACTTGTGACCTTCTTACATCAGCCTTTTGAGTACTGGGATAACAGACATGCACCATCACTCCCAGGAAAATGTAATACTCTGTTTCCCACATTTGAAGCACTGGGTGAGGACTTTGTGCGTGCTAGACTTAGTCTGCCAGGTCTTGCTTCTCTAAACTTGCTTGATCGATCAATGGGCCTTGCAGCTGATTCCACAGCTAGACCAGACTAGGTCACTCAGCATCTACACATCCTTTCAAACCCTTCCTCAGAAATCAGCTCACCAACTTGTCTCTCATCCCCCTAGCTGGGGGCCACATCCCCAGGTCTGGGGTCTGCAGGCATGGCAAGTTCATGGTCAGGTGAGGTGAACTTTAGAAAGGAGAGGACCTAGGGCTTCTGCAGTGAGGTAGCCTGGCTACCTACCACCTGTTGGGGAAGCCACAGGCAGCACATTAATGAAGGGGGTCACATGATATAGCTATGTTCACTGTCAGCTTGACTGGGCTTGAAACCACTTGGGAGACACATCTATGTCCTTGTGTGTGTGTGTGTGTGTGTGTGTGTGTGTGTGTGTGTGTGTGTCTGGGCGGGGGGCATTTCAGAGAAGTTTAACTGAGCAGGAAAGATCTGCTGGAGGTGGGCAGTACCATACTTTGTGTGCCAGTCCTGGACTGAATAAAAAGGAGACTGGGCTGAGCACCAGTTTCCATATCTCTATGGGTGACCAGCTCCCTCCGGCATGCCTTTCCCACCGTGATGGGCTGTATGTTCAGTATGTGCCCTGGGTAACCCTTCACTTCCATCAGATCATGAACAAAATCCCTGACATGGGCCGTGCAAGAAGCAAGCAGCAATCAGACTTGGGCAATGGCTTGTGACTCCTGTGATGGTGGCTTATCTCCTATCTCCATGTCAGGATACACTAAGTGCCCATCACACAGTTTTTACAACGCTTCTTGCCAGCTAGCACTGACAGTGGCCACTCTACTAACCTGTCATCGACTTCACAGACTAAGATGCCTCTGAAGGCAGTACCAGGTATATGAGAGTATAAGCACACAGGTATATGAGAATATAAGCACACAGCACCTAGCACATGAGAAGTGCTCACCCACTGTGCACCACACAAAGCCTGAAGAACTCTAGTCAGCTCCATTCAGAGACCTGGACTCTGAGGCCCAGGGAGGGAAAGACACATTAGAGTCACATGCTGTGAATATGAGCTAGACCTTAGCTCCACCCAATGGCAGTAATAGATACTATGTTAACTGAGCAATTACTGCCTGCTAAACAGAGCACATTCAGGGTCCCACTCCCTTCTGACTTAATGCCAGTGTGCTTTGATGCCAAGCTGCCACATACTGTGGCCAGGGCAGGGGATTCCCCACTGTTCCTCCAACAGACTTTGACTGCCAGTGAGCAGGACTGTGTCACCTATGGCAGAGAGATACAGTGGAGGTTGAAGGGGACATAGAGATAACCGTGCACCCTGCTACGGGACTGGCACTGGTCCTTCATCAGCTAGAACCTCAACCCAGATCTGAAAATCAGCTTCAAAAGATACATTGTAAGAAAGTTAAAGGAGCCGGCAGCTCTTGCACCATGGTAACAAACAACACAGATCCATCTGATAAATTCCAAGACTCCTCGTCCTGCCTGGCCATTTTTCCATATAGAAGGCAGCGGGGAGAGAGGCCAGCTGTGAGGGCCACCAGAGGGACAGCCAAGGGGGAAATGCCTCCAGCTGGGGGAGGTCACTCCAGCTGTGATACCTCCTCCCTTAGCTGTTGGGCATCCACACACAGGGTTAGTCAACAGGTCTCAGGCAGACCAGCTGTCCCTGGTGGGTGTTGCTCTAAGCCGTTGTCCACAGGGTGTTTGATTACTGGCCAAGATTGTGGACCCCAGGGTGCCCCATTAAGCAGGCCCAAGAGGAAACAGATCCTGTAGACCCAGGCTCCTGACTGCTGGCCTGGCTTCTGGTCCCTCCTCACAGCCACCGTGGACCCCACTTGTTGCTGGTGGCCTGTTGGTAGAATTTAAAGACAGGATAATATTTACACAGCCAAGGCCTCCTGAGGCATCCTAAACACCATAAAAAGGATTTTCAGGGCTTAATGAGCGTTAGTGAGCCCAGCAGGATAATGCGGCACTGGTGGCTTTAATCTGATCTGGCCCCTTCTGCACAGTGGGCGCAGAGACCAGAGCAGCTTGGAGCCAGCGCCCAGGCTGTTGCTTTGTGGTATTTGCCTCTCCTCTTATCTCCTTGGAACTCTGTGGTATTATCCATGCTGTGTAGCCACAAACTGCTGGCATCAGCCACAGAAGGTGCCATTGAACCACATAAGTACCTAGGGGATTTGCTGGTAGGGAAAGGGGAAGGACACAGAATTGCTTCAGCTCCTCTCTAAAGCAGAATAGAATAAATAGAACAAGCTCCTTAGAAATAATAATAATAGTAATAGTTATTATCATTATTATTATTATTGACAGAATCTCTTCTCCATCCCAGGAGACATCAACAGTGAAATTGACCTCACCCTAGCTCCTGAGCTAGACATGTATGTGCGAGCACACATGTGCGAGCACACATACACACTTGAGTGTTGACCGGCTTGGTATTATGCACATTTTGTGCAGGTGACCAGAGCTGCCCTGACTTCATGAGTGTGGCTCTCCTGTCCTGTCCAGAAGACATGTTTTCACTCTCTTCTCTCTTCTGTCTCTCACAGTCTTCCCATCCCACCTCCACAACTTTCCCAGAGCCTGGGTTGCAGAGGGTAATACTCAGTCCTGTAGTTTGCTGAGAACTTTTTCTAAGAGGAACCTCCCAGGGTTTGAAAGCTGCAGGGATGACTTTCACTTAGCACACAGAGCTGACCTCTCTCGCTGTAATGGAGGATTCCTTCCTGTTAGTGACTACAGGATGGGGCCCAGCTGGAGCCGCTGGGAAGGAAGCCTTCTTGGGAGCAGCTGCTTCTATGGTGTGTTGAAGTCTCTGCAGAGACAGATGCTGAGGAATTCTGTCACACAGTCCCAGCCCTTTCCTAAGCTGGCTCTGGCATTTTCCATCCCACCAGCAGGGATTTCCAATGGCTCCCTCTCATCGTCAGCCTTTGGTGTTTTCTGATTCGTAGCCATGTGAGTGTGTACTGGTGGCCTACAGACAGAGAGACATGTGGCAGCTTCTACTGTTATTAATGCATGGGCAATTCTTCCCCATTTCTCAAGATGCCTGAACTAGAATATCCATTTGACACATGGAAGTGCTTGGATATGTAAGGGAGATTGTGCAACAGTATGTGGAGGGAAAACTTATGGTCAACCCAGATACTCAGCATCCTAGCAAGGGACAGCCCACTCTGAGAATAGCCATCAACCTAGAATCTGACCAGTGTAAGAACTGAGGAACTTTCTCCAATTCACTGTTTAGGTAATCCAGTTGTCTATCCACCTATTCATCCACTTATCCACTTATCCACTTATCCATCCATCCATCCATCCATCCATCCATCCATCCATCCATCCATCCACTCACTCATCTACCCATTCATCCATCTGTAGTGGCCATTCCTGGTTGTCAACTTGACTATATTTGGAATGAACTACAATCCAGAATTGGAAGGCTCACCAGGGACCCTTATCTGGAGGCTTGGAGATAGAAGTTTCTGATCTGGATCTTGGTATGGAGATCTTGAGGCATAGTGGCTATGGATTCCAGAAGATTAAATCTCCAAGTTCAAGGTCATCTGGGATTAAAGGTGTGGTGGAACACACCTTTAATCTGGGCTACACCTTCTGCTGGACATTGGAAGAAGGGAGTCTTGCTCTTGCTCCTTCGCCTGCTTGCTGTGTGAGACTGAGTAACTGCTAGATCCTTGGACTTCCATTCACAGCTACTACTGAACCATTGTTGGGAATTGGGCTGCAGACTGTAAGTCATCAATAAATTCCTTTACTATATAGAGACTATCCATAAGTTCTGTGACTCTAGAGAACCCTGACTAATACACCATCCATACATCCAGCCACTCGTCCACCCACCTATTAACCCATTCATGCATCCACCCTTCCTCTACTCTATCCCTCCTTCCTTTTATTCAGCCAATAGACTTTTTTACCTTGCTGCCCCCTCACCTGGCTCTGCAGAGACATAGATGGATAGTAACATAATCCTGGACTCAATGAGTTCCCCTATCTTTAACAGAAACTTATTTCATCTCCCTGCTTTGGACTTGACCAGTCTCGTGTTGAGCCTGAAGTGTCTATTCTTATTATTTCCCAGTCTTGATCCTTACAGCAGAAACACGGGTTTTGATACCCCTTCATTTCTAAATACTGACGTTTTCCTTGGGCAAGTTTTGCTGTGCATTTCCAGTGAGATGGCTCAGATACCACATACTTACCTGATAGGCTAAGAAGCACCCCAAATGTTATGTGGAATGCCTATCCAGGATTAGGCTGGAAAAATTCCAAAGTGGATATTTGGACCAGAGGGGATTTTGTCCATCGAGTCAATACCTTAAAAGCCACCAATGGTCAAAGAAGCATGTCCAGGCTCCAGAAACAATTATACACAGAATGCAAGCACTTGAACAGACACCTCCAGAATTGTGGCAAATGCAGGATGTTCCATGTTTCCCAGGAATTGGGATGATAATGTGTTTCCTTGCTGTGGGAGGCATATTGAGTTCATGCTGCTTTGCTGATAGCAGTGGTCATACATCTCATAGGTGGTCTTGTACCATCTTCCCAAATCTCCCTCTAATGCCTTTCATTGGCTGGAGGAATGTTGCGTCCAGAACTCTAGCTGCAAGAGAGTTTAGTAAGGCTATGGTTGGCTCTCCAGCCTCTTCATGATAGGGAAGATGGAATGGAGTGAGGCCCTCAGAGGGTCCAGCCAAATCAGGAAACACAGAGCTAAATCCATACCCGTACCTTCTGGCAAAGTAGCCTTGAGAAGTGACCTAAACATTGTCCTTCAGTATTGCTCCAATTTGGTATCTCATGGGGAGAGAAGGACTGGATGTTGCATGAGTCATTGAGAATCAGGGCCTGACTACCTCAGATGAAGCCATAAGGCAATAATTGTTAGTGCTTTAGGGGAGGTTATAACTCCCTTCCATCCCACTAACAACGAGAACAGCAAAAGAATGTAGCTGGGTGTGGTGGCGCATGCCTTTAATCCCAGCACTTGGAAGGCAGAGGCAGGCAGATTTCAGAGTTCGAGGCCAGCCTGGTCTACAGAGTGAGTTCCAGGACAGCCAGGGCTACACAGAGAAACCCTGTCTCAAAAAACCAAAAAAAAAAAAAATTGTAATGGTATCAGTAACAATGTCACACAAGGTATTAATATATCATGTCCAGAGCAAGGAATCCTGGGAGAAGTAGAAGTTGCATGCAGAAATCATGAATTTTCAAGGTGAGAGAAATTTCTGGATATAATGAAAAAGAATAGCAACTTTACAGGTATGGGAAGTCAGATACACCCAATGATCTAGCCTGTGTCACCTTCAAGTGAGGGACAGAGGGAAGAGCCAGTTACACCTAACGATGGAGGAAATAGTTTTTAGTATTGACGTCTTAGTCAGGGTCTTTATTCTTGCACAAAACATTATGACCAAGAGGCAAGTTGGGAAGGAAAGGATTTATTCAGCTTACACTTTCGCATTGCTGTTCATCACCAAAGGAAGTCAGGACTGGAACTCAAGCAGGTCAGGAAGCAGGAGCTGATGCAGACGCCATGAAGAAATGTTACTTACTGGCTTATTTCCCCTGGCTTGCTCAGTTTGCTTTCTTATAGGACCCAAGACTACAAGCCTAGGGATGGTACTACCCACAGTGGGCCCTCCCACCCTTGATCACTAATTGAGGAAATGCCTTACTGTTGGATCTCATGGCGGCAATTCCTTAAGGGAGGTTCATTTCTCTGCGATAACTCCAGCTTGTGTCAAGTTGATACACAAAACCAGGCAGTACAATTGCTTTTGTCAGAAATCCAGGTCCCTCTACTTAGGGCCCACAGAAAAGGTGAAGGAGGGAGGTGTGTAAGAGAGGAACATGGGGTCTCCAGCAAGCGTCGGGGGAAACAGAATCACCTTTTCATTAAAAGGTAACTGCGTTAGTGGGAGAGGGGAAAAGTCAGACTCTGGGGTTCCCAAATGATCCCCTAAGTGTCTCTCTTGAGCCAGGTTACCATGAAAGTTATCTCTCTTCTGGTAGAATCTTGTGCATGTTGCTTCCTAATGTTGCTATAAAATACCTGAGACATCAACTTATAAAGAGAGATGGCACCTGGGGCTCTCAGTGGCTGCTGCCCAGGGCCAGGGAGGGGGCAGCATGCCCAGGTGGGATCTTGTGATGGAACAAACTGTTTATCTCATGGTGGCCAGGAGACAGTGAGACAGAGTGGAAGGAGCTGGTCCTAATATCTTCCTCAGGGACACATCACAATGACCTCACTTCCTCCTACTAGGGCCCACCTCTTAAAGGTCAGTCACTTCAAACGGCACAACAGACTAGCTGAGGCTCCCTAGGCCTTTGGGGGACGGAACAGACTACAGGAAGCTTCTTTGAGATAGGGGAAGCCACCACTCCTGTTCTCTGAGGACAAAGAGCCAGGTCAATGATGAGTGTTCAGTACCCTACTCCTGTCTGTGAGCTACAACTCCCCTGCCCTAAACTCAGTGGGATTGATGAGTTCAGACCCAGAGAAAATATTGGGATGAAGGAGAGACGTGAGTGTATGGGTACTGGGAGAGATGTTCCCTTTGGGAGACTGTGCCTCTGTTTTGCAGCCAGTGAAACGGCAACCTGGTAGCTTTTGTAAGTTGATGGTCCTTCCATCAGCTGCATTGGCGCATGGGATGGTGGTAGAGGGTCTCTCTCACTGGGCAGGAAAAGGCAGCAGGGAAAGCCTTCGTGATCAGTTACTCAAATATCACAGTGACTTCTGGTAGGTCACAAGTTGGGAGTGAGGCCAGTGGAACAGAAGAAGCTACTAGGGGAAGTGTTGGGCAATGGTGTCCAGTCGAGTTGAGGTCTTGAACCCTGGTAAGACCCGGTGGTGGTAATTTCCATCTACATGGTATGGAAGGCGTTCCCTCATGTCTCCTGGACCCATGGGTCCTGTCAAAGTTACCGCCCCCACATCCCCCACAGGAGAAGCTCGTTGCTATCAGTTATGTAGGCAATGTCCCAAGCTTCTAGCCTTCTGGCTAAACTCCTCCTCACAGTTACCTAGCAACAGTAAAATAACATAGTCCACTATAAGAGGGGCTGCTTGGCCCCTTCTTGCTCTCTAAGCTCTTCCTTTTACTCTCTTTCTCTTACTCTCTTAAGCTTTAACTTTTCTTACTCTCTCTCTAAGCTTTTACCTCTCTCTAAGCCTTCACCTTTCTTACTTTCTAACCCTCTTTCTCTCTTTCCCTTCTCCCTTCTCCCTTCTCTCCTCTTGGCTATGGCCAGTCTCTCTCTCTCTCCTTTTATCTTCTCTCTTTCCCCCTGCCTTTCTCTCTAGAATAAAGCTCTAAAACCATAGACCATCTCTGCTCATCAAGGCCAGCCGTGCTTGGACAATGGGATAGGCTTTCTTCTAGTGAGCCTCTTCTAACTTCCCGCTAGAAGGCCTTCCTGTGCTCCAGTCACGGACTGGTCTAAGGACTCTTGCCTGCTTGGGAACCTCTCTCCCTCTGCTCTCTTCCCATATCTCCGGGGCAAGAGTGTAGCCCCGGGGCCCCTATTATGTTCTCAGCTCCTCTGCCGTATCCAGAGTGGGATGCCAGTCACTTGAAAACCTGGTACCGGGGGCTAACCCTTGTCCACCCCCTGCCGTGTGGGGTCAGTGGCTTCACACAGCCAGATGCCCACCAGGGGCCTCGTGGAAAGTGTCCTGCAGTCCTCCCGCATCTGCCTGCTCAGAGCACCGGAACTCTGGCCTGACGCAGGCATTCTCTCCCACTCCCCTCTTCCCCTACACCCATAGCCCCACAGGGAAGTGGCCAGCCTGGGTCAGGAGAACCCCCAGCATCCCCAACGTTTTAATCTGCACCATGGCTCTGCTGCCTTGGCCAACTTTATACAGAGTCATATCAGCATCCCAGGCCTGCCTGCTTTCAGAAGAACTGGCAACTGGATCACATCGGGGCATTGGAGGACAGGGGTGCAGAAAGATCAGTAGGCACAACCAAAGCCCAAGCCACCCACCTGGCAGCCGGACCCAGACTTGGCTGATGGTGCCTTGTTGCCCGGTGTCTGGCCGACAGACAGATTTTCACAAAGCAGATTCCCTTTGCATGCCTGGGTCCTTCCCACCCAACTGTTCAGGCATCTGCTTCTCTTAAAATGTATTTATTACATCAAGAGGAATGATAATGGCCTAGGGCTAGGGCCCTGGTAGCCGTGAGAGCCCTTCCCCACAGCATGCCTTCCGGGACCACAAAATGTGTCACTCATAGGCTGGAGGTCTGTACAAGGTCACTAGAGTCAGAGATCAGCTGTGTGGGGCCGTAGAAGAACACAAGATGGTTGGAGGTGGGAGCTGGAGTCAGCTTGGGCCCTGGATGACTTTGCATGAGTTTCTGGAGCACTGGGATCTCCTGTTCCCTCCTTGCGTGATGGGATGAGTAGGGGTGACTTCCCCAAGAACACAAAGTAAGCCAGCACTATACATACCTAATCACACACTTACACACACACTTACACACTCACACACATTTACACACTTACACACACTCCAGGACCTTTCTGAGGCCATTTCTTTTAACTGCTTCTACAGGGTTAAGAATTCAAGCGAGTGGGACTCATGCTTGCCAGCACACACGTGCTCATGCATGTGTCTATGCATGTATCCGTGTTCACTCATGTGTACATGCATTCTCTTGCTTGCCATGTTGTTAGGTGCTTGACAGAATAGGAGGAAGGGTATGGAAACCTTGTTCCTTTTTACTCTCATAGCTTCATTCATCGTAATCATGACTAGCAGGTAAAAATCCCTGGGTCTGCCTCAAGAACTGGGCAAACATATTCTCTAACATACAGCAAGCTCAACCTACAACATACATACATACATACATACAAACAAACAACCTTAAACACACAGCAACCTGCAACACACTGCTCACTGTCTGCATGGCAAGAACTAAAGAACACTGTTTCTTAGAGAGGCAAAGTGTCCATCCACCATCACACAGCAAGTACATCCCACCCACTGGGACAGAGGTTTCAGCTGCCGATTGAGTCCCTGAGTTTCTATCTTCAGGTTTTTGAGCATTGGGAGGCTGAAGCCTGGATTCCATATGATTTTTTGCCACCTTCCCCTCAGGCAGCTGACTCAGAAACTGAGGCAAAGTGGGGGTGACTTCCCCAAGAACAAAAGTAAGCCAGCATTACACACACACTCACACACACACACTCACACACACACTCACACACATACTTACACACACAAACACACAAAATCACACACACACTTACAACACACACACACACGTATACACACACATTCATAAACTTACACACAAACACACACACACATACACAGACTCACACATTTACACACACATACACTCACACATACACAGACTCACACACTTATATACATGTACAGATGCACACTCACACACACTTACACACATACTTAAACACACAGACACACAAACACACAATTTACACACTCACACACACATTTACACACACGTATACAATACATATGCACACACACACAAACACACACTCAGACACATACACACTCACACACATTTACACACACTTATACACTAATACACATACACATGCACACTTACACACACACACACACACACACACACACACACACACACACACATTGAAAACTACTCACACAAGCCTCCTGCCATCTTCCCACTTCATCCCTTGCTTAGTGGTACCCGATGGATTCTGAGGGATCAATCCTGGCCTTGCTCTCAAAAGTTGACATCATTTACAGCACCTGCCATGTATTGGAACTGTGGTGTTTTTCACAGCTTGGGCATCATGTCAGTCCCTGCTGTGTTGGAAGACATTTTCTCATCACTTGCTGCTCTCTGGAGCTGTCCCAGTGTGCTGGCTGGTTTGTGTGTCAACTTGACTCAAGCTGGAATTATCACAGAGAAAGGAGCCTCCCTTGAGGAAATTCCTCCATGAGCTCCAGCTGTAAGGTGTTTTCTCAATTAGTGATGTAGGGAGGGATGGCCCAGCCTATTGTGGGTGGTGCCATCCTTGGTTTGGTGGCCCTGGGTTCTATAAGAAAGCAGGCTGAGCAAGTCATGGGGAGCAAGCTAGTAAGCAGCACTCCTCCATGGCCTCTGCACCAGCTCCTGCCTCCAGGTTCCTACCCTGTGTGAGTTCCTGTCTTGTCCTTTGGTAATGAAGAATGATGTGGAAGTGTAAGCCAAATAAACCCTTTCCTCCCCAACTTGCTTTCTCGGTCATGATATTTGTGCAGAAATACCAACCCTGACAAAGACACCCAGTGAGAAGGAAGTTCCTGGAGAAGAGCTTCATGTGCACAGGGTAGAGTTTCCTTAGCATGGTTTGCTCCTGGCTGTGCTGAGGTGCCCGACATTGCACAGAATTAGTGCAGGGTAATAGTTGGAAATAGTTGCATATCTCCTCTGCAGTCAGAGAACAGAGCTTTCTGATCCACCCTCCAAGGCCTCGGGGCCCCACAGAGCATATTAGGGCTTTGCAGAAGGTGACCCTAATGAATGAATTAAGGCTTTCTGAAACAGTCAGGGAAGTGATTTTGGCCAGTTCAGCCATCATGACTGCAGAGACAGAGTTGGACCCTTCTGAGCTGGAAGAAAAGCAGCTACATGGCCTTACCGGGACAGCCCAGGGAAACGATCATCTTCCTTGCTAGGACCTAGGGCACAGGGCAGATAAATCAGTGTCAGGTGTCCAGAGAGCTGCAGCTGGTGTTGGTGGCTTCTTGGTAAATGGGGAGAGCAGGCATCTCCGGAAAGAGAGGGCCTGGGTTCCACTATCAGCTGGTCTCCATCCAGGGAAACATGACTCAAAGTGAGCGAATCCTGGTTGGAAGGTCTGGGAGGCTGAGTATATTGCAGTCTCCCTTCTAGATGGATGGTGGTGGCCAGGCCAGGTCAACCAGAAACACTCCCAGGAGGCTTATTACTAGCAGCATTGCATGTGCCAAAGTGCCTTTCTCCTGGGATGGTGCACTCAAAACCTTCCCATCAGACACACACACACACACACACACACACACACACACACACACAGAGAGAGAGAGAGAGAGAGAGAGAGAGAGAGAGAGACAGACAGACAGACAGACAGACAGAGACAGAGAGAGATAGAGATACTTTCTGTGGGGATCTAGGAGCAGAGGGAAGACATCCTTGTCCTGGGTTGTAACTGGAGACTCTGGGTTCCATGATGCTGAGTCTCTTTGCAGGGCTTACTAGAACATTTAAAGTGATGCCGTGCACTCCTGAGCTCACTGGGAGGAGGGTGTGCTTGAAGCTTCTCAGGATCATGTCTGAGGGCCAGGGCTGCTATTCTCACCCATTCTCAACTTCTTCAGAACTCTGCGGGAAAGTGCACCGATTTGCAAGGTGAGGACTGTAAAACTACAGACATGAGACAAGACATCCTCTTATCTACCCAACAGACCAGCTGCCCATCTATTCACCCTCTCACATTAACCAGCTACCAAAACTAAGACAAAGGGTTAACAGAAGGCGGCCGTGTACTCTTCAGAAAGAACATCCATACCCTAGTTTGCTTTCTATCATTGTGATAAACATCAGGATCAAATGCAACTTAAGGAGGAAAGGGATGATTTTCCTTTACAGCTGATAGCCTGTCATGAAGAAAAGTCAGGGCTGGAAGTCAAGGCAGGAATCTAGAGGTAGGAACAGAAGCGGAGGCTGTGAAGGGATGCTGCTTACAGGTGTGCTCAGCCTGCTTTCTTACACATTTTAGGAACACCTGCCCAGGAGCAACATCGATGGGCTGGGTCTTCCCACATCAATAATAAATCAAGAAAATGGTCCACAGGCTTGCCTGTAGGATAATAGTATGATGGGAACATTTTCTGAATTGAGTTTGTCTCTTCTGTGGTATCTCTAGTTTTTGATAAGTGGACAAAACACTAACCAAAACAATTGACCCCTTGTCAACTTGACACACGAGCACATTATTAAGCCATAACCTTTCCTTTCTTCTTTGTCCCCAAGGTGCCATGTTAATATTAATATCACATTATAAAGCAGTATACCTTTAGAAATCCCAGTCTTAAAACTCTCAACACTTTAAAAGTCTCCTTGAAAATGAAATGTAAAAGTTAAAGTGGGATACTTTTAAAGAAAATGTTACATAGTTTCTTACTCCAAAAGGGAAGAACAAGGGAACAGTTACAATCTGTATTTGGTTGATATCCCTGGAAGGCCTGCTCTTTTCTGAGGGGGAGGTTAAGGGAGGCTAGATCTGGGGGAAAGGGGAAGTTTCTATATATTACATTCCATATATATTATATATATATCATGTATCCTGTACTATATACTGTGCATTGTGTATTATATATCATATACCAATCATATATGGGATATAATATAGGAGAGTGTATTGTATATCATATACCAACCATATATAGGATATAATATAGGAGAGAAGAGTAAATAAAAAGGAGAAAAAAATCAATGGTGTAAAAGGTTTAGCGCTTAATGTCTGGGGATCATTCTGAACGGCAAAGAGCTTGGGCAGATCTACTCCTCTGTTTCTGTGGATCTGAAGCTCACAGTATGTCTCACAGACTCAGGCCGGCTCTACCTCACAGCTGCTGCTGTCCTTGATGATCATCCCACAGCTGCAGGAACATCAATATGCTAGGATCACCGCAGGCTGCACCTTAGCCAATGGTCTCCTGGTTTCTCCTCAGGATCACTGACCCTACCATGTGGTGCAAAGCCTCAGTCTTTCTCCATGAGCCCTTCATGCCTTCAAAATCATTAACACCCGGGAAATTGTCACACATTACCAAGTTTGGCTGCCAACTGTAGACCCCTCTGGGCTATGGCTTCTGTGTGCTTCCCCCAAGAAAACACTTATCAGCTCCTGCCTCAGTGATGCTAGCCTCTTCTTAACCTCTGCTGACTCTTCAGCCCTAGCCAACCAGCATCAGCTGTCCCGGCACAGCAAAGATGTCACATCAATGGTCTGGTCTCTTGTTAATCACAGCCAACTTTCAGTTCCGACTGATCATAACCACAGATTCTAATTCAAAATATCACACAAAGGGCCCTGATAGAGTCATCACTTTCCTCAGAAACTTGAAGCTAGACCTCCGTTCTCTGCACTGCTTTTAGCAGTACCCTGTGTTCCCCTAAGCTCTGAACACTCAATAGCTTTTCTAGCCTGATGTTCCAATCTCCTCCCACAATCCTCCCCCAAACATGGTCAGATCTGTCACAGGAACAGTCCACTCTCTGGTACCAATTTGTGATTTAGTCAGGGATTCTATTGCTGTGGTGAAACCGTATAATCTAAAGCAACTTGGAGAAGAAAGGGTTTATCTGGCTTATATATCCCTACCACATATGTGATATACTCTATCACAGTCCATTACAGACGGAAGTCAGGGCAGGAATCTGGAAGCAGGAACGGAAGCAGAAGTCATTGGAGGAACACTACTTACTGGCTTGCTCCCCCCTGCCCCCTGGCTTGTTCGGTTGGTTTTCTTATAATCCTGGCCCAGACATGGTACCACCCACAGTAAGACAGACCCTTACACATCAATCACCAATCAAGAAAACACCCTACAGGCTTGCCTACAGGCCAGCCCGAGGGAGGCATTTTCTAAATCAAGGTTAGCTCTTATTAGACAACTCTAGCGTGTGTCAGGTTAAAAGGGGGGGGGGGGGGACCCTAACCAACATAGTTCCAAAACCACCCAGCATTAGAGATAAGTCACACATTGAGACCCTGTGTTCCCTAGTTGGGGGAGACATGCTTCCGCCGTGGGACCCAAGGGCTGGATAGAACAGAAATGCTTTCTGCTTCTCACAGAGGACTGTAGCCACAGGCATCCCTGCCCACGGCACCTGGGGATGCCGTGCTGCCTGTCATCACCACAGATGCCCAATGTTCCGCATGCTAAGAATTCCACCGACGCTGTGGTGATAGCATGTGAGCCAGGAACCTAGCTCTTCCGAGGGAGCATAGCGTGTGTAGCAGAGTGAGGGAGGACTTCAGATACAATGTAACTGATCAGCGGAGCTAGGTGTGGGTGTGCGCTGGGCAACCTCTGCTTGGAATGAGAGGAAAGTGGCTGTTTCTGATGAGTGCAGCTAGGGTGTAACAGGAACCTGTGCAAATAGCAGCTTGCCTGCTTCTGGGAAAGGACACAGAGACAGAAACCAAAAGGACTCTCCCTCCTCCCTTCCGTGTCTTTCCTCACTCTTTCGCCTCCCTTCCCTCCCTCCCTTCTCTCTCCCTTTAATATCTAAAGCATGTGGCAATGGTTGGTTGAGAAACAAGCTCATTGAAAAGGAGCAAACGATTTCACCCATGAAACAATTGCTTGAATCCAGGAATCCCTACCACAGGCAGCACCTAGGTGAGCTTTCTGCTTTGACTTCTGACCTCTGGCGATCAAACTGTAACAGGACCTGCTTCCTGATTGCTTGGAGGGGGGTTGCTCAAAGCCGCAAAGCCAAAGCCTGCAAAGGCAAAAATGGTCCAGACCAGCCTCTTCCAGCCGCCCTGGGGGCTGGTACAGGTGAACAGTGTTGCACCTGATAAAGTGCACAGTTACCATTTTTAATTGATTTCTGACACTGAGCTCTGCCTCCCACCTCAGATCTGTGCCAAGGCACCGGCCTCCACCTTCTGCTGGAAGCCATGGCGGCTAGAGCTGGTTTCCAAAGGAGGGAGCGCTCACTCTTCTATTTTGCATTTGTGCTGATTTGCATATTAATAGTTTGCATATTAACCAGCGACTTCAGAGGGTGGGCGGGCTAATGAATGCAGCCATCTCTTCAATTTTAACTCAATTTGCCTCCCCATACCCCAAAGACTCGGGGGACGGGTGTGGAAGACTCATTGAAGTGATCCCGCAGCCCCAGTGTGGGCTGCTCTGCCATTAATCCAATTAATTAGCCCAGCGGATGCAGCCGCCTGGACGAGGGGCCTTTGTTTGGTGCTGGGGGCTAATGACAGCCCCAAGCTGATGGAATAATGGGAAGAGCTAAGGAGGGTTTGACCCTCAGCCAGGGTCCTTGGGTGGAGTGTGGAGTGGGACGGTGGCTTGTACGTGGGGCAGCTGCTTCCATAGGCCCTCCCTTACAGCCTTCCTCAGACAGTCACATCCTGACTGTCCTCACTGTTCCCCGTGACATGTCTCCCATGATTACTCCCACCTTTCCCCTGCTCTGTGCAGAGAGAGCCTTGAGCCTCAGCTTCCAGGGAAGCCAAAGACAGAATCTGCAAGAGACGAGGGACAGAGAATGAACCCTCCACAGGCCTGCCACACAGCCCTGCCACACAGCTCTGCCATGCGCACTCTACAAGACATCCTGGCTTCCCATGCCAGATCCTGGGACTTAGCAGATCCACCTTCCTCAACCCCTGGACAGCTTTTATGTCCTGGTTACTTTAGATTTGAAGCCACTGCTATCACCTTCCCTCTCTAGCCTCAAACCTCTCCATCATCATCATCTTCTTCAAGATGTTCATGCCTTGCAGGAGAGTGGGACAGGACACACAGTGTTTGTGAGTTGCTCCACTGGAGGCCTGGCATCCGGGACCTAGGACTCTAATGTGTCGAAGAGAATAATGGGGACATAGAGAGCAACTCTTCCTTAAATGAATCCCCCCAAAATGACAGTCTTGGGCATAGGGATGGCCATGTCTGTAAAGTGTTGATCAGGAAAGCATGGTGCAAGAGACCGAGTACCCTCCCCAGCACCCACAGAAAAAGTCCAGCTTGGTGCCGCCAGGCCTGTGATTGATCCCAGCTTGGAGATCACAGCCAGGAGGATCCCAGGACTCACAGAACTGCCAGCCCAGACAGGAGGCAAGCTCCAGGTTCTACGAGAGACCTTGCCTCAAAATGTACAGTGGAAAGTAATACAGGAAGTTAGTGGGCATGGAGCCCTGGCCTTATACATGAACATACATGCATGTGCTCACACACTGTTTAAATACAGGATCACACGAGACCACAGAGTAACACACCCCATCCTTTGCTTGCTCAGAAGTCTCTTGTCCTGCAGTTCAGGAGGGGGATGGATGCCAAGCTAGGTCAGGTTTCTATGCTGTCCCTACTATACCTGTCATTATAAAGACTTCTTGGGTTGAGTATCTCTTCCAGTAATACTCTATAAAAGTCCCCAGACCATGGGAGGGGCAGCCCGCTTACAAATCACCTCAGCAGAGTGGCTGGCTCCATCAGCATGTAACACCGAGCAGTAGAGCCCAAATACACATCTCGTTCTGAGGCGGCACGGGCTCAGGGAACTTGCTGGAAATATTAAATTAAGAAGAGTAACAGCTGAGAATAATTGGGTTTTCTGCCCCGTTGCCTGTGATTTTGCAGTGGTGTTTGAGGCAGCTGGGCGGATCTGTTTGACTTGGGCTGGGAGAGGTTCCCAGGAGCTCCTGGAGGTGAGAGACTGGGTGTGACTCTGCCCCTGCAGAGAATGGCCCTGGGAATCCCAGAACCATCATTTCTGAGTTCAAAATAACTACCGATTCTGTGTTTGGGCTTTCCATGGGTTGTGTGACATGGATGGGGAAACCAAGTCCTTCAACCGAGTACCTTAGTTGGTAACGGATCTGGGTTTTCATTAGCAGTCACCAAAAGACATTTGCCCTGGTCCCGCACTCCTCCTTGGGAACGGCAGATTAAAACCATTCGAAGGGTGGAGAGGGGCTTGCCCTGTGGATAAAGTGCTCGCCACATCCCGGAGGACTTTTCTTGAAGGAAGTCTGAGAAGCAGCTTTATCCACCCATGGACCAGGGATCCACTTACCAGCCACTTCGTACCACCATGTACCCATCCACTTACAACCCATTCATCCATGACTGGTCCGGAGTTCATTTCACAGAAGCCCGTGTCCAAAAGATACACACAAAGAAGGTAGCTAAAGAACAGAGAATTGATCACCCAACAACTTCCCTATCCAGAGAGAATGAGGATATAAATGGTGGAGAAGAGAGACAGACTATGATAATAAATCAAACACGGGATATCTTATTCTTTCTGGGAAAGGGCAGAGATCTCCCATGTGATGGGTACCACCTCTTTTCCATCCTTCCATGGACTGGTGCTTTTGGTCATGCTGGCTGATAGGTGCCTTTGCTGATGAGGTGAGAGGAGAAAGACACTAGGACAAGCTAGCTAGCTACAGATTTCCAAAACCAGCTCAGTGGGGTACTTCTGGAGGAGACACTGGAGAACATTGGAAGGCCAAGGCAGCACAGGGGGAAGACACATTATGAAGACACAATGTCAAGCTCTCCACTTCATTCTAGTAATAAATCAGATCTCTAAAATCCCAGGGATGGAGTTGACATAAGCCAGGCAGGATGGTTCATCCTGGTTATCTCAGCACTTGGGGACTGATCAAGAGGCTTTGGAAATTAGCCTAGCCTGGCTACAGTGTGAAACTCTGGAGTCTATGGAGTGGCCCAGCAGAAAAGGCCTTCCTATCTTTGAAAACTCAGTCAATCGCTACCCTGCTTGGCAGAAATGGCCCTGCAGCAAAGTTAACAGGAAGTTAATACAGGGGTAGCACATTGCTCAGGCCATCACCTTTAGAGCAAGCACCTTCAGGAAATGCTAGTGAGGATACAGACAGCTTCTCCCCCCAGAGACAGATCCACGCAGGTATCCTTCCACCCCTCCATCCACCCACATGCCCATCTACCCACCTGTTCTTCCATCTGTCCATCCACACATCATCCATCCACTCACCCATCCATCCACCCATTTCTTTATCTATTAATTCATCTTTCCACAGTCCGTCCATCCACAGGGTGGCTAGATGGCCCAGATTAGAAGCTACTCTGAGTCAGACCACTGTAGTCAATGTCAAAAAACATGGAAAACTTATGAGGTCTCCAGTGAAGAAATGATTCTCATGGGGCTATCCACTAATCCACCCATCCATCCATCCACTCATCCATTCATCCATCCATCCACTCATCCATCCATATATCTATTCATCTACCCACTCATCCATCCACCCACTCATCCATCCATCCATCCATTCACTCATCCACTCACTCATCTACCCACCCACTCACTCATCCATCCATCATCCATCCATCCATCCATCATCCATCCATCCATCCATCCATCCACTTATCAACTCTTCCACTCATCCACCAACCCATCCCTCCCTCCCTCACTCCCTCCTCCCCTCCCTCCCTCCCTCCCTCCCTCCCTCCATCCATCCACCCGCCCATCCACTCATCCCTTGGTTCCTCTATCCATCTACTCTTCTGTCCTTCCACCTCTCACTCCCTCTCCACCTATCTAATAGCAAATAGATTGCTTGCCTTTCATGTAGGAGTCCTTAGCTCCCATATACAGAACTGAAAAACAAAACAAAACAAAACAAAACAAAACAAAACAAAAGATCTGCCTGGAATCAGAACGATTTACCATGAGCAGTGTCTATTGGGAGATTTGCACTAAGTGGGCCAGACTTGTGACCCCTGGGAGCACTGGGCCCAAAGAAAACCATCTCTTGTGATGCCTCTAGTTCTGGCAGACCCTCCAGGTAAGACTGCAGCTGGGCGAGGACCCTCTTCAGTGTATGAACAAGGCTGCCTGCTAGTGTGAGAGGAGGATGCTGTCTCTCCAGGGAGGAGAGCATTCAAAATGGCTCTTGAGTGGCAAGAAGCATTTGTGATGATTTGAGGTGTGGGGGTCATCAGGCAGCTCACAGGGGCTAATGCTAGCAACCAGGGCAGATTTGCTTCACTGAGGCCCCAGACTCTGAGAAAATGGCAGTTTCTGCTCAGGAGCAGCCACTCAACCCTCAATGCTGTGCCAGCCTGGCACAGCTTCAGGTCCCAGCTTCCTGTTCTTTCACATACCAACAATAAGCCCGGGTCTGTGTCATAACTGATCTACTGAGAACCCACAACTCTGCCTGCTGTAGGCTCCCTCGACCCTCAAGTATCCACTCACCAATACAAATTCTCCAACAGGCTCTGTTTCACTATTTCAAATCACCTCTCCTCACAGTGGGCAGACTCTAGCTTGAGGGAATGCCCCAAGACCCAAAACTCAAACCACCTTCTAGTGAGACATCTTAACTATGGAAATACCCCCAAGTGAGCACTGAGTTCTGTGTAAGGATCTAGTCTAGGTTCAACTACCTTCAGACTGTCTTTGAAACATGTTATTCACTTCTTGTTCATCCATTCACACATCCACCTACCCATCCATCCATCCATCCATCCATCCATCCACTCACTCATCCCTCCATCCACCCACCCATCCATCCATTCATCTATCCACCCACTGATCCATCCATCCCAACCTTCTATTTGTGACCTTGTAAACCTTGTATATGTACACACACACACACCAGAGAAATGTGTACACACACAACACACAGACACACACACATGCACACAGACACACATGCACAAAGGCACACACAGATATACACACACAAACACACACACATGTACACAGACACACACACAAACACATGCATACAGATGCAGACATACAGACACACACATAGACACACATTTACAAACACACACAGGCATACACATACATGCACACAGACACAGACATACAGACA
Organism: Mus musculus; assembly: GCF_000001635.26. Lineage (NCBI taxonomy): Eukaryota > Metazoa > Chordata > Mammalia > Rodentia > Muridae > Mus > Mus musculus. The sequence continues at coordinate 111,841,650 of NC_000071.6, forward strand.
CACACACATACACACACAGAGACACACATATACAAACACAAACATAAGCGCACACACACACACACATACACAAAAACACAGACACACACACACACACACACACACACACACACACACACACAGACACATTAACTTCATCTTCCATTTACCTCAGCTTCCTCATCTCCCAGCTCAAAGGTCTCCTGTGCCCTCTTCATTTCATTATAAAATTGTTTATTTATTATTTGTTTGTTCTCAAACCCCAAAGCCTTTAAATTTAGCAGATGTGTCTGTGAGCTTCCCCAAGCATTGCAGCGCTGTGACACTGACAGAAATGGTTTGTGATTGATCGATGCCGAGGCCCCCACCGATCTTTTTTATGAGATGTTGCGGTAGATCCCAGGGAGGTACCACTGTGGTTTCGCTGTGAGGTCTCAAGTGCATCCATTCCCCCTTTCTCAGGACTTGAAACGTATCTGGCTCCTTGGGGGACTTGTCCTTTCGTGGCTTCGGATATTAGAACACCTCCCATTCTGTTTTCTCTAGGGGTGCCCACTTCAAGAATGTAGGGCGGGCAGTGTGGTCCCTGCCTCCAAGCCTGCAACCTTGCGGTCTGCAGTTCCTTGATTATCATAGGGGGTTTTCATGTCCCTTAAAGTACAGCCTGTGTCCTGTTCAGTGAAAGTAACAGGGAGAGAGTGAGGGCATCGTCATGGGGTTTCCTGTGAGAACCCCAGTCACTCTGCCTCCTGTCTGGGAAGTGCAAGATTGGGGCGGTGCTACCTGAAGCATGAATTCAAAAAGAAAAGTCAGATGTTGGGCATGGGGGTGCACACGTGTCACCCCAGCATCCTGGATGCCGAGTTCTGGGAGGACATCAAGTTCTGGGTGACTCTGTCTCAAAAAAAAAAAAAAAAAAAGACGGAAAAACAAAACAAAACTGTGTCACGTGACCTCGATGTACGCGTAAGAACCAACAGAGCATGCTCCACACACTGGCAGCAGGCATGCCCGGGGCAGGATCTCGGGTTTCCGGTGTTGTACTGAAATACACCAGGCAGAGCATTTTATAAAGAGAGAGGCTGTCGGGTCACAGAACTGCGCATCTCCTGGACTTTAGTGGGGGTTCCCCGGCGATGGTTCACGGTGGAGGATGCGGTGTATGAGGGGAAAGGAGGGGAAGGAGAGGGATTTAGGGCACCCGAGGACTTGCTTTCATTCTCCAAGATCCTGTCTACTCATACAGTCACATTCTGAGATCAAAGGGGGGGGGGAGGGGTGGGATGCTGAGCATACAAATTGGGGGTGCACAACTATATCATAATACAGTGTGTGTGACTTGGAACACCCCAATATCCCAGAGTCTGCCTCTCCTCACTCCCTGGTGCCCCCCAAGGGGGCTGGTTTGCTTCTTCTACTCTCTGACATCCCAGTCCCTTACTTTCATGTCTGTCCCTCTTTCCCAGTCCCTCTGGCCTTTGTATGGAAATAACCCATGTGTCACAGGAGACAAGTCTTTGTTCAAAAAGCTACTGCAGCAGCCAGCACCCAGAGCTCCTCCAACACAGGTCACTGTCCTGTTCAGGGATGTTTGTTGATTGCTCATTGACCTGGGAGTCCTCTGTCTTCAGATGAGAGTAGCTCTGAGCCTGCTTGCTACATACTTGTGCTCTCTCCTCTCCTCTCCTCTCCTCTCCTCTCCTCTCCTCTCCTCTCCTCTCCTCTCCTCTCCTCACCTCTCCTCTCCTCCCCTCTTTCCCTTCCTTTCCTTTTTCCCCATTCTCCCCCCCCTCCAGAAGCCTTAGTCACAAACAATCAGGGTGGGACAATGTCTTCTCCAGGAGAGATATGGGGGTCATCTTTTATTAAGAAGAGAGCTTTTGAAATGCACGGTGAGTGGTGTCCCCCTCATTAGCCGGAGAGGGATCAGGACCAGCAATCTAGTTGATCAGCAGCCGCAATTTATTTTAAACTGCCCGTTTTCTGGATGTCAGAGGACGACTTTTATGTATAATCTTATTTCCAATTTCAACAAAGAACACTTCACTCATGTTGGGTGCAGAGATTTTTTTTTCCTCTCCATAGACAATAACCGATTATAAAAGCAGCTCCCGGCCGCCTCCCCCCCCCCCCAACCCATCTCGTCGTGGTGTTGACATATGGAAATGAGGCAAATGTAATCCCTGTAATTACAAGCATTGTAAGCAGGGTACAATTAGTGTCTCTCCAAGCCGATGTTGTAATCAAAAGACGTTGGTGACACAGTCCAAGGATGGAGGAGACACTCCACAGAACCCAACATGGGTTGGAAAGAAGTTTCTTTCTTTCATTTTCTTCTTCTTCCCACACGGAGACAAATGTCGCCTCCTATTCTCTCATGAGTGGGTGAGGAGAAATCAGTTCTAATTATTTACTCCGCCCATCTAGACCCACGCAGACAGACAAGGGGGCTCCACTTTAAAAATAAACCCAGCCACGTGGCAGGTAGGGCTGGGCTCTGCGGGAGCTGGAATATTTAGACGGTGGCTTTTAAGGTCACCTGTTCTACCGGGGGTATGTCAAGGCACCCGCTGGCCAAATGGGGCCCCATGGGTGAAAGTCAGACACCCACAGGGCTTCCATGTTATCAAACACATTTGGGGCTCAGGGCTGTGGCCGTCACAGATACTTTGCTCATATTTTATTTGAAAACCTTTGTCGGCGTTTAGGTGCCAAGGGGGGTTTGTAGCAAGCATGTGACGCCCGACTCCTGAGAAATTAGAGCTGATCACAAAGGGGAGACCTGTGGTGACACAGGACACCATGGGTGTCCAGTGCCTGTAGGTCCCTGGGGATTCCCACCACTTGCTCAATTCCCACTGAACCACCAAGTTGAAGGAGCTCCACAGACTGGGGCTGTCTGCAGAGTTTGTGGGAGAGCCATTGTGCCTTCCACCTCGGCTGTCTTCCATTTCTATGAAGCACAGTCCCCTTCCTAGTCCCCAAGCCCAGTGCTTCGGGGTGTGTCCTTCCCTGCCAAGCAACAACCAGGCATCCCTACCTGTGCCAAACACAGCTCACCAGCCTTCCCAGGAGGCAGGTCCCTCCCTACCTCCATGGGCATCTACCTCCCAATGCAGTGTGGCAGTTGGGGAGGGGGAGGAGGCTACATTTGAGTTTCTGAATGAATTATTCAACGAGGATTTCTTTGTTGCCTCCAAAGTGAGTGCAGGGGAGGGGGGGGGAGAGAGAGAGAGAGAGAGAGAGAGACAGACACACAGAGACAAACAGAGAGAGGCAGAGACACAGAGAGACAGAGACAGAGAAGAAAAAGAAGGTTGGATAGTTACAGAGCCGATGGTGTGCTCATCACAGCTTAGAGAAAAAAGAGGGAAAAGAAAAAAATGAGGGAGAGGGGACAAAGGAACAGAGAGAGGTGCAGGAGAGAGAAGAGAGAGGATGAGAAAGCAGGGAGGGCGGGGTAAAGGAAAGCTCTATTATTCCCGTTGAAATTGCCCAGCTAAGGAGATACAAGCTCTCCCCAAGGCCAACACACTTCCCAGGACTCAACTCTCACTGTAAAGGAAAATCTGAGGCCATCCCCAAGTTCACATGCTTGAAATGTCCTCTCCCCAGTCCCCTAGCTGATGGCATCCAGAGGTGCCTCGTCGAGGTTATTAGAGTTCCTTCATGAGGATGGGGTCCCTTTGGTCATCTTGGTGAGATGGGACCAAGAAGATGGGACCCTGTTTGCCCACCTAGCACATCAGCTAGCTCAGATCCCCAGAACCGTGAGGTATATAGAAAACAGATAAACTTCTGTTTTCTGAAAATTATCCAGTCTTGGGTATTCTGTGGAAGCAGCTGAAAATGACCCCGAGAGCCATGTTGACCTCCACGCCGCACCCTCTGGTCCAGAGGTCGCTTTAACTTTGAGCCAATTGCTCCGCAGTGCAGTAGTTCAGAATCTAGCACTGTACCCACAGGGAAACAGCTCAAAGCTATAGTGTGGAGGGTAGGGCAGCCACAGTCACAGGGTTGTCATGGATGCGCACACTGCATAAGCCCACGAGCTGTTAGACTAGCTGCGTTCTCTAAGATCCCAAGCCTGAGAATCTTCTGAGTGAACTCTGTCCCCAAACACCAAAAAGACAGTTGGCATCCTGCTCTGGCTCCTTCCTCCCCTGTCTGGTAGCTCAAGCCTCCTGCAAGTGCAGCACCTGTGACATCCAAGGATTGCTGAAGATGTCCACCTGTCCACAGGAGGCCATACCACTCTTGGCTGCTGGTATTTGCAGCTCTACAAGCTGGGACCCTGTTGAGCTACACTCCACACACCCTGAAACCCATTCACTGGAAGTTCGGGTCATAGAAGAATCTAGAATAAAAGTCCTCAGGTGCAGAGGGAAAAACTGAAGGCCAGGGCAATCTTTGGAAATCAAACTCTGGCTCTACTGTCCCATGGCTGTGTGACCTTGGCTATCCTATGCTTCTCTGGTCTTCTTTTCTCTTAGCTGGAAGGCTGGGGAGGCAAAGGCAGCCTTGGTCATTGTGCTGTCTGGCTTTGTGTCAACTTCACACACATTGGGAATATGAATCTTAATTGAGAAAATGCCAGTAGAGGATTGATCTGTCCGCAAGCCCATGGTGCATTTTCTTAATTGGTGATTGATGTGGGGGATCCAGCCCATTGTAGGTGGGACCACCCTTGGGCAGGTGGTCCTGGATTCCATACAAAAGCAGGCTGGACAAGCCATGGAGCAAGTAAAGAGTGTTCTGGCCTCTGCTTCAGTTCCTGCCTCTAGGTTCCTTCCCTGAGTTCCTTCCCTGAGTTCCTTCAATGATGGAGCACGCCCTGAAAGCTGTAAACTGAAGCAAGCCCTCTCCTCCCCAAGCTGCCTTTGATCATGGTGTTTTATCCCAGCAACAAACTCCAAGATAGTCATTGAGCACAATATGGGGCAATGAGACCAGAGCTTCAGAGGGTTGAAAATGTCAACTAGACCTCTGCAGCCAGGGACATATCCAGGTCCTCTGCTGTGGTGAGTCTTTACCCACCTGTACATGTGTGTGCAGAGTGTGTATAACACACACACACACACACACAGACAGAGATATACAGAGACACACACACACACACACACACACACACACACAGAGAGAGAGAGAGAGAGAGAGAGAGAGAGAGAGAGAGAGAGAGAGACAAAGATTGAAAGACAGAACAGAGGGGGGAATGTTGGGTCTACACCCACACAATCATCCACTTGTGAATGAAGAATACAGTTTTGAAGTTCTAGAAGGTTCTAGACAGTAAATCTCACAGTTCTAGAAGGTTCCAGAGAGTAATAAATCTTGCAGTGTTGCATCCTGAGTTCTCCACTGGCCAGGTGAGTCAGACATTGCACAGGGGCTATGCTGGGCATCACCACAGCCTAAGTCTAGCAGGTATGTAGAGAGTACAAACAAATCCTGAGCCATGTTGGAAAGGGGTCTGGAATGTGTGAGGTTTCCTTAGTGGGCACTTGGACCCACTCTGCCGTATCTGCTATGCCTATTGTGTGTGTGCATACAGAACTTTGTGTGTATATGTATCTAATAGCATATCTTACATGTTTACATACTTAATATGCATTTTGGATCTAACATATATTATTGACGTGCTATACACTGATAGCTATGTCACATGGGGTACAGTCATCTGCCCGTGGGACACTTGGGGACAGTGCTCACTGGTCTGTGGCTGGGCCTGCTAGCCAGGGGTACAGGCCTGTTTCCACATACTAAGACATCCTCCCTCCCCAGAATGGTTTTGCACCTCACAAAGGCCTCCCTGGCTGGGCCTGCTAACCAGGGACATTCCCTTTGTGCTGAGGACAGGTAAGCCACCTCTGTCCATTTCAAGGAGAGGGGGGGCTGTGGTCAGGGCTGGAGAGAACCCTCTGCAGGCAAGAGCTCAGGTCCACATTGCACCTAGGATGCCAGGGGCCGGGTTCCCCTCTTGGAGATCTGTTTATTCCACCTCTTTTGTCTTGCTTTACTCTTGTTTGTCTGTCTGTCTGGGTCTTGCTGTGTAGTCCAGGCTGATGGAGAACCCTCCATCCTCCTGCATTGGTTTCCCGAGTACTGTGATGACAGGTGTACTCCACACCCAGCTTTGTATTGTCTCGTTATTTTAAACAGAATAGTGGGTGTTACACCTGCCTGGGGAAAGAGGGAGGGAGGGAGGGAGGTAGGGAGGGAAGGAGAGAGAGAGAGAGAGAGAGAGAGAGAGAGAGAGAGAGAGAGAGAGAGAAGAGAAACAGCTTCCGAGACATCAGGCTTGTTCTGACCAACTGTGTGGCACTGGGCTGCCACAGTCTCATCTCTCTGTTCCCCTCTTCCACCTTTTCCAACAACCTCCCAGGGTGACCAGCAAGATTCTGAGAATTTGATATTTTTCTCTTTTCAGCAGCTATAATAACTCCCATTGCTGGCTTAGGTCAGATGTCAGAGGCATCCACACGACCCTGTTCACTGCAGCCACTCACAGAAGCCTAGACAAGGGTCCATCATCTGATGAAATGTGGTACTGTGTGCACACCATGGAATACTATTCAGCCATGAAAAGGGTGACATCATGGATGGGCCTAGAGACCAGAGAACCCCAAGAATGCACACTTGGGTTTTGCTTCATACTTATTAAGAGTGTGTTCTCTGTGATCCCAGTCATTCTTTAAACACTTTTTTTTTGTTCAGAAGGAGAGGATACACAAGAAGAAAGCCCTATGCCCCACAGTCAACCAGTGGAATTCCTTGGAAAGCTACTTTCGAAACAATTAGGGTTTTTTTTGTTTGTTTGTTTTTTTTACCAAACCAATGGCACTTCCTATACTCCCCAGGGTTATTACTACTGTTTATTATAAAGAAGTGAAGACAGGTTACACAAAAGCCTACTCATGACTGTCCACAGCAGCTTTACCCACAATTCCCACAAGTGAAAAATAAATAGGCCGCTTTTTTCAAAAATCTTGTTAATTTTTCCCGAACATATGTCTGAGTAGTATACGCACACGGAGCCTTTGGAGGTGAGGTGTTAGATCCCCTGACACTGCAGTCACAGACAGTTGTGAGTTGCCATGTGGGTGCTGGGAATCGAACCTGAGTCCTCTGGAGGAGCCCTTGGTGCTCTTAACCACTGCCAGGCCCACCCGTTTCCTTTATGTCTCAGAAGTCTGCCAAACCACGTCCAAAGGCTCATCCTCCAACCGCTGAGACCAGAGTGATGGATTCATCGATAGCAGCCTCTGCTGTAGCTCATCAGTCAGAGGACAGACTGGCGGAAAGGGAAGGATATACCACGGGAGGACAAAGCAGCTGCTTCTTCACATCTCTGCAGATCAGGAAGTAGAGAAGACACAGGAAGCTGGGCTCGCCTGTAACACCCCCCACAAGGCCCGCCCCCTAAAATCCACTTCCTCCAGTGAGGCTCCTCCTCCTCCTCCTCCTCCTCCTCCTCCTCCTCCTCCTCCTCCTCCTCCTCCTCCTCCTCCTCCTCCGTGTTCCCAACCTTCCACAACAGCGCCCCCTGCTGGGAACTAGGTGCCCAGACAGGAGCCTGTGGGGATACTTGAAACTGTCACAGCCTCTGTACCAGCTCATGGCCTTCTGGCTGTTGTACGCTCCCCGAAGAAGTTAGGCCCGCTTATGTACTGGCTGAGAGTCAGCGATAGACATGATAGATAATCGCCAGCCCCTTGTCCAAGGGCAGATAACATAGCTCCGTTTTTCAGGTTGGCTAATGGTGTTTGATGGGGAAAAGCCACAGATCAGCTGGGGAAAGTGTCACCAAGACATTCTACCTGCCCCTGCAGCTGTTTCCTGGTTCACTGGCCCTAGCCATCACTGTCCTGCGAACTGACCCAGGTATGGAGCAAGTGCTTCAATGCTCTGTGCTCTGATCCCTCCCTCTAAACCCCAGGAATCCATTTCCCTAACACTAGCCCACTATGGCAGGACTCTTAGTTCTGGCCCAAGACCATCAACAGAACACTTGTGTTATTTCTGCCTAGTACACACACACACCACAAAGTATCATTTTGGAGACTGAATGAAGGCCTAAGGTAGTGTAAGCCCCTCTCCTGTTTGCCTTTCAATAAATGTATACATGCACACTCGTGTGCAAACACACACACACATACATGCAATGCCCAATGGGTCTTTTTTCCATCTTAAAGTCATACATGTATGCACATGTGTGTGGTTGTATGTGTGTAAGCACATGCTGGCATATTTCCTGGTCATTTTTTTTTTCTTAACCACATCTCCACAGTGAGCTGAATTCATCGACGATCAGAAAATAAATAACACCAAGTCTGCATTTATTAAAAGCAGAGTTGCTGTCAGGGTGCCCTGGTTTCTCAGAAACTGTAATTTGCCTCCTTATGTTCTAGGGTGCTTGTAACTTTGTTTTTTTTTTTTTTTTCAAATCCTATTTTTAATGATGGTTCTTAAATGCTTTAACCTTCCTTGTAACCCACCACCCACCAGAGGTAGTGGAAAAGAAAGGATACGGGGGAAGAGGGCTTGTTTAGAAAGGTTCTTTGGATCAACTCCAGTCTGTGTTGTCTGGAAATTGGCAGTTTACTTCACAGGTTAGCAGCAGCGGCTCAATCCATTTGCAAACGTTCCACGGATACCCTAGCAGTCCAGTTTGGTGGAGTTGGGATAGCAACAGCTGTGACATGACCTAGAAGAGACAGAGACAACAGGAACACTAGAAGTTCCCAGCTATGCCTCTCTCAAGGAAGCAAAGATCAGCAAAGGCGCAAGACCCACAAGCATTGCACAGCTAGCTGTAACCAGCAAGCCACATTCTCTTTCCAGCACTCTGAGTCCTATTTATACTCTCAAAGCATCACCTCTCCTCCATGTGCTTTGCCTCAGCATGTGCATCCGATCAGCCTGAGTCTGCAGAGTCCCAACAAACACAGCTCAACTACACAAGGTAAGGCAGACCAATACATGCATGTTGTTAGCAGTGAATCTTTCATCACGTGTCCTTTCCATGTGCTTGCTTTAGCAGAACAATCTCTCTCCTGTTTCATTGAAATGTTTCTTCACAAGTCTGCCTTAGCCCTTCATACCTGTGTCCACTTTGTCGAAACATTCCTTCCCGTGCTTGCACCAGCAAAACACCATCCAACCAACTTTCCAAAGAACCCTCAAGTTTCTGCTTCAGGTGCTCCACCTCCTGTGCACCTCCTTCCACAGACATTGTTTTTCTGAAGATCTTTCCATCCTGAGATACAAGAAAGGTTGCCATGCTGGCTCAAAGCCACTGGGCTGAGGGAATTTCCATTCTGCCAAGAAGCTTACAAAGAAATTGGGTGTGGCAGCACACACATCTCAGGAGGAGGGTTGCCACAGGTTCGAGGCTGACCTCAGCTCTATAGCGATACACTGTCTCCAAAACAAATAAGCAAAGAGAGAAGCTCACAAAAGCCAGGAATTCTTAAGAACATTGTGACACAGGGCTGTTGGTGCTCATTGGTCTATGAGTACAAGGGTGGGCAAGTCACCAGCACCCAGGACCCAGCCAGGACCCCTGCAGTAGAAAAGGTCACTGATGCTGGAGACAACATGTTTTCCCACACTGTTAATATGGTATGACTTCGTATTATCCACTTGGTAAAGATTTATCTGTCTTTGTGGGAATGCTTAGAGCCAGGCATGGACAGAGAGCATCCGAAGAATCAAGAGGGTACCTGGGCACCAACTCTGAAGTCCTTAACTTCCAGGGCTGGTTCTTCCCGATTTTTCTTCTGTGAAGAGACACTAAAACAGAGAGCAGTAAGGCCCATGCACTGGCTTGTTTTGGGCATCAACTTGACACAAGCTGGGGTTATCACACACAAAGGGGCTTCAATCGAGGAAATGCCTCCATGAGATCCAGCTGTGGGGCATTTTCTCAATTAGTGATCAAGGGTGTGTGTGGGGGGCATTGTGGGTGGGACCATCTCTGGGCTGGTGGTCTTGTGTTCTATAAAAAAGCAAGCTGAGCAAACAATATAGAACAAGCCAGTAAGCAGCATTCCTCCATGGCCTCTGTATCAGCTCCTGCTTCCAGGTTCCTGCCCTGTGTGAGTTCCTGTCCTGACTTCCTTTGGTGACAAACAGCAGTGCGGAAGTGTAAGCGGAATAAACCCTTTCCTCCCCAACTTGCTTCTTGGTCACGATGTTTGTGCAGGAATAGAAACCCTGACTAAGACAGCCCACAAGCAGCCACTATCCAGCTTGATCCAGTCCCTCCTCACACCAGCCATATCCACAAATCACCCCCATAGACATTCTGCTGCACACAAAGGTACCCTGAAGCAGCTATTCAGTAGCCCAGTCATTTTCCTCCACGATTCCACAGACAGTCACACCTGGCTCTCAAGGCAGCCTCGGTTGTTCCCACAGACTCTGCAGTTAACACACATCCAACTGTGGCTCAATGCTGAGTGTAGCTGGTCTCCATGCTAAGGACTGTGCATCGTGGGTAAGCACGTTTTGATGTGTCTATATTGAGTTGAGTCTATATTCAATTGTCCTTATTTAATCCCTAAATGATGTAGCATGGCAACGGTTTGCACAGCCCCCATGCTGATACCCACTCGACGACAACCTGCTGACCATAGGGTCAGCTCTGTGTATCACCAATGAACATCACTGTATGGAAGAGACTGGAGCAGCCTGGAGTTGGGGAGCTGCAGGCTATCTCAGACCAACTCCAGGAATAGTGAGGGGTGATTAGTTACAGCAGCACACTTTGACTGTTATGCATGGCTCTGTGGAGCAACGCAACACTGGGCTCAGAGGGGCGAGTTTTCCACATGAAGTATTTTATCTGTTCTGTTTCCAGATCACACAGTTACCCACACCAGAACCTGGTCAGAAGCCTGTAGTGCGCTCAGGATAGACCATCAGCATCACCAGGTCACCATGTCCCCTGGTGACCAGCTCTCGAGTTTGCTGAGATGCCCCACAGACAGAGCAACGCCTGGAAGCCAGAAGGGGGTGTTCACCTGTGAGGCTTAGAGAGAGGTGAGAGAAGCCACTGCCACCTCTGAACCTTCCCTCCCCCCTCCCCCTCCCCTCCCCCCTCCCCCCTCTCCCCCCTCCCCCTCCCCCTCCCCTCCTACCCCATTCTGGCTCTTTGTTCTTGCTTGGAGCTGATCTCTGGGCTTCATGATGCTGTGATTTATGGTGTTTTATGCAAATGTCCATTGAGCCCTGCACGAGGCAGAGAAGGAGGGGTCTGGGCTGGCTGGTGTGGCCATTCATCGAACTGGGTAGCAGGGTCTGTGACCCAGAGGACAAGATTCTCTCCAGCAGGCACCTCACAGGATACTGGGGAAGCATGAGGCAGTTGGGGGAAAGGGGATCCACTCGGTATAATCCTAACAGACGCCCGCCCGTGTGTGGGAATGCCCCTGCATCAGCCAGGCATCCCTGTGCAGCCGGACTCTGATTCTTCTCTATATTTGTGTGCCTCGAGGAACCACACAAAACCCAGCACCTGCTACTCGGCAGCAACGGTCTGGGTCTAGTTAACCGTGCATGGTACAAACTGCACTGAACTGGACTTCATGATTTTTGTTTCCAAAACACCTTCTAGAGATTCACGCTCATGACTATATTGAAAAGAGCGGGTGCCTAGCAGAGACTCTAGTCAGAAAACCAGTTCAGAGGATAACAGGCGTGTGAAGGAGATTGGAGCAAGCAGGACACATTTCTCCTCTACCAGTCCCTTGCCCCAACAACACCACCCTCTGACTTTCCTGCATTCCCAGGATCCACATCCCAGCATTTGCCAGGCCCCCACAATGTCTCCACTGTCCATGGAAAAGCCACCAGACAGCTCCAGGAGCTGACCTTGTACTGAGGCAAGATCAGCTAAAGTGACTGACTTTTTCCACCCCTCCCCTCCCCCAGATCTCTTGGGGGCAGCCTGGAAACTGTAAATCCTGTTATCGCTCTGGTCCTGCTCTGTGTCCTCAGCTGATGCCATCGGCTTCAGAATGCTCATTCCTCAGTGCCATTTGTCCACCTTGTCAGATGTCGGCTCCCCTTAAGATCTGAGCTCCCCTGTTGCAGCCATTTCTGTCAGCGGGGGGATAAGCCTTCTTCCTGGTGCCTGCCATCCACTCCCAAGGTCACTAGGAAACGGGAGAAGAGAAACCATTAGGAGACAAGCTGGGAGTCCTGAGGGCACAGGAGAGGAAGCTGGGGAGACACAGCAAGCAAGGCCATTGCCTACATAAGTGCAAGGACCTGATCAAACCCTGAGAGAGCCTATGTGAAGCCCGGCACAGTGGGAAGTAGAGACTGGAGGCTTGCTGGCTGCCAGCCTAGATCTAGGCTCAGAGAGAGGACACCAACATCCTCCTCCTGACTTCACATGTGCGTGGAAGGTGCACACTCACACACATGTGTCTATACCCTGTGCTGGTTGCTCAGTTGTCCAGTTTAGCTGGTTGTTCAGTTTTGTTTTGTTTTAGGTTTTGTTTTGTTTTGTTTTGTTGTCAGCTTGACACAAGCTCCAATCCTCTGGGGAAAGGGGACCTCAAGTGAGAAATGGCCTCCAACCGACTTGTAGGCAAGCCTGTGGAGCAGTTTCTCCCCAGCCTGCTTTGGGCAATGCTGCCCCTGGGCAGGTGGTTCTGAGCTGTGTACAAAATCAGGCTGAGCGAGCCATGGAGAGCAAGCAGCTTTTGCTTCATGGCCTCTGTTTTAGTTACTGCCCCACAGTTTTCGTTGGCCTTCCGTTGCTGTCATAAACACCATGACCAAAAGCAACTTGGGGAAGAAAGGGTTTAGTTCCTCTTATAGGTCCCAGTCCAAGGCAGGAACCTGTGACGGTGCCCTGTGATGTGATCGCAGGAATGCCAACAATTTGCTCCTGAGTGAGCCCCTCATGGCACATGCTTCCCCAACACTGGCCTATAAACTGTCCCTTGTTCTAGCCCCTAAGCCTGCAGGACTATCTCACCCAATTGCTGGGTGGATTTCAGTCAGTCCTAGTCACATGACAACCATCTCCACCTCAGGTTGTGACTCTGTGGAGGCTGGGGATCTGGGTGAGGAAGGAGGAGATAGCTGTCTCAGGGAGAGAGTTCTCAGGTGTGCTTCCCTGCTCCTCCTGAGCTGAGTTAGCGTCCTCAGCCCCTGGGGTCCATGAGGTCATTTAGGGGCCATGAGCTTTACTCTGTCGGGGGTAGGACTCTCAGCACCTTGGCAACTACTGGCCTGCATTTTCTCCCCCATGGTGTTGGGTCATGTAACTGGCCAGAGAAGCCTGGACTTCGAGATATTCACAAAGCCATACCTGTGGCTGCGTCCTGGTGCAGAGCTGGGCACAGAACACACACGACCCATGAATATCTCCTGGTGTGTGGTAAATTCATGAGTTCATTTTATCTTAAGACTGGTTTATTTGTATATGTATATTGTGTATGAGTGTTCTGCATGCATACTTTATATTGTATATGTATCTTGTATATGAGTGTTCTGCATGCATATTTTGCACTGTATATGTATATTGTGTATGAGCATTTTGCATTCATATTTTGTATTGTATATTGTATATGAGTGTTCTGCATGCATATTTTGTATTGTACATGTACATTGTATATGAGCAATCTGCATGAATATTTTGTATTGTATATGTATATTGTGTTGAACATTCTGCATGCATACTTTGTATTATATATGAATATTGTATATAAGCATTTTACATGCATATATTATATTGCATATGTATGTTGTATATGAGCATTCTGCATGCATATTATGTATATGAACTACACGTTCTCCTGGTGTGGAGGAGGCCAGAAGAAGGCACCAGATCTCCTGTAACTGGAGTTAAGACTGGTTGTGAGTCACCTCGTGGGTGCCAGAAACTGGATCTAGTCCTTCTGCAAGAGCAGCCAGCATTCTTAAGCAGTGAGCCATCTCTCCAGCCTTGGGGGAGGATGTGAGTCTTATACAGCACTCTGCCTGGTGTGGCCTAACACTGTGTCCTTCTGTGACTGTTCCTTCCCCAGGACCCAGTGTCTAGTTCACACTCTGACCCCATCTGACCTACCTTATATAGAGCACCTTACCCACAGTCTCCATCCATGACACCTAAGATCAGGGATCAGAGATCAGAGGGACAATCCATCTCCCTTCCAAACCTGGCCTCACAGTGTGCCCTTAGCCCCCACAGCCACTCTAGGAAACAACACAAAACAGCCATGTGGCTGTGCTGTACAGGTCTATTCCTATAGCCTCCTGTTGGAAGGGTTCCACCCCAGACCCTGCTGAGCTCATTTCCCATCAACACCTGCAAGAACTCAAAAATCAAAGTGGGCCTAGTGGGGTGAGAGAGGAGGCTCTCTCTCCATGACCCTGCCCTATCCCTTTCAAGAAGCAATGAATCACTTGGTCATCTGTGTTAATCCCATAGAGATCTTACCCAGTAGACTCCTTGCCTCTGCTGAGCTGAGCATTTTGACCACTAAGTTTCCTTGTCCTGCCTGAGACATCAGTTCTTACATGCCTTATCTTCTCTCCTCGCCCCCCCCCCCCAGTCCTTTAGAGTAAGACAACTCTCGTGTTATTGGGACCTTGCAGACAGGCCAGCATATGTTTCTCACCCCAAGGCTGGGAAAGCAAGGGTTTCCAGACACTAATCGATCAGCTCCTCAGAGGTCATGACCCAGATTGGCCTCACAGCCTCTAAGTCACTCGTACTGACCCAGTGTGGACCAGGCATGGTTGGAAGACAGAGAGCCAAGCCTTCTGACTGTAGAATGGACAGGATCTGGATTATGCCTTTGGTCCCTGATCCCTGATCTTAGGTGTCATGGATGGAGGCTGTGAGTGAGGTGCTCTATATAGGGTAGGTCAAGACTGTAGGACTGAGCTCTAGCTACAGGCTCCATCCTCATCCCCTCAGAAAGCTCTGGGTCTGTGAGCTGCTGCAGGGACGTGGGGTGATTGTACCTTGCTTGAGCCAATTCAATGGGGGCGCTGAGGCTGCTGACAGAGCCCCCTGCATCCTCACACACTTGGCATCACTGAAAGATCCTGGGGGGCCCTCCTGGCCAGCATGAAACTTCCCTGTCAATCAGAGCCAAAGCTTGGCTCCTGTAGGGGACGAGGTGGGCCGAGGCAGACTTCACACAGCCAGCCTTGAACCTCGCCTGCTCCAAACTCACACCCACTGACTCAGCCCCCAGGGATTGCCCCCTCTATCTCTGCCCCCACGAAGAAGCCTGTGTATGCCCCAGCACCTACAAAGCCATGTGAGAGCTGACAGGAAAAGCCAGGGTATCTGTTGGGGAGGTGCTGGGTCCTCACTCAGGGGACTCAGGACAGCTGGCCCTGAGAAAGAGAGAGGTCACTCTAGGGGAACAACTTCATAACTACCACACAGCCAGCAGAGCCTCAGCCCTAGGCTCTGGCAGGATCCCTGCACCCTTGCCTTGGTCCTTCTGATGACTCTGGGCTCTTTGTGCTGACTGAGGTGAGAATGGAGGCCAGCTGCCGGAACTTAGACCCTAACAACACCTGTTCAGCATTATTAATCCCCCCATGTATCCTCTGCCATTGTCACTGATCCCAAAGGGTTTGTGTCCCCCACCCCCCTAGAACCTGCTAAAGAAGCTGCAGCATTGGTGATGAAGGCAGGGCCCGGAGACCGAGGAGAATCTGCTGGTAGCCTGTAAGGCGATGCGGTAATTGCTATGGAAACTCCTCATTATAATTCAATAAAAAGAGAGGGAGAAAAAAAAAGTTAAGTTCATTGTGTTACCTGTGACTGTCTTCATGTTCCATACATACATTAGCATGAAATCACACCACACAAAAGGGGTCTGGAAGGTTCAGCGGAGATGGGGAGAGGGAGGGGGGACTCGCTTTGCAAGAGAGCTCCCTTCTTCAAAAGACGAAACAAGGGAACCAGGCAAAATATTTGGGGCTTCTGTACAAAAGGGTGAGCGGCTCACATGTGAGGTAAGGATCTGAGACGTGACAGAAGGGGTCACCCCCTTGGGGTGGGCAGAGAGACGCCACTTGCTTAGTTAAGTGACAGCTATGACGTCATCCGATCGATTAACTTGAGTTTAGGTAGGTGGGACTCGCTCTGGGGACAGGTCCTGGGGACATTTTGGGTGACACTGGGGCAGGTCCACCACCTTCCCTGAAGCTCCTGCTACACTAAATAACACTCACCAGCCTCTGTCCCAGTACCTACCCGGTGCTGGCTGCAGCCTAATATTCAGGGAAGGATGGATATCCATTCAGACCAAAGTGACTGAGCCAAGGGCCTGGAAGGAAGGACTACAGGACACTGGCTTTCTCAAATACCTGCCTCTGGTTCTGGGAGATAAGGAAATGTTCTGAGCGGCTGGTGCTAGGAGCTGCGTGCTGAGAGGAAAGCCACCAAGCCCTTTCTCTGGGATGTGTGTGAAACATTCCATGCTGGGAGTGGGATGGAGGCAGGGGACCAGGCTGGGAAGCTGGTGGGCCTCTGCCAAGCTCTGCACGGGTCTCCCGTGCACGTTGAGTTATCCGGAGTCTTTCTAGTAGTGTGAGTTTGTACATGGTTTATTCCCACTCTCGGCTTCCCTTCGGCCTTCCCCCTTGCCTGGGACTCTGGGATCTGCATTTCTGCAGTGCATGCTGGGGGAACACCAGCCTCTCCCCTTAGGGAGGCACTGCAGGGAGCCTCAAGGCAGCCCAGGTGCCTCTGGCTATGAGCTTTTGACTTCAGCCTCTTGACCCAGACAGCCAGAGTCACAGTAGCTTTTCCACAGTGATGGCCCCTGGACCATTCCCTCTCCAGAGCCTTGCACGGAGCTCCTTACAGCTCTGAGCACTCAGAGTTACCCCTTTGTTTAATTCTTCAAATCCCATTTTTTATCCTGTCACTAAAACCGTTAAGTTATGCACTCTGCACTTGGACCGTGTCTTCCTTTACTTTCCTGTGATAAGACACCAAGTAGCTCGTAGGTTTGAACGTTTGGCTCCCATTTGGTGGAGTATTTAGAGCAGCGGTTCTCAACCTCTGGGTTGTGACACCTTTGTGGGCGGAATGACCCTTTCACAGGGGTGGCCTAAGACCATTAGAAAACACAAATGTTTACATTATGATTCATAACAGTAGCAAAATTACAGTTATGAAGTAGCAACAAAAATAGTCTTATGGTTGAGGGTCACCACAGCATGAGGAATTGTGTTAAAGGGTCACAGTGTTAGGATGGCTGAGAACTAGCTAGAGGATTAAGAGGTATTGTCTCATTGAAGGGGGGGTGTGAAACAAACCCTATGCCAGCTGTGCGCTCGCGCTCTCTCTCTCTCTCTCTGTCTCTGTCTGTCTGTCTGTCTGTCTGTCTCTCTCTCTGTCTCTGTCTCTCTGTCTCTCTGTCTCTGTCTCTCTCTGTCTCTCTGTCTCTCTGTCTCTCTCTCTCTCTCTCTCTCTCTCTCTCTCTCTCTCTCTCAGCTGCCACTGCTGCTCCAGCACCCTGACTGCTGCCTTGCTTCTCATCTTGATGGTCATAGACTCACCCTCTGGCATATGAGTAACCCCAATTAAATTATTTCTTTTCTAAGCTGCCTTGGTCACAATGTCTCTTCACAGCAATAGAACCGTAACTAAGTCAGATACTGTGACCAACTTATAAGAGAATGTGTTCACTTTGGGCATTGGGTTTTAGAGGGTTAGGTTTTATTCACAAGCGTGGGAGGAAGGGAGGGAGGGAGGGAGGGAGGGAGGGAGGGGGGGAGGGAGAGAGAGAGAGAGAGAGAGAGAGAGAGAGAGAGAGAGAGAGAGAGAGAACAGGCAACAGGCTAACAGATCCTGGCCTGGACTTTGGAAACCTCAAAGCCCACCCCTGGTGACACACCTCCAACAAAGCCACATCTTCCAATCCTTTTGAAACAGTTCCTCCACCAAGTGGGGACCAAGCATTCAGATATATGAGCTTGTGAGCACCATTCTCACTTAAAACACACAGAAGGGTTTGTTTGCCTTAGAAAGATGATAGTCCATCCCTGGGGAAAGCCAAGGTGGGAACTCTGGGCAGGAGCCTGCAAACAAGAGCTGAAGCAGAAGAAGTGCTGCTTACTGACTTTCTCTCTCCAACTTGCTCAGCCTGCTTGCTATGTATCAGAGGCATGCCTGCCTAGGGATGACCCCGCCCATGGTGGGCTGAGCACTTCAATTTACAATTATGAAACTGTCCCAGAAAATCACCCACAGACAATCTGTTGGAGGTAATTTCTAGATTGAGATTCCCTCTTCTTTGGTATGTCTAGGTTTGTGTCAAATTGCAAGAAATGAACCAGCAGACAGGGTTGGATGTGAGGCCTGATATACAGAAATTCTTGCTAGGCACTGTAAACCTGGTCACAGACTCGTGTCTACAGAGGCCATAAGCCCTAGAAAGAACCCAAGGCTGTTGTTTTGCTAATTGACATACTGTCGAACTTGTCTTCTACAGATTTGTGTTTGTACTCACAGTCCTGAGCCCTCCTCAGCCTTGGTTAGAAAGGTTTACTTCTGCAGTGGGCAGCAATCAATACAGACTCATAAACTGATCAAAGTGCTCAGGATAATTGACAGCGGATTGTTCCATCCTAAGTTGGACATCTATATCAACCCTCCAAGGCTCAGAGAACATCTCCAAAGAGGACATAGAAAAACCGTGAAAGCAGAGGGGTAAGCAGAAGCACTGGGGAACGCTCACTTCTGGACATGTGACAACACCCTTCAGTTACAGGAGAGACCTGTTCATCCCGTCCCTGCCATGGTAACAAGATATGTGAGACAATCAACTTATGAAGACTAGAGGTTTGTATCAGATCAGTGTTTTGGATGTTCCACCCAAGGTCATCCTGCTCTGTTGCTCTTGCCTGTGACGGACAGCACAACAGCAATATTAACAGAGGGAAGGAAAAAAGGAAGTGGTGAATCTCATTAGTTGGTGAGGACCACAGCAGAGACTCTAAGACCACCCTCCCACAAGGCCACACCTCCCACAAGACCACACCTCCCAATGGACCCACCTCCCACAAGACCACACCTCCCAATGGACCCACCTCTCACAAGGCCACACCTCCCACAAGACCATACCTCCCATAAAGCCCCACCTTCCACAAGGCCACACCTCCCAATGGACCCACCTCCCACAAGACCACACCTCCCAATGGACCCACCTCCCACAAGGCCACACCACCTACAAGGCCACACCACCCACAAGGACCCATCTCCCACAAGGCCACACGTCTTCAAGGTTTCACCATCTACCAGTTACACCACCCTGGGTACCCAGCCTGGAACACGTCATTGTCTCTTGGGAATTCAAAATCTCCACAGCCACAGCCCAGCGAAGGATCCTCTTCTCCACATCCGCAGCAATTAGGTTGGAGCCCTCGATTTTGTCTCACCTTTTCAGTACTGCCTGTGACATCCTGACTTCAGGGTCCTTGTTTTTAACTGTAGAGATAGTCCCTGCTCACAGACAGTGCCGTCAAAAGCTGACACCAGGCAGTGGAACCATGTGAGTGTCATGCATGTAATGGGATGTGTCCCCAGTGTGTCATGCATGGGTCTGTCCTGGGTATACAGTTCCCTCTAATTCCTGACACTTCTGTGTCCCTGACTATGATGCCTTGCATACAGCCCAGTGTCCCCCAGGAGTTTCTATGTGACATTTGGTCCCATACAACGTCAGTGTGTAAGAGTTGGGCCTGTGGAAGAGAGTTAGATTAGACAAGGTTATCAGAGTGGGGTCCTAAAACTCTAAGAAGCCAGGAGCAAAGATACACACTCACAGGCATGCCCTATCTCAGCATATGGTGCTCTGGTCCCAGGATGCAGCAAGGAGGAAGGGTATCATCCGAGGTGGCCCTTGAATGTCCAGGGTCCAGGGTTGTGAGCTCAATAAACTTCTCTTCTCTTTAAGGATATCCATCCTGGGGCACTTTGCTACAGCGATATAAAATAGTCTGATAACACTAGATGTTGGAACCTGAGTTCCACACGTCAGATCTAAGCACTGTGGGCAAGTTCTCCTATAAGGCTGAGTAGCTGAGTATGTCTCCCTTTGGCTGACATCTAGCTACCCGAACAGTTCTGGGTCATGGGCTTGTTAGTAAATAATTCCCCATTCACCTGAATCCATTCAAGGGTGCAATCCATTCAAGTGGCCCCAGCTCACTCTGCCCTGTGCCTTGCTTGTGGACTGAGCGGCTCCGTTGCGGCTTCTTCACCTTCTCTGGTGTTCTTCATCACCTGCTAAGGGAAGCACGTGGTGGTGGGGTGGGCTGACACACTTCTACAGTGAGTGTCTCAGCCATGCCGTTTGTAGATGGGTTTATTCAAAGCGAGGCACACAACCCACATCTTGATTTGTTCGTATTGATTTCATTAGGAAAACACAGGGCCAGTCATGGCAGCTTAAACGGTCGAGGAAAATCCTGGCCTTCTGTGTAATGTACCTGTGGAGCCAGGCTCCTTCTTGCCCTGTAGTACTTACTGTCTTTATAAAACACAGCCCTAAATGACACAGTCCCAGCACCAGGAGAGGCTACACTTTGGCCTTCTGCGTCATCCATAACACCTTCTCCCAGGAAGCAGGCAGGTTCAGTTGAAGAGATCCGCATCTTTATCACCAAGTGTTTGGATTCATTTAATTATTTTGGTTTCCTGAGATGTGTAGTACGGGCTGGTCTTGAACCTCTGATCCTCCTGCCGGTGTCTCCTAAGGGCTGGAATTACAGCCCTGTTGCCACTGTGCCTGACTGTATATGCTCGGCCCAGGGAGTGGAGGGATTAGAAGTTGTGGCCTTGTTGGAGGGGATGTGGCCTTGTTGGAGGAGGTGTGGCCTTGTTGGAGGAGGTGTGGCCTTGTTAGAGGAGGTGTGGTCTTCTTGAAGGAGGTGTGGCCTTGTTAGAGGAGGTGTGGCCTTGTTGGAGGAGGTTTGTCACTATGGCCATTGGCTTAAGACTCTCACCCTAGCTACCTGGAAGCCAGTCTTCTCCTTGCAGACTTCAGATGAAGATGTCGAACCCTCAGCTCCACCTGCACCATGCCTGCCTGGATGCTGCCATGCTCCCCTGCCTTGATGATAATGGACCTGATAGAGGAACGCCCAGCACTGTGGGTGAGTCTATCCCTCCTGTCTGTAGGTCTGTAAGAAAGCAGGCTGAGCAAACAATGAGGAGCAAGCCTGTGAGCAGCACCCCTTCATGGCCTCTGCATCAGTTCCAGGCTCCTGCTTTGAGTTCCTGTCTTAAGTGAGTTCAGTGGCAGACTGTGATACAAAATGTCAGCTGAAATAAACCCTTTCCTCCCTCAGGTTTTGTTTGTTTGTTGCGCTTGATCACAGAAATAGAAACCCAAAGACAGCTGTCAAATGACTCCAGCTCCAGTGTTCTGTGAATGGGAGAGTAAGGGAGATGATGGGAGGGTTGGTGGGCTCCACAGCTGGCTCAGGATAAACAAGCACAGAGATATCGCTGAGCCTTGTAAATAATGACAGTTGTTATTTGCCAATTAAACATTACACGAGGGTCTAGAGAGACGACTCAGTGGTTAGGAACACTGGCTGCTCTTTCTAAGGACCAGAGTTCAGTTCCCAGCACCCATGTCTGGTAGCTTACAACTGCCTGTAACTCCAGGTGCCGGGGATCCAAAGCCTCCAGCCTTCCCAGGCATCCATGTGTACTCACATGCAGGCACACACTCACCTACACAATTGATGAAAATAAACATAAAACCATTTAAAAATCACATTAAAAAAATACATGGCTCCGGGCAAATCTGCACTGAGGAATCAGAGACTCTCTGCTCAGTGGAGGACTCAACAGACATTCCGCCTGCTCCTGGCTGTGTGACCTTCGGACATTTTTTTCTGGATTGTATATTCTAGTATGCAAAGCCTTTGATGAATGTGGATCAGTACATGCCCATACAGACTCCTGTAAAGCGCCCAGCAGATGGACACCACACCAAAGATGGACGCCACACCAAATCCAGCTGCTGTCTGCTACCTTTCGCAGATCCTCATTGTTTTCAGCTGTTTCACCTGGCAGACCTGGTGACTGACTTCACCTGGTGGAGCACCCATTTCACAGACAGAAAGAGTAAGGCACAAAGGGGTTTTCCACACTTTCATATAGCCTACACCTGGTGGGGCCTGGCTTTCCAAATCTGGTCCTTGTTCCTCTGCTTCCTCCCAGCCATTTAGCCAGGAAAGTTGCCTCTCTGCAGGATGTCCCTTGGGGTGGGGGGAACAGTAAAGGCCATTTTTTATTTTATTTAATTTTTATTAAGAGAGAGAGAGAGAGAGAGAGAGAGAGAGAGAGAGAGAGAGAGAGAGAGAGAGAGAGAGAGAGGCCAAAGGAGAAAGAGTTTCTCTCATCGCATGCTCCTCTCTGGCTGTGTTCCCAGACATGGACAGGGAAGTGAACATGGGTACTGAGTACAGGAAGCTGGGGGCCAGAGCTGACTGCTTGTGTGCTCTGTTTGTGCAGCACGCTGATACTGAGTACAGGAAGCTGGGGGCCGGACTGCTTGGGCACTCTCTCTGTGCAACAATCAGGACTTTAACAAAATTGTGGGTCCCCACCCATCGTGAAAATGCGGGGCCCCTGTGTTGATTCCCACCCCCGCGTCACTAAACACTGGGCTAAGATGCAGCACGTGGGTGGCTGCCTGGGACTCTCCCTGGCTCACGAGAGGCGCACAAAGAGGGTTAAAAGACCCGGTGCTTCTTCCACGTCCTAGGGAGATAAAACCACCATTGGGAGACCCAGGACAATTTTTATATAGGATTAGAAAACAAAAATCAATATTTAATTATCTGTAAGCTTTTTGTGACACTGAATCTTTAGAGGTCTAACAGGGAGTTGGGCTGCCAGAGCAGAAGTAAGCCATTAAGGACACGCACGGGCTGCGCAGGGCCGGCCGTAAATAGAGTGCATTATCGCTCCTCACAGGGCCGTGGCGTTATTTATCTTTACAATCTCTATTTACCTCTATTTATAGCAGATTTCCCCCATATATTCCGAGGCCAGGTTAACTTTAACGGAGCTCATGGAAAAAAAAAAAGGTACTTAAAACTTTGGAACGCGCTCGAGTGGACAGATGGTGAGGTTTGCTGAAGCTCTGCGCCCAGAAGGCGATCTGAAGGGTGTTGATGCCTTTTTCTTCTCTTGTTGCCTACAAGTCTCCAGGGAAGCTGCCTGAAGCCCTGGAGCCCTTCCTCCCAACATGGGAGGTCTGGTCATGCTGCGCACAAACGGGCCGTGTGTCTGGAGGATCCCAGGGCATGGGGATTTGAACTGCTGAAGAGGGGAAGTGAAAAAGAAAACCTCTCATTTGCTTCCAGGGAAAGCCTTAGTTCACACTCCAACACAGTGACCTGCCTCCGGTCTCCTCCAATCAGAAGCAGACTCTGGGCCACCAAGGCCCCCACCCACGAGCCACATTTTTTGGTGTATGAAATGCGGATCTGTGATCATTCAGAAGACTCGGTGCTGTTACAGCCGAAGCACAGGCATCCTGAGCGGAATGTCACAGTGTGCTCCCTAGGGGACACCAGGCAGGGGTTGGCTTCTCTAAGTTCATTTACTCATTGGTGACCCGTGCAACATCTGTGTAGCATCTGCATAGCACCTGTGTAGCCCCTTGTAGCACCTGTGTGGCCCCTTGTAGCACCTGGCACAGAATGACACAGTGAAGTTGATTCTGTATTGGTGATTGGTGATTGGAGACGCAGTAAGCATACTGAGAGGACAGAGGGAGGAAGGAGAGGAAGAGAAGAGGAAGGAAGGGAGGATGGAAAGGAGGAGGGGTGGATAAGGGATGGATGGCAAGGGGAAGGATTAAGTGGGAGGGAGGGAGAGAGGGAGGAAGGAAGAAGGGGAGGAGGGTAGGGAGGAGGTATGGAAGGAGAGAGGGAAGAATTCAGAGAGGAAGGGAGGGAGGAAGGGTAGGGAGGATAGGCAGATGGTTATATGATAGTTGAATGAATAATGAATGGACAGAAAGAAGGAAGAAAGGGAGGGTAGGCAGAAAGATGGAAGGAAGGATGGGTGGGTGGGAGGACAGGTGAGCAAATGGGAGGACGGGTGAGCAGGTGAGAGGACAGGTAAGCAGGTGGGAGGATGGGTGAGTGGCTGGGTAGGTGGGTGGCTGAGTTGGTTGGCTGGTAACTCAGGAAGAGCCCCTCTCAGAGGGAGCTTGGGCTCCAGCAAGTGTAGTCTGGGGGGATTAGAGACACTTTGCTCATTAATTGCAAACATGGGGCCATCTAGAAACCATCCTGAGGATTCTCAAGGATCGGTGTGTAATAAAGGCCGTGTTTGGACTCAGCTGGAAAGATCACCCCACAGACAGCAAGAGACAGTCCTTGACATATCAGAGGACAAATCTGGAGTTAAGCTTTCTCCACACTCATTTGGCAAAGTCGACTCCTGAAGGGCTGGAGTCACCAGGAAGCAGAAAGCACCATGACCCTGGCTAGAAGGGTTCATAACACACACGTAACCCTGAACACCAGGGATGTTGTTGTCTAAGTATAGAGACAAAACAATAAGCTACCAAAGAAAACAGACATCGATTAAGCCTATACAATGAATGTATGTACAGATTTAGAAATCGGAAGAGCAACCAGGGCTCACAGATCAGTACAGTGTGGGGTCTCGCATGGTATGCTACTAAGAAAGCAAGAAATGAGCTGAGTTGAAAATCCAAGTACTTGAATGTTGTCTGGGTTTCATTTCTTGGTCTTTGCTTTTAGCTGTCTGAAGCCAGGTCTCATAAAACCCAGGCTGGCCTCAAACTTGTTGTGCAGTCGAGGATGGATCTTGAGGTTGTGTTTCTCCACCTTCTGAATACCATGGTGAGGCATTCACCACCATGCATGGTTTGTGTGCTGCTGAGGATGGGGCCCGGAGCTCTGTGCATTGGGAAAGCACTCTGACAATGGTCTACTTTCTCTAACAAGCACATAGCACCAGATAGTGATCACCAGCAAAAGAACAACTTGTAGGAACAGGGACAGATTGAACAGATTGAAGCAGGCACTGTTTGCGGGGATGTGGGGCTCTGGGCAGCCTGCGGCTTTTCTGGGAATTATGAGAACAAATGTTTTTGGTTGGCACCTTGAAGCTCCCTGATCTTTTGTTACCTTTGTGTGAGAAGAGAGAGAGAGAGGTGGCCTCTATATCTTCTCTGTGTCCTCCCAGAGGCTCTGTTCAAGGGTTGTTTTCCTTAAGGAGCATTTTTAGTGGACCCATAGTCCCTTTAAATGTGCCGTCCCAGGATCCTGGATAGGCCATTTTCAGAAATCCACAACTGGGCCACATTTCCACTTCTGGTTAGACAGATATTCTCAAGAAAAGCGACCTTGTTAACAAGCACAGGAAAGAAAATTGGAAACCAGTGACGTGCTCGCCCACGGGGAAAGTTTGGTGGCGGCGAGTCATGTAGTTGTTTCTTGTATTCCTGCTAGGACACAACACCTGACAAGAAACAGCAAGGGGGAGGAGGAGCAGGAGGAGGAGCAGAAGAGGAGGAGCAGCAGGAGGAGCAGAAGAGGAGGAGCAGCAGGAGGAGCAGGAGGAGGAACAGGAGGAGCAGGAGGAGGAAGAGCAGGAGGAGGAGCAGGAGGAACAGGAGAAGCAGGAGGAGGAGGATCAGGAGAGGAGGAGCAGCAGGAGGAGCAGGAGGAGGAACAGGAGGAGCAGGAGAGGAGGAGCAGGAGAGGAGGAGCAGCAGGAAGAGCAGGAGAGGAGGAGCAGCAGGAGGAGCAGGAGGAGGAACAGGAGGAACAGGAGGAGCAGGAGAGGAGGAGCAGGAGGAGGAAGAGGAGGAGGAAGAGGAAAGGAAGAGTAAGTGGCTTACAGTTGCAGGTCACAGCCCATCTTGGTGGGGAAGGCATGGCCGTAGGAGTGAAGCAGCTGGCCATACTGCTTCACAATCAGGAAGCAGAGAGGCAGATGCTGGGGCTCAGGCGGTTCTCAATTTTATTCAGCCGGGGAACCCAGCTTATAGGATGATGTTGCCTGCATCAGGGCGGGTCTTCCCACTTCATTGAAGCTAATTAGAAAGACCCCTCCCAGACATACCCTGAGATTTGTTTCCTTGGCGATTCTGAATCCCATAGTTGGCAATCAAGGTTGGCCGTCACAGGTCTCGATCAATAGAATAGAATGACATGCAGATGCTAAACAGAGAAGAGCTTAGCAGGTGAGAGCACCTACCTTAAGCTACCACGAGAGAGCAGGGCTTCTGGAACGTTCCTGCATCATGGTTCAATTAATGTAGTTAATTTAAGAGTGTATCTTATCAAGACCCCCCAAAACTTAATACTTGCAATGGGAGCACCTGTGTCTGGCTGTGCTCTCAATGGGGGCACCTGTGTCTGGCTGGCATCTTGAGCACCTATGCCTTGCTGTGCTCTCAATGGGAGCACCTGTGTCTGGCTGTGCTCTCAATGGGAGCACCTGTGTCTGGCTGTGCTCTCAGTGGGAGCACCTGTGTCTGGCTGGAGCTTGTGCTTGTGCTTCTCTTTCCTTTTCTGACTCTGGCTGCCACAAAGACTTTCTCAGGCAACCCTCTTCTCATCATTATGGAAGATCAGAGATGTGCTGTCAACTCTGAAAGACTCCATTCTGTGTCTTATGTGGTTGTGGTGCCTGGTGGAGCCGAGGCTAGGGCAGGTCCTGAGTGCTGTGGGGACAACTCAGAAGCTGACACCTGCCTCTGTTTTTGAAGCCCCATCCAGCTGTCCAGTTTCCACCCTCAGCCATGGATCTGCTGCCTTGTGGGAGTCCATGATGCACCTGGAGCTGCTTGGGTGAAGGCGGGGGGGGGGGGTTGCTTCAGAGCCATGGGTTGTTCTTGTAATCGCCAGCTGGCACTGGGAGGGAAGCACAGCACACACGGGGTATGAAAACACATGGGATAGAGGACAGAGCCTCAGCCGGAACTGGGTTCAAATCCCTACTGTACCACTTCTGGGCTGTGTTACCTGGAGCATGTCACTTGCCCTTTCTGAGTCATTTCCTTGTGAGTAAGATGCACCCAGCAGAAGGACTTCATAGAACTTCAAGGACACTACCCCTGCAAAATGCTTGGGACCAAAAGAAGACACACACACACACACACACACACACACACCAGTGACCTCAGAGAGTATGACTCATCGTCCAAAGGACAAAGAGCAACTTTATTTTGTAGGGTTGAGAAGTGCACTGGAGATTGGAGCGACTCCTAGCAAAGCAGAGACCTGGGCTCCATCTTCAGTTTCTCGGTGACCTAGGTAAATACCTTCTCTTTCTTCTCTCCCATTGTCTGCCCTTCCCTGCCCCTGAATGAGGTGACTACTGAGGTACACATTCAGACATCGTGTGTTTGAGGCTGCCCTTTGCACTGTCTCCGTGCCTCCTGGTAACTGTCCGTGAGTAGAAAGCCCCAGGCCGTAAATAAGTTGCACAAACTTCACAGATGCCCAGCAATGGAAGCCGGTAACAGCTCAGCATATGTCTAAGCAGTTAATTGGCTTAATTGCAGTGCGGTGGGTGATTAGCTACTTGATCCACCCCAGTGGCCACCAAACATCCTTAATGGCGGTTGGTTTATCTTTGCGTTAAGCTTCAGTTGCCAACTTCAGACGCTGATCACTCATAAATGTGTAATTGGAGTCTCGGGGAAAGAGCCTGCAGTCGTTCAGGAAAGGTTTCTCCAAAGAGTGAAGAGATGCACTACCGACAGGCCCTTTGAATGACTGCTTCTTGTGCACCTACTGTGTGCTGGGTCCTCCGGGCTATGGAGGGTTCCAGCCCTTTTGGGGGGTAAGTACCAACAGGACATTAGCCATCGGGAGGAAGCTAAAAACACAGCAAATACATGTGATCATGTTGTAAAAGGACTAGGAAAAACATGGACCGGAGCGATAGATGGCGGGCGTGAGGCGGGAAGCAGGCACTTGCCCAAAGGCAGCCAAGTGCTCCATTTGGGCCTGGGAATAAGTATATTTTCTCAAGACTAGGAACAGTGTTGAAGCCTCTAGCTGTTAGTGAGCTGACCCTGGCTGGGAAGCCTGATAGCGAGACACAGGCCCAGAGGCTGGAGGGACCAGGACTGGCACAGAGTCTCCACAGGGACCACATCTGTTCTGGGATTTGGCATGGAGAGTGGTTAATGTGGTGAGGGTGGGTG
This sequence comes from Mus musculus, assembly GCF_000001635.26. NCBI lineage: Eukaryota > Metazoa > Chordata > Mammalia > Rodentia > Muridae > Mus > Mus musculus. The sequence continues at coordinate 111,869,849 of NC_000071.6, forward strand.
AAAGCGGGGAGACATAGGGTGAAGAGGAGCCATCACCAGCCGTTGGAGTCAAAGACGGTGGCTGGACCTGTGGGGAGGCAGAGCTGTGGGGTGGCACTCAGTTCCAAATAGACTCTAGTTTCTAGACTGAGCCTGGGATGAGGGAGGCTTACAAAGGAAGTCAGCAACAACTGGGATAAATGGTGGACAGGGAAGGCAGGTATTCCAGGAGGATGGTTGTGCCTGGGTGTTAAGAAGGTGCTGGGCTAGATTCGTGGGACCTGTGGAACCCAGAGCTGACCCAGACAGTCCTTGGAATGTGTCTGACCTCAGGACACGGGGCTGGGGCCACCTGGCTGCTAATGTGCCCTTGGAACGGAGCATCTGCTGCAGATGGGCTTTGGTCCAATACATGTAGGAGGAATAGTGTGAACAGAGGTCTTAATCCCTTTGCTCCCAAATTATCACTGAAGCCTTTATCCCCCCCCCCCAAGTTGTGTAAAGTCGGGAGGAGGGATCACAATTAGAATTATATCAAGCAGAAAATAATCTTTAGTCTGGATGGCACTGATTTGAAAACAAGGTGGAATTTCTAATTACATATAAGATTGTTTGTGTTCGTCTTTATGGAACTGCCACCTCTGGGTCCTGGAAACTAATGACTTAATTGCCTTATTCTGGAGCTGGGGCTGGGACTGGGGAGTTCAGGATGGCAGGGGAGTCTGACTCGGCTGCAGAGCTCACCAGGTTCTGAGTAACTGCCCTAACTTTGGAAGAGGTGGTCACTGCTGTACTCTGGTAGAGGGGGCAGAAGGTGGGTGGGGTTACTTTCATGGGTGGGTCTGTCACTGTGGGTGGGGCTGTCCCCGTGAGCAGGGTTGTTACCATGGTTGGAGCCCACAAGTAGGGCTGTTACCATGATTGAGGCTGTCCCTGTGGGTGGAGCTGTCACCATGGGCGGGACTGACACTGTGGGCAGGGTGCTCACCATAGGCAGGGCTGTCACCAGTGTCTTGACATAGAAGGAGATTCCTCAGGAAGAAAGATGGGAGCCAGGTGCTGTTTTCACAGCTGTAGGTATTCAGGGCAGATGGACTCAGGTTTCTGAGATATTGTCACCCTGACCTGTTGCTCCCACAGTCTTGGGAGCCAAGGAAGACAAAGGCTCTCCCTCTGCCTCTCCCCCAACCCATCCTCCCCATACTTACCAGCCTGTGCAGCTCCAGGTTTCTCATTCCTAAGAGAAGCCCCAAGATAGGCTGACTGCATCTAGGAAAGGGCAGAAGGTGAGAGAAGAGGGGAGGGGTCCATTGAGGTCACGTGACTCGGAGGCTGGAATGCTCTGGTAACTGAGTAGAACTCTGTGGGAGGCAGGCAGAGATGAGGCTGCTCTGTGGCTGGATCAAAGCTGCCCCCCCCCATGTGAGTGAGATGATTAGACCTTAGGCAGGACCTTTCCACCAGGGTCAAGCACAGAGAAAGCTTCAGACCTTCGGCTGGAATGTTCTGGGAAGGCAGAGTGGAGGAGCTACAGATGGTCTACCTACAGCCTCTGCAGAACCCCCTTACCAGATCAGACTGCAGGAATTGTGGACCAGGCCCCTGCACTCCCACCTAACTGTCCTGTGACAGTTTGGCTCCTAGGAAGCCATTGATCTTTAAAGTGTCTGCCTCCTCCTGCCACAGAGGCTGAGACTACTCAATGAACACTTGACAGCAGATGGTGTTTCCTGCTTTGGTCACTGTGTTCCCTGAATGAGCACTTCCTGGACTTCTGGTTCAAGGCACAATGTCACTCGAAGCCAGCAAGGGCACCTTTGTCACCACAGCACCCAGGAGCCCCAGGCCGTGGTGATCTCAGTTCTCTCCGGGGTGGGACTCCTGCAGAGCAAGGGTCGGTTCCTGGCGCTTCTGCAGGGAGGTTTCTCAGAGCTGAGTTAAGTCCCAGGTTAACAGTGAGACGTGAAAGGTAGTGGGTGCCCATTCATTCACTTGCCCCTTCTGTTTGTGCATGGAGGGCGGGTTCTCTGCCCATCCCTGGGCCTGGTGCTGCACCATCCACTTTTATTCAATCCTTACTACATCCTGTCAATCAAATATCCCTTACCCTTGCCCTCTTGGCTCCTCCTGTGATACCTCCCAGTTTCCTGTGGGAGTCAGCTTATCCTTTTGCACCCTGCAGTTACCTTTACAGGAAGCTTCCAGAACCTTCTACTTCCTTCAGGAGAAGCATCTGGGCTCTTCTGCTTTGGCCTCTGCTCCCCAACAGCTGTATAGACTAGTCCCCCGACTGTTTATGATTAGTCCTCCCACTGTCTATGACTAGTCACCACACTGTCTATGACTAGTCCCCCCCACTGTCTATGATTAGTCCTCCCACTGTCTATAACTAGTTGCCACACTGTCTATGACTAGTCCTCCCCCACTGTCTATAGCTAGTCACCCCACTGTCTATGACTGGTCCCTAGTGTCTATGACTAGTCCTCTACTGCCTATGACTAGCCCTTCTACTATGACTAGTCTCCTGTTTATAACTAGTTACCCCACTATGACTAGTCCCTTACTGTCTATGACTAGTCCCTTACTGTCTATGACTAGTCCCCTACTGTCTATGACTAGTCCCCTACTGTCTATGACTAGTCCCCCTGCTATGACTAGTCCCTTACTGTCTATGACTAGTCCCCTACTGTCTATAACTAGTTCCTCCACTATGACTAGTCCCCTGCAGTCTATGACTAGTCCCCCACTGTCAATGACTAGTCACCCCACCCTCGACATCTAAGTCCATCAGCATCTATAACTAGGTCTCCCACTATGACTAGTTACCCCACTGTCTCCTGCTCAGAACTCTCATTTGTTTCTCACTTTAAAACGTTTCAATATAATTTTTCCCTGATTGACACATTTTTGATGTATGTGTTCGTGGAGGTCAGGAATACGTCAGCACAAGTCCTAAACCTATTGAACCACCATCTCCTTTCCCAGCCTGTGGGGAGCCCAGGAAGCTTTGAATGTCTGAAGAGCTAACAAAGTCCTGAGTGAATGTGTGTTGGTGTCTTGGGCACAGCCATGTCAAGGACCAAAGCCTCAGACTCATGGGAAATTGTCAAAGCATTCCTCTGGGTGAAGCAGAAAGGGGGTGGGGAGCAAGCACTTTTGAGCTTCTGGTCTGAGTATGAATGTATGAATGTTGGCAGTGTGTGCAAAGACAAGCAAGCAACCTCAGCTTCCTCCTCCCAGATGTTTACAGCCTGGGACAGCTCACCTACTAATAATCCTGCAGAGACTAGCTGTCTTAGGTTTCAACTGTGATAAAACACTGTGACCAAAAGCATCTTGGGGAGGATTATAGAGTTCTACATCATAGTCCATCACTGAGGGAAGCTAGGACAGGTACTCAAGGCAGGAACCTGGAGGCAGGAGCTGATGCAGAGGCCATGGAGGGGTGCTGCTTACTGGCTTGCTCTTCATGGTTTTCTCAGTCTGCTTTCATACAGAACCCAGGACCATCAGCCCAGGGGTGGCCACACCCACAATGGGCTGGCTCTACCCACAATGGGCTGGGCCCTCCCCAACAATCATTAATTAAGAAAATGTACTTTTCCCAAATGACTGTAGCTTGTGTCAAGCTGTCAGGAAACTAGCCAGCACACTAACTAACCCCTCCTCCTGTGCCACACACATTAAACAGGCTGTTGGTGCCACACCCTCAAAATAAGCACGGCCCAACTGATGCCAGCCTTTCTGAATGTTTCTGAGTGTCTGTTCTGCCTTTGTTCCCTCGATGCCTTCCTTGCCTTGTCCCGCATATCTCCAGGGACCGATACAAACTTTCTGATCCGGTTTCACTTGCTATCTTTGTGTCTCTGGGCATTTCAGCACTCCCAGGAGTCGTAGTCTCCTGTATTTTCTTCTAGCAGGTCTATAATTCTAGCTCTTGTTAGGATCCACTTTCTGTTCTGTTGCATATGGTTCCTCCACCTGTATCTTGTTTTCCTCCTTACATAATCTTGACATCCTTCTCCCCATCCACTGAGCTGAGTTGTCTACATTTCTGTCTAGACTCTGAGTTGTAGCCCAGGAATCTGCGTGCTGTTCTTTAAGGTTTATTACAAAGATGAAGATCTTGGGGTTTTATTGTCTCTCACCCTTCTCTCTATTCTTACCTAACACTGACAACAGACACTGCCTGTTCAGTCCAGGCCAGTGGAGTGTCTCAGGTAGATAAATCTGGGTGTGAATCCACGGAAACAATGAACAGTCCACCTTATCAGGATTACAGAGGGCTTATTTCTGACGCCCCCTACTGGTTGCGAATAGTAACTCCCTGGCGTCTGAGGGGTGAGGCTTCCCGCCCCTGCTTTGTCTCCTTTGGCCACACATGCAGCGTCCACTTGAGCTTCCATTGGGGGTGGAGGCTCAGAACCTCCTTTCCCGACATGGGGAGACCTTCGTCACAGGGCAGGGGTCACCACATGCTCCAGATCACTCAGGAGAAATCCCTCTAGCTGCTTATGGTACAACTCAGTGAGCACTAATGTCCACGTGTCATAGGTGCTGGAGCCTATAACGTGCAATCCCGTAAAATGGAAGAGAGGAGTTTTAAGTCGCGTTTGTAGGCAAGCACAGTGGCTTCCTATGGACTTCATCATCTGCTTGGACTCTCCACTCGCATTTCCTGCCCCCGCGTTGATTTCAGCAATTCTTGCCTTTTCCTCCTGCCACTACTGAAAACCCAGGTCACACCGATATGATGTCACTGGGAGGAACTCGGAGAGACCTGAGGCCTGCACTGTGAATCCCCAAGTGACCTAGAATTCCAGCACACACAGCGATCCTCAGGTGTCAGACTTTATCCCATGAGCTGGTGTGGTGACATCATCCCATGAGCTGGTGTAGTGACATCATCCCATGAGCTGGTGTGATGACATCATCAGATGAGCTGCTGACATAGATGGAAGAAATGGGAGAAACACCACCATGTTTTTCTTGCCTCCCATGCTTTTGACCGGCTTTGCTCCACCATGTCTCCCCACAATATACCGGGTTTTTTTTTAAAACCCAGAGCCCAAGTGAATCTTCCTCTGTCAGCTGGGCAACAGTTATGGTGATGGAAAAATTCTGTGACATGGAGAATCACTGTCACCTCTGACAGGGAGTCTTCAGTGCAGGTCCAACGCTTCAATAGCCGCTCTAGGTGAGCTGCCAGTCTGCTGGAGAGGAAGCACAGGAAGTGGCTTGGTGATTTTTGAGTAGAAGGTGAGAGGCGCATCCTTTGCTGCGATGCTCAATGGCCTGCCTCGGGAACTCCAGGAACATCAGCCAGAGGATGCAACACCTTTCCCTCCACCCCAGGAAAGATGAGCAAGTTGGCTCTGTTGCAGAGTGAGATGGCACAGTCCAGGGCCACATGTGCCAGGATGCCAGTCCAGGGTCAGATGGCAAAGTCCAGGGTCAAATGTGCCAGAGTTCTATTCCAGGGTCAGATAGCACAGTCCAGGGTCAGATGGCACAGTCCAGGATCAGATGTGCCAGGGTGCCAGCCCAGGGTCAGATGGCACAGTTCAGGGACACATGTGCCAGGGTGCCAGTCCATGATCAGATGGCTCACTGGATGGTGTCTGCTTTTCCAGCCAAGGGTCTCAGCCCTTGGAATGGTGCCTCTCACACTCCCAGTGGAAGCTCCCAATACACAAAGCCAGAGGTGTCTCCCAGGTGACTCCAAGTCCACTCAAGACCATGGTGCAAATGAGCCACAGGCTCTAATGGAGACAGACTAGACCTGCTGAGTTGTGGAGCACTATGAAAGAGCTGACCTCTGGTGCCGACTAGGGCTTACAGTCTCAACAGGAGACCCAAAGGCTGAGCAAGACATTGACACAGTCAGATGGCTGCCACATTCCAGGTGTGAGAGAGTACAAAGGTAACTCTTAGACACCTAGAGCTGGGCCTGCTTCCAGAGGCCTCTCAGCCCTAGGCTTCTGCTTGCCTCGTCCTGTTGAGCTCATCTGCTGGCTCCACTCAACACCCTAGCCATTCATTTATTCACTCACTCATTCATTAATTCAAGTACTTACCATTAAGTCATTCACTCTCAAACTCACTTGGTCGTATGTTCATTCATTCATTTCACATTCATTCATTCATTTCATATTCATTCATTCATTCATTCATTCATTGTCTAATGTCCATTGAGTATATATAATGGTTTATTTCTCCCTGTAGTAAAAATACAAAATGAGGCAGTAACTATAGCAACACCACCACTGTGAAAACTGTTGTATAGCAGGGGCAACATCCACCAAACAATGCAGTACCAATTAATCACTCAATTTATTCATGTTTTTGGTCCAGAGTCCTGGAAGCAGGAGCAGAGCCTATGGAGACATAGAGGAGACACCCTGCCTGGCATGTGTACTCCTCAACTCCTGTCCCAGCCTCTCTCTTTACATCTTTACATGGTCCTTACACCATCCAGCAGGAGTCACCCTCAAACCCAGGCCCTGGAAACCTCAGCCCCAAGCCCTTCCCAGGTACCCATGAGCCCTCAGTGACCAGCGGAGAGTCACCCCTGGGCACACCTGTCTTGGAAGTCTCTCCCAATGTCAGAGTGAGGGAGGATGCAAAGCCAGCTGGCCCGCAGCCTTAGGAGAGAATCTGCTTGCTCTGCTTATTTTTCAGCTCCTGGATTCATTAGTGACTTCAGTACTAACTCAGAGTCATGCATGTATCCCTATCTGTCCCCAAGATACTGAGGGTATGAGAACAGAAATTTTAGTTCAGGAAGAACATTGTGATTTTCCAGTTGCTTGTGAATGGGAAGGATCTGGCAATGTTTGCTTTAGAACAAGGAGGCACAGTCAGCCAAGTATCCCACTGCAAGATCCATGAGCTACAAGACCCATGCACCTTCTGCAAGGCCTGTGCAACCTGCTGCAAGACCCATGTACCCCACTGCAAGACCCATGCACCCCACTGCAATGCAGCCCACTGCAAGAGCCATGCACCCCACTGCAAGACCCATGAACCCCATTGCAAGATTCATGCACCCTGCTGCAAAACCCATGCACCCCACTGCAAGACCCATGAACCCCATTGCAAGATTCATGCACCCTGCTGCAAAACCCATGCACCCCACTGCAAGACGCATGCAGTTTGCTGCAAGACTCATGAACCCTGCTACAAGACCCATGCAATCTGCTGCAAGACCCATGCACCCTGCTGCAAGACCCATACACCCCACCACAAGACCCATGCACCCCACTGCAAAACCCATGCACCCTGCCACAAGACCCATACACCCACTGTAAGACCCATGCACCCTGCTGCAAGACCCAGGGTCCCAGAGTCAGGCAGTTGAGGGCCCAAGAGCAGATAACCTACCACCCTGGCCTCAGCATCAGAGAAATTCCTTTTAAATGACTTCATACACTTCCCCACCCACTGAGTTTCACTCTTTGGCTAACAGATGGGATCGGCTAACCATTCCCAGCCCTCAGATAAAGCAGTGTCAGGCAGCGAGGCCCCCTCAGAAAGGCATGCTTGGATAATAAATTCCAAGGCATCCCGCCATCTGCAGACTGCCAATCACAGGGGCGCCGGGCACACCAGGGCTCCCAGCCTGCTGCTGCAAAGGAGCTGGGGCAAGGAGGGGGAACGACCTCAGTGGGTGGGGAGGCAGCCTGCCCACACTGTTGCCCCAGTCTCCTGTGTGCTTGCTTTGCTGTGACCTGTCTCAGGATGCAGGCAGCCAGGCCATCCTTTCCCAGCTTCCCTCCTGCATCCCTGAATATCCCTCTTGCCATTTATGTGGTGAAGCCAAAGACATTGTGGTTTGAAACTCTGCTCGGGAAGAGGCCCTGCTGCCCAGATGAGCCGCCCCCCCTCCTTCCCCTGCAGGGATGGGGCTGTGGTGTCAAATTTCTAGAAGGACATAGAGTTAAATGAGACTAGCTGTGGACTGGTCTTGTTGGTGTGTCTCTGTGGCTGTGGTGGTGGCATCTACAGGGATGCTTGGGGTTGCTTACCCTAGGCTGGGAGCTGTTCTCAGGTGAGACAGGGCAGAGGTTGCTGGGCCCTCAGGTGTCATCACTTAAAGGGACTGAAGTGGCTTCTGGGGCTTGCTCTAAGATGCTGAGCAGGGCTATGTGGACATTATTGTGAAGTTGGTAGAGACGGTCCTAGAGAGGGCTTGGGGAACAAACTAGCCTTCCTTTGCTTTCCCACACTCCTTCTTCTTGGTCAGGTGGCTTTAGCACTCTTCTACAGTTGGGGCCAGGGTAAAATCAAGGCTAGGATAGGCACAGGACAGCCAAGGGCAACCTTGAGAGCCCCTGGCAGACTCTGCAGACTTGGTGCTTCTCAGGTTCAGAGAGGCACCTGTCTTAGCCTTGAAGATCATTGGAGATTTCAGAGAGGGATCCAGATACACAGGCTGTGGCTCTCGGCAAGCTCACATCAACACTGGCAACTATGGAGCTGCTGAGCTGGTCTCAGAGTCAGGCCCAAATTAGCCAAAAGATGTAAGTTGGGGCCACGGATTTCCAGATCTGGGGATAAAGAGGAAGCAGCTAGGTAGAAGGGGCCATCCCTGGTCTTTGCAGTCTTCCATCTATTTGATCCTGAACCTTCTTAGGGGGTTTTAGAATTTAAGTCCTAGAGATGATGGGGCCCACAGCAGAGTGTGGGGGGGGGGAGGCGGCAGGGGGAGAGTTGTCCCAAGTCACATGGCAGTAGACAGGCAAATCCCAGTGTGGTGAATTGAATTTGCTTGGCCCAGGGAGTGGCATTATTAGGAAGTATGACCTTGTTGGAGTAGGCGTGGCCCTTTTGCAGTTGATGTGGCTTGTTGGAGTGGGTGTGGCCTTGTTGGAGGAGGTCTGGCCCTGTTGGACTAGGTGTAGCCCTGTTGGAGGAAGTGCGTCATTGTAGGGGTAGGCTGTGAGACCCTCCTCCTAGCCACTTGGGAGCCAGTCTTCTCTTGTTTGACTTTGGAACAAGATGTAGAGCTCTTAGGGTTTTGTTGCTGTGAACAGACACTGTGACCAAGGCAACTCTGATAAAGGACATTTAATTAAGGCTGGGTTACAGGTTCAGCAGTTCAGTCCATCATCATCAAGGCTGGAGCATGGCAGTGTCCAGGCAGGCATGGTGTAGGAGGAGCTGAGAGTTCTACATCTTCATCCAAAGGAAGCCAGGAGTAAAATGTTTCTCATGTGACTAGGAGGAGGGTCTCAAAGCCCACCCCCACAGTGACACACTTTCTTCAACAAGGTTAAACCTACTTCAACAGGGCCACACCTACTCCAACAAGGCCACACCTACTCTAACAGGGTTAAACCACCTCCAATAGGGCCACACCTACTACAACAGGGCCACACCTCTTCCAATAGGGCCACACCTTCTCAACAGGGCCACATCTCCTCCAACAGGGCCACACTTCCTTCAACTGGGCTACACCTACTCTAACAGGGCCACACCTACTCCAAGGCCACACCTCCTAATAGTGCCACTTCCTAGGTCAAGTACATATAGACCACCACACCCAGGCTCTCATCTCTCCTGAAATAGCTGGTTGTGCAATTCAGACCCCACAGCATGGTATGTCCTCAGCAAGGCTGAAGGCTGCCCTGAGCTCAGAACTTAGTCTGATGGGAGCCAGGAACAGTGACTTACCTCCTTCTACCCCTGCCTGTCTGGTTCGCCACCTTACCAGAGCAGCTCCTTCCCTGCAGGAGTTGAGTTCTTTTTGTGTGGCTATAGGGGGTGGGGGATGAGGGGTAAGTGCAGTCCGTATAGTCCATATAGTGGTGCCATGTAGAAGTGATTTTCTCAGGGGTGACTTGGACCTCAGGTCATACAGGTCAATAAGCATTGGCTGAGCCAGAGAACAGAGAGCTATACTGACTGACAGACAGTGCCAACATTGCTCTGGCTTGGAGGCACATCCTGTGAGCTTTCCCAGAGGCCCTTGCGACCTTGCATGTTGACTGGTGGCTGACAGAGATATGCCAGCTTTGAGACCCTAGGAGAAGTCACTTGAGCTCTTTGGCCATGGTATCGGCTTCCTGGTTAGTACATCCCTGAGAAGGCTCTGATGCAGCTCAGAAAATGATGATGACTGCTGGCTTATCCCAGGTCACATTCATGGCAAGGCAATGGTGCCATTCCACAAAGGAGGCCACTGTGGAATGCACACCACTGACCTGGGTCTTCTGTAGGTGGAGGACTCATCTCAGGCACAAGACACAAACAAAGCATTGCAATTAAGGGTGGCACCTTGGACCAAGGCTTCAGGAGACGCTGGATCCAGGCTCCAGAGCTGGAATGGGGAGCAGTCCCTCCCTCCTCTCTTCCACAGTCAGAGCTGTCCCAGTGTTTCTCCATGTTTGAATGTCAAGTGGATCGTCAGGGAAAGGCTTGAGCAAGGCACAAATCTCCCCCCCCCCCATCCAGCCCATTGCATCCTGAAGGATAGCACTCCTGCTGTAAGGACAGACATGCTGGGCTGGAATCTTTGCCCAGCTGTGTGACCACAGGAAAGTCACCTCCCCTCCCAGTCTCAGCTGCTTCCTGGAGCTGCCCTGATTCACCAGTCAGGGAGGCTGAGGTGCCTGTTCACGGCTCAGCACTCAATGGGTGTTTAAGGAATGTAGGGCAACTGGGTGACTATGAATAACTCCATGGACCAAGGGCTGGAATGAGCACTGGGAACAACTGAGAATGTGTCCTGACATCTGCACATTTTGTTCTCACGGTGAGTAGGACTATCACAACCTCCAGTGTATGCTTGGGTGACCTAAGAGCTAGGGATGGAGAAGAAGCCAAAAAACCAGGACTAAGAGGCTCTGCCAGTGTCTAGTAAACACAGAAGTGGATGCTCACAGCCATCCATTGGACGGAGCACAGGGTCCCCAATGAAGGAGCTAGAGAAACTACCCGAGAAGCTGAAGGGGTTTGCAGCCCTCTAGGAGGAACAACAATATGAACTAACCAGTACCCCCAGAGCTCCCTGGGACTAAACCACCAATCAAAGAAAACGCATGGTGGGATTCATGGCTCTAACTGCATATGTAGCAGAGGATGGCCTAGTTGGTCATCATTGGGAGGAGAGACCCTTGGTCCTGTGAAGGTTCTTTGTCCCAGTATAGGGGAATGGCAGGGCCAGGAAGTGGGAGTGGGTGGGTTGGTGAGCAGGGGGTGGGGGGAGGGTATAGGGGATTTTCAGAGGGGAGACTAGGAAAGGGGATAACATTTGAAATGTAAATAAAGAAAATATCTAATTTTTAAAAAATTAAAAAAAAAAAAAACAAACCAGGGCTAAGACTAAGCTGGTTTGAAGCACCGGTACTTACAACTACCAGATATGACTGGAAAAGGGTGGAGGAGCTATGGCTGTTCATGTCTCTGTCCAGGGATGGCTTCGTGTCTGTCTTGTGAAGACAGTAGCTAAAGCAAAGAACACCGTGAAAATGGCTGTTTTCATACTATTCCGGCACTTGGGGCACAGAGGTGCTGAAAGGCCCCATCCACAGAGACAGCAGAACCCAAAGGATCCCCAGGACACCAAAGGGTCTGGACTCCCATAAGAATAGTCAGCCAGGGTCACACAGGTGACACTGTAGCCACAGGAATTCCTGGGTGAGCCTGCACGGGCTGTGCAGTACTTCAAAACAAATGTTTGAATTTGTTCCTAGCCTTTGAAACCTAGGAACTTTCACATTTGTTCCACATTCTGTTTGGTCTCAGGTTGGGGCAGCCATTCGATGTGGGATCTTGAGTCCCTGTGGGCTCAGCACAGCGGGACACCATTATGCCAGCCAAAGGCACAGGGAGGAAACCCAGGATTGCTTTTGGGGTGGAGATGACTCACAGGACGAGCATGCAGCTTACAGAGCTGTTTTTACAAAACAGAAATTGAAGTTTCCATGACACGTGGCCACCCCACCCAGTGACCACAGGCTTGAGAGCAGCTGGCACAGAAGGATCCAGGGCAGAGTTGGTTGGGCACCAGCTGCTGCTCAATGACATATGTCAGCTCAGGAAAGTACTGCCTGGGGACAGGGTCAAATGGCAACACGGGGGAGACTCACAGCATTTTTTTTTTTTTTTTTTGAGACAGAGTTGCACTGTGTAACCCTGGCTGTCCTGGAACTCATTCATTGACAAGGTTGACCTTGAACTTACAGAGATCCACCTGCCTCTGCCTCCCAGGTACTAAGATTAAAGGTGTGTGCCACTGTGCCCAGCTTCAGGAATGATTCTTGAGGCCATAAAAGGGTAGGAGAACCAGGGATTTTATAATAGCATAACTAACATATGACCCACCCACTCACTTACCCATCCATCCACCAATCCACACATCCACATCCATTTATCCATCCCTCTATCCACCCATCCACTTATCTACCAACATAGCTACCCACCCATCCACCATCTATAATCCACCAATCCACCCACTCACTCACCCATCCACCTAATCCACATTCCCAGCCACCTATCCACCCATATATCTCACACTCCTCCACCTACACACTCACACACTCATGTGCCTGCACACCCATTCATCCATCTACTTAGCCACACACTCAACCACCTATGTATCTAACATCCATCATTCACCCATTTACCAACTCATTCACCTGTCCCTGCCTCCATTTACACACACACACACACACATGCACGTGTGCAAAGACACACACAGACACTTAAAGACATACACAAACACAAACACACACAGACATACACAGTCACACAAAGACACACAGACAAACACATAAAGACAGACATATACACAGACACAGAAATACGCATACACAGATACACACACAAACACATACACAGAGACACACACACAAAGACACACACAGACACACACATTCACACAGACACACACACAGAGATAGATACACACACCTCCCCATTTATTATTTATCTGCCCATCTACCCACCCACCAACCTTTCCACTGTCCCCTTCTTCCTCTTTTGTGCCTTATGCCTATGCAAGGACTGTGCACACATATTCTGTGTCCTGTGAGGATACAGAAATAAATAAATAGGTACAGGCTACCCTGGGAGACAAATACCAAAAGGCTGATCACAGCTGAAGACAGAGGGACAGTGGTACCCATTGGTGACTTAAGGACACTTTTTTCTTATCCTGGGCATTGACTTAGTGAAGTCAACCTATAAGGGGGGGGCATAATATAAATAATATGGTTTTTACCTGTGAAAAGAATGAATCTGGAGAAGAAAGAAGATATGTTGATATGTAATGAACGAGTATGTCTGGGCAGAGAGGGGAGGGGAGGGAGGTGAAAGGAAGAAAATGTCATTTCTAAGGAGTCAGGAGTGAACTTTACAAGAAAAACTCTGGCCACCTTGAACATTCAGAGAAGTCTTCCCTGGAGATGGGCTATTTGAGCTGGCGTGCAAAGGATGGATAGGAGTTTTTGGTGCCGTGTGCAATGGAGGACACAGACTGCCCCAGGATGCTAGTGGAGCAGAGGAACCTCAAGCCCTGAGTTCTGTTCCCAGCACCATATACATCTGGCATAATGGCACATGGCTATAATTCCAGCCCCAAGACACAAAGTACAGAATTTTAAGGACATCCTCGGCTACACAGTGTGTTTAGGCTACCCTATTCTATGTGAGTTTTATTATTCTGAAAAACAGATCATTCTCAGAGCCAGCCCTGTTCCAGCAAAGTCATTTTCATCCCATCCACCAGCCCAGTCTAGGAGTGAGCTGCCCAGTACCCCCGGGTCTCTAGCTCTTGACAAGATGAAGATTCCGAGAAGTCGAGACACCAGCTCAAGGTTGCACAGCTATAAAGTGCTGACTTAGGAATCTGAGTCTGTTCTTTTGACTGAAAAATCTATGTTGCAGCCTGTCATGAGGGGGCTGGCTGGGCCTCCACATACATTTGGGCAAGGGAGGTTGTTTAGAAGAGGCACCAATTAGACAGAAGTGCAGGGCAAAGCACAGGCTTTAAATCCCCACTCGAAGAGAAGCAATCCCTCTCCACAGGCTTTCCCAAGAATAAAGGGCCCTGGAGACATGAAAAGGAAACTCATAAAAAAAATCGTCTCTGGGTAGTAATTGTATCATAAAAGGTATCGAGTTAGAGCACACGTGCACACTCCAGCTCACCAGCTCACTCTCATCCCGTATGGGATGAAAGCGCCCAGTCAGACAGGGTGCCAGCATCCCTTTCATGCCCATACCACAGAGATTAAGGGGTGTGTTCAAACCATGGCTGCCAACAGCTGAAGCCTACCCCGTTGCTTACTGGCACCTGGGTATGCTTTTCCCTCAATAAACTGAGCTCCTACTTCCCTCCATGTCCCTCTACCTCACCTCACGTGAACCTGCCGATCCCAGGAAAATGCAGACAGATCATTGTGAACTTGAGGGGATAGGCTGATTGCTTGCTGGCTGGGGTACATTCCAATATGAATACCTACTATGTGCAGAGCAGGCTGTCAGCTCTTGTGAGGTGAGAGGAGACTGGCTGGAAGGGGACCAGTGATTGGCCGTGCTGGTGAAGGGAAACAAGGAGGTCAAGTTCAGAGGCAGCTGCCCAGAGGTGAGCTGGATTGGACAAGCCTGACCAGTGCAGTCTGGGAGTGGCAGGGGATGAATCTGAGGTTTAGAACATTCTAGAGGATGGTGTACCAAACAGGGCACACCCCTAACTTGGATTAAACAAAGACTCAGCTTCTTCCCAGACTCTGAATGAATGGATGCACAGATCTATCCTGGACGCCTGGACCTATCAGAGTGTTTTAACTGAAGTTCAGAGGTGGATGTTCTGAGACTGCCTTTGGTTTGCAAATGGAGTTCCATGGCTCCCTGTTCCCAGCAGGCTCTTGTGGGGAGCAGGCCTGCGATGGCTTAGGTGGGGACATTACAGAGTAATGATACCCAAAGAATGCACTATGCAGTACTCAGTTTTCTTCTGCACATCAGAGCAAAGGGGAAACAACTTCCAGGGCAGGAGGGTTTACTCCAGCCCAACCTACAACACCATGAAGCAACTACACTCTGCCAACAGCCTGGAGACAGGTCTCCCTAGCTTGGTTGAACATCTTTGGACACACCCTGAGATGGGCTAACTGCCTAGGCACTCTTGGTCTGATCCAAGGACAGTCTTAATCAAGTGTCTCAGAGGGACGAGCTCACCCTTTAACCTGATGTCTAGGTCTGAGTGCTCCATGCTGTCTATCACTGTGGGGTCAGCCAAGCACGGCTAACTCTTGCCTCTTGCTGCCCTGTACACCAGCCCCTGGCCAAGACATTCTGCTTGTTCAGCAATCTGTCCTTTTGCAGACCTGAATTTATATACTTCCTTTGCCACGGGGCTCTGTCTGGACCTCATGAGTGTCTTTAATGCAGCTCACCCTCTGGTGTTTCCCTCAAGAACTCTGACCCACTGAGAAGGAGACCCTGAATTTGATGACCTTTCTCCTAGATCCAAGAAAGCAGGACAAGTCATGTCCAATACCAAAGTGGCCATGGGGCAGGTCCCCAAGAGATGCACACTTAGGCAAACAGAAACCAGAAAGTGAAGGAGAAATGGATGGGTAGGGGAAAGGGAGGGGGATGAGTGGATGGGTGGATAGATAAGTGGGTGGATGGGTGCACTCGCAGGCCAGTGGACAGAGAGGTGAGTAGGGAGGAAGGTAAGTTGATGAGTAGGCATGAGAGAGTAAAGGATAGATGAATGAGTGAATAAATGAATGGATGAATGAATAAAAGGATGGATGAATGAATGGATGGATGGATGAATGGATGAATGGATAAATAAAGAGATGGATGGTTGGATGGATGGATGGATGGATGGTTGGATGGATGGATGGATGGATGAATAAAGGGATAGAAGGATGCATGCATAGATGCATGGATGGATTAATGAATGGATGGGTGGATGGATGGATAAATGGGTGGATGATTAGGCGTATAAATGAAAGGGTGGGTATATTAATAGAAAGTAGGAAAAGAATGAAAGAAGGAAAAAGAGGCAGGGGAGGAAGGAAGGAATGGACAGCAATATCCCCACAGGTGGATTCAGAGACACGTTTCTACTTATTCCACAGGACTCCAGGCCTTAGCCTTCACAGAACCTTCCTAGCGTGACTCTCCCTCATTCCTTCCCTCTCTCCCCCTCCATCACCAAGTCAGCCTCCAAAGTGCCATCACAGCTGCTCAGGGCCCCCCTCCCAGCAGCCTCCCACAGCCCTCTCTGTCTGCTCTTCCTACAAGGGGAGAAGCAAAAGCATCCATCCTGACAAGGAGGGGGGGCCCTCCCTCAGCCTGCAGCTCCGGGCAGTCAGGCAGAAACACGGTCCATTTCTTTCCAGGGATGAACACAAGCTTGTCTCTGCAGGGTAACAGGCAAAGCCTCTATTCTGTCCCTCGCTTAATCAAGAATCACCAGTGATATTGCTGAGGCAGGGGGACATAGCACCTCACAGCTTGTCAGCCCATGATGGGCTCCCCCATGACACAGCAGAAGAGGGCTCCGTCCACCCCCTCTTTCCCCTCACAGACTTCCAGCCACTGGGAGGCTTATTGTTCCTCACTCTGCTGCCCTTGTGACTTAGTGGCTTCTGGGAAAACAGAAGGGCAGAGAGTGGCTTGTGACCTCTTGGGTATTATAGAGCTTGATTCCGAATGTGGGACCCGAGGGGGTGGCTTGTCTAGGTCACGCAGACTGTGTCAGGTCTAGGATTTTATCTCAGTTTCACTGACTTCATGTTAGTCTAGACCCCAGTGCCTTCAGCTCCTGCCCCAGAGAAGACAACCCCTCGAAGCTCAGGCTGGCTTAGGGAGCCGATACAGTCCAGAGCTGGGAGGGGTCACAGAGACAGTCCCTGGAAGCCCTTCTTTCTTGGTATCTGTACTTCAGGGCCACCTTTCTCACCATCCCTCTCCTACAGCTTCAGTCTATCAAATCTGTCGACATGGGTTTGATTAGAAAGTCCCCACATGTCACACCCTGGATTCCTCTTTGCTTTGTTCAAGGTGGCACCATCTAGTCTGGTGGGGACTAGTCACATGTTTCATCCTTGCACAGACTCTATGGGCACTTGAGAGCACACCTCCAACAAGAGAGAAGAGGCTGGCAAGGGGGTCCAGCAGACCCCAGTTCTCAGGTACAAAAGGGATGCAATAGGATGGGAGCCCCTATCTAGAATGGGGCTCCCCCTGGCCCCAAACTCCCCTTCCTCTCCATGTCCCTCTTGTCCTTGTGTGCCTTCAGCTTCTCCCCTCACCCTCATGCTCAGTCAGACATGGTGCCAGGCTGCACCCAAGTCTCTGAGTATGGCCACCAGCGTCTCTATAGTTTGGAACCATGTTCCGCGTGTTCTTCTAAGACCAGGAAAATCGTGCATGGCAGGTGACAGTAGCTCTGAATAGATCCCACCTTCTGTGACATTGACCAAACTCCAGTACCTTCTTGTCACTGAGGAGAGGGACTCACCATTCCTGGTGGTGGTTGTAACTATAAATGAGCCAGCTCCAAGGTAGGCTAGCCCACCACAGAAAGCAGGGGAATTTGGTGTGAGTATACCCAAGACCACATACCTCACATAGCAGCTGTACCGGGACACAGACTGCCTCGGGTGGGCTCCTTCTGCAGGCAATTCAGTGCTGACTAAGGCAACTGGCCTTGAGTTCAATCCGCATGCCTGCCCTGGGGCCTCACCTCAGCCTGCCTTACACATGGGACAGTTGCTTGTATGCCAAGTTCCAGAGCTTGTGGGGAGATTCTCCCACTCTCAAGTTTCGAGAACACCAGGCTGTGACTGTCTCACTGCAGACACCTTGGTGGGGTACCCAGGACCCCAAGAAAACCTCCAAGGTGTGTGTGTGTGTGTGTGTGTGTGTGTGTGTGTGTGTGTGTGTGTGTGTGTGATGTCTCCAAACATTTATTCTAGTGCTATCAGGACGGCATACCCAGACCTTTGGCCAGTCTCTGCCAGCTCAGACCGAGGCTCCAGGATTTACCGAGTAGATTACATGGCACTTAGCTAATGAAAAGACCCCCATCCCACCCACGCACAAGATATTGATCCACTGCTGACAACCGTGGAGCTGACAGCAGCCTCCAGCCCATTAATAAAATTGAACAGTGGGGGGAACTGGATGTATGGGGTGGGGGAAGAAGTGAATTAGACAAGGGGAGGGGAGGGCAAAGTGCCCTCTGACCCAGAGCAGCAGAGGGAGGGAGGGAAGGAGGGAGGGAGGGAGGGATGAAAGGAGGGAGACTGCAATCAGCCTGGGCCCAGAGGAAGTGGGGTCACAGAAGTGGCTAAATGACTAAGGCAGGTCCAGTGTTACCTGCAGACAGCACAGGTGTGACTACAAGACAGGCCTTTGGGCCTCCATAGTCCCCTGTAGGCTTGGCTTGGAAAAAAATGAGCTGGGGTGCAGCTCCATAGGAGAGTATGAGTCAGGCAAGCAGAAGGCCCAGGTTCCTTCCACAGGAATGACTAGAGAAGAGGAATAAGGAAGGGAATTAAACTGTGAATGTCGTTTGAAAATATGCATTTTCATATTTAAAAAAAACCGTGAACTGAGGGTGTTTCTGGAAAGATCGGACACACCCTATGTGAGTTCTCCTTCTTTCATGGTGGTAACTGACCTGAGGGGAAACGTCAGAGAAAGGTGGGGCTCGGCTCACACAGAGTTCGTCTGTCCCCGTACTTACTCCAGTGGACCAGCCACAGTGGTTAAGCATCACCCCGTCTTCCAGTTTGAACTGAGGTGCGACAGAAACAAACACCGGGGTGTGGAGAGACCTGTGTGAGCACACATGTAAGCTGGTGCACCTGTGTGAACTTGTGTGCACGAGTATGAACCTGTGCATGTGTGTTCATGTGTGTGCACACATGGGAGCCTTTGCGTGTGTGTGCAAACTTGTAAGACTTATGCAGATATGTCTTGCATGTGTTGGCATGCATATGCACACCTGTAAGCTTGTGCATATCTGTTGATGTATGTGTATGAATGTGAACCTGTGCATGCGTGTTCAAGTGTGTACACACATGGGAGCCTTTGCATGTGTGTGCACACTTGTAAGACTTAAACAGGTATGTGCATGAGTCTGAGTCTCACATGTGTTGACATGCGTGTGCACACTGGTAAGCTTGTGCACTCATGTTTTCATAAGCATACACATGTGTGTGAATGGTGATTACCTGTATGAAGCCTGGGTAGGGGACACACACTAGGCTCTGCACAGTGGTCACTTCTCCCTCAGTGGACTTAATCTCTTTTTTTCTATGTACTATGTCATCAATGGAAACAGGAGTGGTGGCTTTAGGAAATTGATCTACACAGAGCAGAGGACTCCATGCCATGGCAGGATTTTTGGAAACACCAGCCTGGTTTTCCCCAATTTGAGGGCAGCAGACAGCTGGAGTTGCTATCTTTGGTTTGCTCACATTTCCAGTTGGGAATCTTGAGAGGGGATGTGCTGAATTCAGGCTGAATCACGGTTGACTGCTTCCTTGAGGAGGGGCTCACACACACTGGGCTGTTGGTGCCCCTTGCCTGTTTCATCCCAACCTGAACTTAGGACAGGAGTGGGTGCCCTCAGTCCTCCTTCCCCTGGACATATGAGTAAGTCCCATCTACCAAAAGGATGAGAACAAATTGTGATCCAGATGGGGAGAGAAGGAGGCTGACTGGCATTTTTTTCAGCTCTTGTTTTGCCAAGTGCTGATTGGCACATCTGTGTGTTAGATGGAAAAAAAAACAAAAACAAAAAACAAAAACAAAAAACCTATGGCCCAATGAACCAGAGTCTCACCCTAGCTTGTCCCTGCTATGTGTCACAGGCAGGTCACTTATAACCTCTCTGAGCCTCAGACTTTGTAGAAAACAGTTAAATGTGTCCTCTAAGGTTGGAGGGAGGGCTGGATGAGAAAGAAAATCATGAAGAGCTCTGGGTCTGGCACAGCCGAATGCCAGAGAGCAGCTGACACTATACTGGGGCCAGCAATGCCACTTGAAGCACCTACTGTGTGCACAGGGGGACAGGGGACATGACCCATCCATTTTCAATCAACTTCCCAAGACACCAGTGAGAGGGAGGCTATTATGTTCTACTTCAAGAAGAGGAAACTGGGGCCTGGAGCAATGGCTCAGTGGTTAAGAGCACTGGCTGTTCTTCCCGAGGACCCACATTTGATCCTCAGCACCCTTTGTAGACTATTATCCCTGACCCATCTCTCCCCTTCCAAGGCTCATTTTATTTTATGTGTATGGGTGTCTTGCCTGCATCTGTGCACCACATGGGTGCCTGGTTCCTGTGGAGGCCAGAAGAGGGCATCAGATCCCCTGGATATGGAACAGGTGGTTGTAAGCCTGCAGGTCTGCACTGTTTACAGACCTCACGTGCTCACTATTGGCCCTGCCCCATTAAAAACCAGGCAAATATGTTTCCAATTGAGAGCAAAAGGACACCTACTGTGTGCCTGGCCTCATGCTAGCACCAAATTCAAAGAGTATACTAATGATTAGATAGGAAGAGCAAGGCCCATCTGTCTACCCACACATCCACCCATCAACTCATCCACCCACCCACCAACTCATCCACCCACCCATCTAACCACCCATCTATCCATCCATCCATCCATCCACCTAGCTATTCATCCATCCATTTATTTATCCATTCACCCATCCATTTACCATCTGTCCATCCATCTGCCTGTCCATCTACCCATCCATCCATCCATCCATCCATCATCCATCTATCCTTCTATCTATCCATCCACCCACCCTTCCATTCATCTTTCTACCCATGCATACATACATCTACCTAGCTATCCACCCATCCATCCATCCATCCATCCATCCATGCATACATACATCTACCTAGCTACTCATCCATCCATCCATCCATCCATCCATCATCTATACACCCTTCTGTCCCTCCCCCTTTTGACTATTCTACTTTTACATGAAAACAGCCCAGCTCTCCAGCAGGGATCCCCAACAGCCCTGCGCCTCTGCAAACATGTACAGGCAAGTGATAGGGAACCATCCTCCCCAGCTGGGCCTCTTCTCCCCCTCACTGCTGGCGGCAGCTGCAGCCAGACATGTGGAAGCCATTACCAGCATCCCGTCTGATTTCATCTCCCTTGTGTGTAGCTTAACGCTGTGGATTCCAAGGAATGTTGGCCAAGTTCCTTGGCAGAGAGAGAGCCACAGGAATGAGGAGCACTCTTGAGTCCGCCTCATCTGCAGACGGGCCTCTTCACATCCCAGGTTTAGGAGCATCGGGTGCAACCCACAGGGGTATGGGAAAGACTCTCCCAACCAGAGCAATTTAAACTTTAGCCTAGACTCAGCCTTATTTAGAGGGTACTGCCTCTCTGTGCCTCAGTTTCCCTATCAGTAAAGCAGGAATCATAATGGTAAACATATGTGGCCTCCTACCCTTGACTCGAAGGGCTGATGCTGGGTGGTTGCCTAAATCCCTGCACGGCTATTTGAGAAACTGCATTCTTTCCTGCCCAGCCCTGAAGCCTGCTTTTCCGTGCAACCCAGGCTAGGCAGTTGTTCAGAAAAAGTCTGTAGCCTGCCAGAAGCCCTGAGCAGTCACCTCACGTGCCCGTGCCTCAGCTTCCCCAGCCTTCTGCTGCACATTCCTTAGCCCTGACAGCTGTGGTCACTCACATAAAGCATCCAGTTTGCCAGCATGCACATCCTGCCTGAAAAAACCATGTGGACAGTGTACCTGAGTAATGATAGGCAGGCTACACACACATATGCATGAGTGCACACACGTGCTCCTGCCTGCATGTGCACACACACGCATATACACACATACACACGTGAATGCACACACAGACACACACATGAACATACACACACACATGAATGCGAACATACACACGGACACATATGCATTCATGCATACACTTCCTTTTCACTCTCTTCTCCAGGGCTCCCTGTGTGTCTGTCACCACCAAACCCCCTCCCCTGTGTTGCTGCTTCCAGTGACTGCAGGAGCTTGCCTAGGTGGTTCCTCTCAGCCTCCACTCAGCTCACATTCCACACTCTCCTTCCCACTGCAAGAATGAACACTGATCAAAGCCCCCATGGGGGACTGTGGCCTCTTGGGAGTGAGGGAGACAGTAAGATAGGGTGGAGGGGTAGGCTCCATGGCCTCCTACAGCAGAGTCCCTCTGGCTGGTCTGCCTGCAGCTCTCGGGGATAGCCTGACTCTCCTGACTTGTCAGATGGAATGTAGGAGGGGAGAAAGAGCTGGAACTGGACTGGAGGTGCCTTGTGGGGTCCATGGTATGGGGTGTCTATCTGTCTGTCTGTGTTTGCATGTTTATCTGTGTATAAATCTGTGTGTGTATGTCTCTGTGTATGTGTCAGGCTATCTGTGCATTTCAGTCTCTGTGTGTGTGTTGGTCTCTGTGTTTCTGTGCATTGTATCCTTCTTTGTGCATGCATGTGGCAGTCTCTGTGTGCCTGTGTTCATGTGTATGTGTTGGTTCATGTGTATGTGTATAAGTATCATTCTGTGTGTGTCTGTGTCAGTTTATGTGTGTATCATTTTGTGTGTATGTTTCAGTTTCTGCATGTACATGTGCCATTATGTGTATGCTTGTGTGTCAGTGTGTATGTCAGTCTGTGTGTGTCTGTCTGTATGTCAGTCTGTATGTGTGTAAGTCTGTTTATGTATGTCAGTCTGTGTGTGTCTGTAAAGCTCTGTGTGTATCTGTATATATGCCAATCTGGATATGTGTATAAATCTTTCTCTCTATGTGTGTGTGTATGTATGTCAGTCTGTATGTGTGTAAATCTCTCTGTGTCTGTATGTCAGTCTCTATCTTTCTTTCTCTCTTTCTGTGTGTGTATGTCAGTCTGTGTGTGTCTGTATCTGTATGTATGTCAATCTGTATATGTGTGTAGATCGTAGATCTTTTTCTCTGTGTGTGCACGTATGTATACCAGTCTGTGAATGTGTGTGTATGTGTATGTCTTTCTCTTTCTGTATGTCAGTCTGTATATGTAAGTTGGTGTGTGTGCACATACACATGTGCACTTGTGTTATTCCCACCCTCCTCTTAGCTGGACACACAGTCCTGGCACAGAGAGGAGGAGTGAAGGGCTCTGTCTGTCTGTCTGTCTGTCTGTCCTTAAATGTCAGCTGTCCACTCCTCTGCCTGTGAAAGTGGCTGCTGTGAGAGTCTAATGAGGGGACAGAGTGGCCTAGATCTGAGCATCTGCATCTGCTGCTCAGCCAGTCACACCTGCTTCCATCTCCACCCTCTCCATGGCTGTTTGGGCACCGTCTGGCATCCTGCAAGCAGCTGTGTCTCTCCTTCTGCCCACCTCAGAGCTCCTACCCAGGCAGCACCTCAGACCGCAGCTCTCAGACTTCCGGAACTTCTCATTGTTTGTCTTCTCTTTTAACTCTGACCTCAGATTCTGAGTTATATGTCCTGGCCCTCTCCCCTAGGGGTCTCTCTGTGTCTCACTGGCTGAGCTCTGTCCTTCTGTCTGTCTCTCCACTGGCCCTTGCTGCACTCACTGTGACCATCTCACAGAAAGCTATCAGGATCCCACCCTTTCAGAGACACCATCAAGACTACAGGGGTGAGGCTCTGTGAGTGATGTCTTCCACCAAGTGACCAGCTGTGTCTCTGCTGACCTGTAGCCACTTTATCCTGAACCTTGCTTTCTGTGGACTTCCATAGCTAGTACACACATTCCCCTGAACCTCAACTCCTGACCCCTAACCCCTGACCCCCAACCCCTGACCCTGGCCAGTTCCTGTATATGGGTTCCTCAAAATAGCATTAGACAGGGAAAGCAGTTAGCCTTCCTCTGGGTTCAGTGAACTCACTTCTGTTGAGAAGCCCTGCCTGGATGGAGTCTCCAGGCCTGGGATTCGAGGGCCCCAGGGTTGGCAGCTGGGAGTCACACCATTGTTCTTTGCCCCAGCTCAAACTTTCAGGATGCTCAGAACACCACTTTGCAGTTTTCCTGTAAGACTTGCCTGCATACAAATGTGCCCCAACCCCTTTTTCTCAACTCCACCCCTCTTTCCCATCTGTTCTCTTGCTTGCTCAGATGTCTCCCAGGCCAGGCTGGGGGCTCAGCAAGTGTAGGCCAAGACCTCCCTGCACCATCTCTTGCAGACTTGGCTCCC
This sequence comes from Mus musculus, assembly GCF_000001635.26. NCBI lineage: Eukaryota > Metazoa > Chordata > Mammalia > Rodentia > Muridae > Mus > Mus musculus. Next base: position 111,894,015 of record NC_000071.6, read on the forward strand.
TAGACTTAAGGATCCAGTCTTTAAACCAGCCGGGGGCGTGCCTGCAGCCTGCCTGGGTGCAGCAGGCATCCTCACTGGGCCTATCCCAGACACTGACGCCCCAGCAGGCCATTCATCATAGCTCCTGTAGCACCCCCACCCCCAAGTAAGGAGGAGACAACTGAGTATCGCTACACTCCTGGCTCCGCCCACTCCCCAGCTCCTCTGCTGCCGGGTTCACGGATGGGCGGCCCCCCTGCTCTTGGCGCCCGCTCAAGCTGCCTGGTGAACTAAATTGATTTTTTATCGTTGCTCTGGAGCGAGCTTAATGAATCTGTTAGTGACGGCTGCCTGCCCCAAAAGCCTCTCAGTGCCCGCGCCACCAGAACGGTTCTTCTTGCGAAGGAGGGGGCGTTATTTAAGGCTCAGCCTGGGCTCTGGAGAACAGCCGGGGACATTGGCTGAGAGGTTGCTTTCCTCCTGGGGTGCTTCTTGTGGTGGGAGGGGCTTGCAATGGGGCTGGAAGTAGGAATGCAACCAGGAAAGATTGAAAGACTTTGCTTTGCCTGGGGACCAACAATTCACCCATCCACCAGCATCGGTCTATCTGTCTGTCCGAACGTCCATCCATCCACCTAACCAATTCATACATTCATGCGTCCACTAGCCCACCAGCCCATGAATTCAAACACCATCCACTCTTCCACCTACCAAACCCATCTACCCCTATGTCTATCCATGTGTCTGTCTGTCCATGCCCACCCTATCCATTAATTTCTCCATCCATCCTTCCTTACAAACCTATCTTTCCATCTGTCTATCCGTGCTTCCTTGTGTCTGTTGCTCCTTTGGTGAGAACAACTCATGATGAAACCATCATGCTTGCTTTGGCCCATAGGGTCGCAGGAGCTGCCCCAGATGCCACAATTGCTTTCTTCGCTCCACCCTGTCCATGACACCATGACCTCCCAAACATGCCCAAGGCCCTCTATACCCAAGACTCCTCTAGCCTAATAGCCATGCCTTTTCTTCACAGGTCTCTAGTCAAACTTTACACCCCAGAGATGGGCTGTGACCACTTCTGACTCAGATCAGCACCTCCCTGTTTATTCCTCATTTTTAGTGACTTCTCATTCTTTGCTCTCGATGAGGTATCGGTGGGTGACCTGATTTCTCTTGTCTTCTGTGGTGATGGAGCTCTGCAGTGGCCAGAGCAGTACTCAGGATCCTATCTGCTCTAGGAGTCCTCTCAGCCAGGTGCTTTGCCACACTCCTGTAGATGGTGAGTTTGAGGCCAGCCTGGGCTATATATATATAGAGAGACCCTCTCTCAACCAAGAGTCCTTGTCCCTCGGAGACATACACAGCCTAACTCAAGGCTGTGTGGCAAGGCATGTGCTGGACAATTTCACTTATGGAACTGGAAGGTGAGAGAGTGCTGCCTTCCAGAAAACCCAGAAAATGCAGGTTCCCAGCCTGAGACTTCTCCCTAGGCTGCACTAGGCAGGTCCAGATTCAGATGCAAAACTTCACAAAAAAATTATTTTGAAGACAATGGGAAGTTAATGATACCAGGGAGAGGAAGGCGTTTTGAAGCGCAGAAACAAAGACATGAATCACAGAGGGTGGCGGGAAGTGGATAGATGTGTGTACCTGAAATTAAACAAGAAAAAAAAATCAGTGTGACTAAAGAGATCATAAATGAAATTAAAACCTAGCTAGCAAACGGACGAGCTTCAACACATAAAAGGAAAAAAAATTGGTTAGTGCCCGCCATATAGATAAATTTTAAAACCCGCCCACATATCAGGTGGAGACAGTAATGCCCTCAATGAAGGAACGTCTCAGAAGAAGGCATGTAAATGACCGCAAAAGTGCAGACAGCTCCAGAGCAGGTGAAACTCCTGCAGCTGACTTCACCAGGAGCCAATGGTGGCTTCAACACAGACAGGTGCTTGTTGAGTGGGGTTTAATGTTGATCAGAGAAAGAGGAGGCGGGTACTGAACCTCTAAAGTCAGGGAGCATCTCTCTTGGAAGACATTTGTTCACTTAAAATGAATGGCCCAGGTTACCCCAAATGGCTCAGCTGTGCAGGTATGAGGACCTAAGGTGCGTGCCCAGAGCCCAGGTGCGTAACTGGCATGGTGGGTGAAACACACTTTTATAAGTCACGCACTGGTGGGAACAGGTATGGGCAGAGCTGCCAGTCTAACCAGATGGCTGAGCTTCAGACCCGTCCAGTCTCATACAAGTAATGGCAGAGAGCAACAGTTATGATACCCAACCTCTTCTCAGGCCTCCATGAGCATGTATGCACACAGGCACCCACAAGCACACATGCACATACCCAAATGACACACGTCACCTCTATCTTCAATACCCCAATACCATATCCGTGGACCATGACCCTGGGATTCTACATTCTGGAATCTCAGATCCAGACAGAGCCAGAGCCATCCTGAGCATCTGGGGATTCCGAAACATACACCACGGATTCAGACGTGATGTGGCCAGAAAATATCACACACAACCCTTGTTTCTGAAATGACTTTGAGGTGAGTGGCATCAGCCTAATGCCACCACAAAGCAGGAAAGGCAGAAAGAGACCCCTGTCAAACCAGCAGCAGAGTCTGAGAAGGGTTAATACCTCCTGGTATTTCCTGTACTGTTTTTTTTTTGTTTTTTTGTTTTTTTTTTTTTTTTTTTAACACGGGTCTTTCTATTTCTTTAGATTGGGGTATGTTTCTGCTGCTGTTTGAAGAGATAAGGCTTTCCTATATAGCCCAGGGTGGCCCGAACCTTGCTATGTACTTGACATGTTCTTTTTACCATAGCCACCTGAGATCTGGAGATTTCAAACATAAGACACCATGCTTGGTGAAAAACTATTCAAAGACATTCTTCCTTTTCAGAAATCTTGTTTGTTCAATCGCTATTAAATGGCTAGTAACTGACTAGTCAAACTCGTCCTGATTTTTTCAATCCTTGGAATGAAACCTAGGACTTTGTGCTAGCTGAGCAAGGACTCTACCACTGGGCCACAAGCCTAGTCCACATTTAATACTTCCATTAAAGAGAACCCTTCCAATAAAATCCCACAAACGTCTATAAAGTTTCCCTCAATTAGAGGCCACCTGTTGAATGAGAGACCCCAAAAGGCGTGTGCTGCTCAGATGAAGTTTTCCAGCTTTGAGCCAGTGTGGCAACTGCCACCATACTGTGCAGAATAATCTTGGAGCTCGGAGTGCTCACCTTGCAAGCAGAAGGGCCTGGGTTTCATACTCAGCAGCACATAGTAGGAGCTTTGCTTTCTCTGTCCTGGGCATGGTCCTGTGTAGGATGACAGGGAAATCTAGTTGCAAACCACTAAATGACAGTAACTTCCCCATGGGAGACAAACACACCCACAAATGCTCCCCAACTGTGCCCTTAGGGGGCACAATGTACCCCATCTTGGAAGCCACTGGTGTCAAGGAAGAAATGGGTGGGGGGACATTTCTTCTGTCCATACTGAATACACCACACCTGTTTGTTTAGCTTTTCACCCACCCAAGGATATTTCCAGATGCTCATTATGCCTTGTGGGCCCCCAGAGATCTATCGAAGGCCCATTTGATTGTCTGAAAGGCATCTCTAAGATTGTCTCCTGTTCCTATCCAGTGATAAAGACCATGTGCATGTGGAGGACAGTGCCTTGCCATCCCAACTCAGCCTGGGAAGAAGCCACAGTTCTACAGAGCCAAGCACCACATGAACCAGCATTCTGGATCCTGTGGGGGCGCTGCTCAGGACTTCCAGGGAGTGATGTGTGAACAGGAAGGTGACCCTTCCTGCTGGGGGTTGGAGGAGGGGAACAAGCTGGCTGGCTGGGTATCCAGGTACAGTCCTTTCTGTGAGCGTGAGGCACTGATGGGCTAAGGAGCATTTGAGAATGATGCAGTTACGAACAAAACAAAACAAACAAAACAAAAAGAAAAAACAAAAACAAAACAAAACAAAAACCCCAGACAAGCTCAGGAAAGGGGCAGGAGGTGTTGCAGGTTGGGGACTTCCATCTGGAGCTAAAGCCCATGAAAGGGACTGATGTTGGATTCTGGCCCTGGTAAGGCCACCACCGCAGGAGAGAGCTGCCCTGTGGAGGTGATGGACAGACCCAGTCAGGGCTGACCACACTAAGCTGGAAGCAGGCAGCTGGTAGAAGGGGTCCTCATTTTACTCTCCAGCCCCACACATGTTCATCACTGGTGCCCATCAGCAGAAACTCCCAGTCTGAAAGCCAGAGACAAAGAAGTGAAGAGCCAGCCGCTGCCGCCACCATCACAGAAGTGAAGGGGCAAATGGGGGAGGGGTGTGTGCAGGACCTGCAAACACAGCAGCCCTACAAAGACCCTCTCTACACGCACTCCGTGAAAAAGTAAAGGTACAGACAGTACGGTAACTGCACCAAAGTCACACAGGCAGGAGAGACGGAGCTCATCTGAACAGGCTCTGGAGTGTGGAGAACCTAGGCTAAATCTCTGCCCTGACAGAGTCTCTGATCTTAATGGTTACCTTGTGCCTGTAAAGTGGGCTTAGTGGTTCCCGCATCCGTGGGCTGCGGAGGGCAGATGGAGCACGTAGAATGAGGGAAGCGTTGGGTGCTGATCACTGACTCAGACAAGGCCTTCCCCCCAACTCCCGGCAGTTATTAACTAGCGTCAGGCTCTGCATTATGTATGGGGCAATTTGTCTGCCTCTCCCTCCACCCGCAGCATCGATCCCCACGCTCAGCGGCCTCATTGAGATGCAGGGCCACAGCCCTGGGACTCCATCCCAGTGTCTGCTCAATAGCTTATATTTTTAATTTGTCAATAATCTGTTCAGACCTTGGACTGAGCCCCGTGGAAGGCTCAGCAGGATTGCTGCCTAGGGAGGGAGTGTTGCGCACCAACGGGAGGGGACAGTGACCCCTTGCATCAAAGCAAACCTGACTGAAGATGAGGAACAAAAGGGGGTCCAACCAGACACTGGAGATCAAGGGAGCCACAGGCTAGGCATGCACACACCAGTCTGTGTCCCCCTGTCTCAAACCTAGCTCAGGTGCCGATGAACTTGACCGAGACACAAAGCCTTTTGGAGACCCTGCTCCACGTTTGTGAAGAGTGTGAATGGCTATAGAGCAATCTAGTATGTTCCTTCAGAACGACCTTTAGCATACAGAGGGATGTGGCATGCATTAACTATTCCATTGTCACTAAACGTTTTCTTTTTAGAGTCCAGTAAGGAAGACAGTTGGCAGTGAGCACCAGTGGATCTGCAGAGCCTGGCATCGCCAAAGAGAAGCTTCGTTTCCCAAATCATTCCTGAGGAAACTGAAGCTCGGAGAGGATAACTCTCCCTGGCCCAAGGTCACTCAGCAGGGCCATGCAGTTCAAGCACTCAGACAGAGCAGAACTTCAGTCCTCACGGTTCCAATCACGTATGTCAGAATCCTTGACACAGAACAAGACAAAGCCCCTCAGCCTTGCCTGGCATTTGTGTGTGTGTGTGTGTGTGTGTGTGTGTGTGTGTGTGTGTGTGTGTGTGCTTCTCTGACAGTCCTGGATGCTGTGGGGAGGTGCAGGAGGCTTCCTCCCTTCTTTGTGGGTCCTCATACATCCTTCTACTCTGATGTACCTGTTTCCCCACCCCATGGAAGGAAGAGTCTAGGAGAGGCCTCAGAGCTGGAAGGATGGAGGTGGCTTCCTCCAGGAAACAAAGTCCTGTCCAAGGTCAGGACTTCCCAGATCAGCTCAGGATTTGCATATGTCACAGAAGGCCATCTTGGCTGCTGGAGCCCACAGCTTCCTACCTCTGACATCACCAATGCTGGACACCTGACCCCACAGTTACCATTTGCATGATGTGTCTCTTCCTGCAGGATTCACTGTCGGCTACAGGAGAAAATGTAAGGCTCACCATTCTGCAGGGTCCTAGAGGCCAGGCCCCTACGCATATGGGAAGCAGCTAAACACAGAGGCTGTGACATTTTTCCCACTTCCTGGGTATATAGTTCAAGGTGAGCCCACCAGCCAGCTGAGTGCCACAAAATCTGAGCCACTGGGGAGTCAGAGGGTTGAGACTACCTCAATCCCTCCCTTTGACCCACTATTTCCCAAGCTGATTACTGCACAAGCTCTAGAGAACTGAAGGCACATTGCCTCTCCCTTCTTCAGCTTGGGGACCTCAGGAGCCTGGGGACTTTAGCTTCTGTCTCCAGAGACCTTTCCCCCAGAGTCTATGTCTGTTGGTAGCTATATTTCCCCCAGAGAGCTCTCTGGCGCTGACAGAATCCCCATGTGCCCATAAGTTGGAAGCTACAAATGCCCTTGAGACTCCTTCAGCACCGGGTGCTCTCATGGGTGAACATGGGTGCTCTACAATGCCAGATCTTTGAGAGCCTCTGTAGCCACTACATCCCACCCATTCCCACTGAGCAGGCAGGAAACTGAGGCAGGGTATCTTGAGACACTGCTCAAAAAAGATGGGGCAGATGGTATGGGGACAGCCTTCTTTCACAGTCCATTAGTCTCCCTAGGAACACCTGGACCAGGGAAACTTCAGAAAGCCTCTGTGCCCCCCAGGGCTCTAGAGGACACAGGATGGATGGATTCTCAACCATCTCCTTCCCCAGGATGGATGTGGATGCTAGTGAGGGGAAGTGAGTCCCTAGCCAGTGTGCACCAGTATCATGCAGTGTGAACACAGATGGTTCACAGCTTCACCCTCTAAATCTAACTCTGTCACCAGCCTTGTCAGTTGAGAAGAAATCAGGACTGAGTTACACCATCACTACCACCTTCTGCTCTTCCCCACTCCCTCTCCTCCCTTCCTTCTCATCTCCATCCTCCTCTTCCTCCTCTTCCTCCTTTCCTTGGCCCTCCCTATTTATCCCCTCCTCTCCCTACTTCAGCTGGTCTTTGACGTCTTGCAGATGCTGCAACAGAACTTCCCAAGAAGTGCAAGAAATGATATCCTTGTCCTGCATCCTGTGTCTTGCACATCCTAAAGATCTCAAGAGAAGCCTGGGGCTGGCAGAAGAAAATCCCCTCCCTAACCCCTGTCCTACATCCATCCTGCAGAGGGGCCTCGCCAGCCACCAGCTCCACAGAACTCAGCTCTGGTTTTCTCAGAGGCTGTGATCAGCTTCACAGCGCAGCCATTTTTGAACAGGAGCCGGATCTTGTGGTTGGTGTCCCCACGGGGGCTGGTCTTTCTGTTCTCCCTGCTCTGGGGTGAGGACAGCAGGTTGGTTTACCAGGAGCACTGGGATGTGAAATGGGCCGGAGAACAAATGAGGGAGGGGAATTCAATGTGTCTGGGTTTCTCTGTGGCTGGAGTTTATTCATGCGGGAAGTGAGTTGAGTCTACAGATTTCCCATGGGGCTCAGAGTGTCAGATGGCCTGGTGACAGGCAGCCCTGGGGCAGGGCTAAGGAAAGGGTGAAATGCTAAGCCTTGTAACAGCTCAGGCTCTCTCGCTCTCCAAGGTAACATTCTATCGGCTGTGTGGCCTGGGGTAACCTGCTGCCCACTCTGGGTTTCATGTTCTCTATTAGATAAGCAACTCTTTGGAGTTGAGAAAAGGCAGAACTCCTGTCATGTTGATAAAGCAACAACTGGATGTGAGAGTGCTCAAGGCATGGTTTTAATACACCCAACCCCCGAGGCCTTTGCTGCAAAGCAGTGGCTAAAAACCCGGGCATTGCTTCAACCTTTGGGATTATTTTAAAGTTCCTAGAGACTATAGTTCCTTATAGCAGCTCCCATCCAGACCTTCTGTAGCAGAGTAGCTGTCCACGGAGAAACTCAGGGAAAGATGATGCCTCCCAGGTCTGACTTCTGCCCAGGGCCACTAGCAATGGTAAGGGGGAGAGGTCTCTGTCCAAGGTCCTGAAACGGAAGCCCTACAGGTTGGGGCTGTGCCAGTGTCTTCAGGAAGACCTAGTGGAAAAGGCTGTTTCTGCAATCTCCTCACATTCTCGTCCCTTTTCTACTGAGGCCCCTCACTCTTTCCCTCAGGCCTTCCCGTTCTGTTTTCTCTCCTATTTCTCTTCTTTCTCTCCTGTTTTCCCCTTCCCTCTCCACTTACCTGTCTCATCTGTCTCTCCGCCATTGTCTCTTTCCACCTCCCTCTTCCTCTTGATCTCTGTCTGCCCAGATGCCTGCCTCCAGTTTACCTGTGACTTCTTCTGCCTCCTTCAGAGAGACACCTCCAGCCAGAGCCCTTTTTCTCTTCCTTCATCCACCCTTTGGAGACATTGCTGTTCCCATCATGTCTCCAGATGGAAATCCAGAACAACAGATGCCCCCTTCTTCCACTCTCTGTAGAGATGCTCACCCCTCCCCAAAGAGATGATCCTGAGGAAGGAGGCCATCCAGAAATCCATCAGGAAAAGAGATCCACACTTAACCCCTCAGCTAAAGTTCTTCTCACTGAACTCATGTCTTACAAACTCGCTCACGGGCCAGAGTGAGCATAGCATTCAGGGAGCATGGCAGCCTGGGAGCACAGAAGCCTGGGAGCAGAGCAGTCAGGAAGCACAGTAGCTAGGGAACATAGCATCCAGGGAGCACAGCATTCAGGGAGCAGACTATCTAGGGAGCACAGCAGCCAGGGAGCAGAGTAGCCAGGGATCACAGCAATCAGAAAGCATAGCATCCATGGAGAACAGCAGCTAGGGAGCACAGCATCCAGGGAGCACAGCAATCAGGGAACACAGCATCCAGGGAGTACAGCAGCTAGGGGGCACAACATCCAGGGAGTACAGCAGCTAGGGGACACAACATCCAGGGATCACAGCATCCAGGGCACACAACAACCAGGGCACACAACATCCATTGATCACAGCAGCTAGGGGGCACATCTAGGGACAACAGCATCTAGGGAGCACAGCAGGTATGGAGCATAGCAGTCAGGGAGCACAGCATTCAGGGAACAGTGAATCCAGGGAACATAGTAGCCAGGGGCATAGCATTCAGGGAGCATAGCATTTAGGGAGCACAACAGCCAGGGAGCACAGCATCCAGGGCACACAACATCCAGGGAGCACAGCAGCTAGGGACCATAGTATACAGGGAGCACAGCAGATAGGGAGCATAGCATACAGGGAGCACAGCAACCAGGGAGCAGAGCAGAGAGGGAGAACAGCATTCAGGAAGCAGTGTATCCAGGGAACATAGTAGCCAGGGGGCATAGCATCCAGGGAGCACAGCAGCCAGGAGGCACAAGAGCCAGTGAGCACAGCATTAAGGGAGCAGAGTATCCAGGGAGCATATCAGGCAGGGGGCATTGTATCGAGTGAGCATAACATTCATGGAGCAGAGTAGCCAGGGAGCACAGCAGCTAGGGGGCGAGCACAGCATCCAGGAAGACAGGGCCACCTCCTTTCTTCCTAGATACAGGAAACAGGAAAAAGGTCAGACACTGGTCTCAGTCTCAGTTAGGATGGTAAGAGCAAAAGCATGGGCTGAGGCTGACTTTGGAGCAGTGAGTGTTTTAGGTTTTAAAACAAGTGTGTGTGTGTGTGTGTGTGTGTGTGTGTGTGTGTGTGTGTGTGGTGGGGGGCTGGCACAGACTCAGACCTGAATGGAGAGGGAACTATCCAGGTAGAGCACTCAGAGGTTCTGAGCTGAGATATAGCTAGAACCAAATCCCCCTGGTGTGGGAAAGTGAGGGAGAAGGATGAGCTCAGGATGGTGAAGCTGGATCTGACCTTGCAGAGCAGGAGGGAGCATCTCCTTCATGGGTGTAGCTACAGCTTTGGGCCTGTCAGTGGATGTGTGTGGTCATTTGTCCCCACCAATACCTGGATGGGAGGACACAGGCTATGAATTATTTAGATTCACCATGTTATCTCCTTCCTCAGAAATCTCCAACCCTACCAGGGTGTCAACAAGTCTAATTTATCTAATCTGGCACAGAACCTGACCTGACAGAAGACCTGACCTTCCGGCTTTTCTTACAGGGTGGTGGATGGTGTCATCTCAACACCAAAACCACTGTTTCCTCCTCCTCCTCCTCCTCCTCCTCCTCCTCCTCCTCCTCCTCCTCCTTCACACCACCACCACCACTGCCGCCGCCACCGCCACCACCATTATACTATACCATAATCATCATCACCACCACCATCATCACCCCATTACTATCATTGCACATCTGAAAGATCTTTCACAACCTTGTAAGAAAAATTCAAGATAGACACAGTAACTATCCTGAGGTTACACAACTGACAAGCCCTAGTCTTAACCATCTAATTATAACAATTTCCATACAACTATGCCTGAAGTTTAGACACCAACCTGTGTCAGGTACTGAGCAGGGCTCCTGTCCAGTTGTTGGATGAGGCTCTGCCCTGCATGCTTTGAGAAAGGCTTGGCTTTCAGTGCACAGATGAAAAGCACCAATTTCCCAAAACCAGGAGAAAGAAGATCCTTGTTCTGTCCAAGCTGGACATTTTGGTTATATCCTGTCATTGCTTAACTTTGAGGCTCAAAGCATGGTTATCAAATGGTGTCACTGTTAAGAGGAGCCTGTTACAGAGGGAACTGGGCTCACTGATGGACCTCCTGAAGTCTGTGGCAGAATGATCCAAGAGAACCTGGTTGAAAGAAGTGGGCCTAAGGGAACCCCTAAGAGGAGGTGATTGGCTAACCATCCCTTATCTCCCTATCCCTTCCTTTCTCCCTTTCCTTCCACCTCCTCCTTCTCCTCTCTCTCCCATTTTCCCTCCTCTTACTCTCCCCACCCCTCTCTCTCCCCACCCTTCCTTCACCCCTCCCCCTTCCCTCCTTCTCCCCCTCCCCCATTCTCTCCCCTCCCCTCTTCTCACTCCCTGTCCCTTTCCCTCCCCCTCCCTCTTCCCCAACCCTCCCCCCTCTCTCAGTACATGTTACTTTTCTAAGTGCTGTAACAGAATACTTTAACAAATGCAGCTTATAAAAGAAAGTATTTAATTACATGTATGGAGTTCATGATACCAAAGGCATGACAGCAGGAATAGCTGAGGGTTCACATCTTGATCCACAAGCAGGAGGCATATAAGACACTAAGAATGGCCCCAGTCTTAAAAAAATCTCAAGCTCACCCCAAATGACACACCTCCTCCAACAAGGCCACACCTCCTAATCCTTCCCAAACAGGTCCACCAACTGCAGACTGAGTATTTAAATATATGAGCCTATGGGAGTTATTCTCATTCAAACACCATATCTATTGGCTTGTAGTCACAGCATAATGTAAAATGCATTTACACCAACTTCAAAAGTCCCCTTGGTCTTTCAGTCTCAATGCTGTTTGAAAGTCCAGTCTCTTCTGAGATTCAAGGCAATCTCTGAACTCATCCGTCTATACAATCAAATTAGATACTTCCAAATACAATGTCACAGAACATGCACTACATTCTTGTGCTGGCTACTTTTGTATCAACTTGATACAAGTTAAAGTCACCTAAGGAGGGAAGGTTAATTAAGAAAACGCCCTATAAGCTTGCCTACAGCCTGATCTTAAGGAGGCGTTTTTTCAGTTGTGGTTTCCTCCTTCTGGTTGACTCTAGCTTATGTCAAGTTGGCATAAAGCCATCCAGCACAAACAACCCTTTCTCAGCTTGACACACAAACACATCACTGCTAAGCCATAACCTTTCCTTTCTTATATGGCCCCCAAACAACACACTAATATCAACATCACACTTTAAAACATTCCAACTTTTAAAAAGTGCCACAGCCTTTAAAAAAATTCAAACACATAGAAGTCTAAAGTCTTTTTGAAATATTCAAAAATCTCTGTAAAATCCAAATCCCCTTTAAAGGTCAATATCTCTCAAACATGGGCTCCTCTAAAGGAAAATGAATGAATGAATGAATGAATGTAAAAATGCTTCCTTATTCTAAGGGGGAAGAACAAGAGCACAAACACAATCTGAACAAAGCAAAACCAAACTCCAACAGTACAAAACTGAGTGCCAGACTTCTGGGATACACGCATAATTTTTCTGGGACCCTCCAAGGGGCTTGCTTCACCTCCCTAGTTCCACCCTCTGCTGCACACACAGTGTGTCTCTTAGGCTCAGGCTTCATGGCTGCTGTCCATGGTGGTCATTCCATGATACTGGCATCTCCAAAACGACGGGTTCTCTCCTGCAGCTGGGCTGCACTTTCACCAACAGCTTCTCCTGGGCTCTCCTAGTGATACCAATTCTCAGTATCTCTGTATGACCCTCCAGTCCTGGACCTTTAACTGCCACTGAGGCTGCACCTTCACCAGTGACCTCTCCTGGACTTTCACGGTGCTGAGCCTCAGCTGCTCTCCATGGCCCCTTCATGCCTTCAAAGTTAGGTGGCTCATCTTGGAATTTGGCTGCCAGCACAAGGTACAACCTAGATCACCTCTAGAATAAAGCCTCTGTGTGTTGGCCCTATGGAAACACTTCCTAGAAGATGTCAACTCAACAACGGTGGTCCCAAGTTGCTTCTTATTCTCAGCTCCAGCTGACTAGCACAAATTGTCCCAGCAAAACAAAGGTTTCAATTTAATGATGCTGGTCTCTTCCTAACCACAGCTGACCCTTCACCCCCAACTGACTGGAGCCTCATACTCTGCACTGAATTTTTTTAAATGGCTCCAATAGAGTCTTTAGACTTCGCTCTGAACTTCATAATCCAGGCCTCCATTGTTTGTATCTCTCTCAACACTTATCTCCCAAGATGCCCTAGGATAGCTCACCAAGCTTTGAATACCCAACGGCTTTTCCAAGCTAATTTTCCAATGTCCTTCCACAATCCTCTCCAAAACATACGGTTATGTCACAGCAATACCCCACAGTTCCCAGTTGAGAAAACTCCTCCACAAGGTCAAGCTGTAGATAAGTCTGTAGGTCATTTTCTTCATTAGTAATTGGTGTGCAAGAGTTCATCCCATATTGAGTGGGTGCCTCCTCTAGGCTGGTGGTTCTGGGTTCTATAAGAAAGCAGACTGAACAAGCTTTGAGTAGCATGTAGGTAAGCAACACCCCTCCATGGCCTCTGCATCAGCTCCTGCCTCGAGATTCCTGCTGTTAAATTACATCATGTTGGGTATTTGGACAGAGCTCACATGCAGGGGCAGCATGAGAAAACTACAGTCAGTTGAATCTACTGGTCCAAGTCCCAGGGAATGGAGGACTGGCTTGACAGGAAAAGGGAGAAAGCTATGCTAGCCTATGTCTGTAATCCCTGTTCTCTGGAGGCAGCTGCAGGAGCATGGAGAGTCTGAGGCCAGCCTGGATTAAGTGTCCGGCGTCACCTTCAGCAGTTGGCCCAGGGGGTCATCAGAGAACATGCTGAATTTTACATCATGACTGAGGAGAGGGTTTGTGTGGCAGGCATGAGTCAGTCACCAGCCCCTACTACTCTGGGTATGCAGAGACAGAAGTCAGAGGCAGGCAGACCTGTGTGGGGGCAGGCAGACCCACTAACAGGGGCAAAAATACCTACAGGGAGCAAGATGGTGGTGGCAGCATTAATGTCGGGAACAAGTCAGGGCCCCAAATGAAAGAGCCTTGGATGTCACAAACACAGGCATGGTTGGTACTTAGTACTGTAACCACAAAATGTGCCAGGTACAAGAACCACCAGCTACAGTACCTTTACAATTCCCATGATGCCGCTCTTCAGCTAGCTGCTCCTGCAGGCCACCTTCCCGGCATGCACACAGGTTCAGAAAGCCTCAGTACTTTCCCCCATGCTCACACAGGTGAAAAATGGCCTGGGCAGAGGCCACTGCCTGCAGAGAAGAGACTATTCTGCCAGCTAGGTGAGGACCTGAGAGACCAATCTCCAACTGGTTTACCAGCATGCATCTCCAGGGTAGCCATGGTTCAACAGTTCAAACCCCAGGCCTGCAAGGCATTAAAATTGGAGCTTTGTCCATTTTGACTCTGCAGTAGATCTTGACTCTGCAGTAGATCTGGAAATGTTTCCGTGCCGAGGCTATGGAAGAACTGGGTAAGTTGTTACCTATCTGCCATAGAACCTGTGGTGTCTCATATAGGATAGGGTCCTTGTAGAGACCATCAGCCACTATGATTGTTCCTTTCTCAAAGGATAAGGAAGTCACACTGCCTTGCCAGCCTGGAGACAAGGGGTTTGGAGGTGCTGTGGCAGGGGCCCTGGAAAGGGACAGCTGGGAGGGAGATTAAGGAGATTCGCACGGAATGTATGTGCGTCTGGCGCGTATGGCGCATTTGGCAGGGACAGACTTGGGACGGAGACGCACCTCCCCGGAAAGATGCGAACGCCATTTGGCATTCCATGTTCTCTCAGCCAGCCCGGCCTTGTCTGCATGCAAATGCTGAGCTGGGGGCGTAGTCTGCACAAGGGGAGACTCACATTGACAAAGAACAAAGACTGGCAGCTATGGGCTGTGGAAGCCAGGGCACTTCCACCCGAGTTCTGCAGCAGGTACCTTGTGCTTCTCTTGTGCCTCAGAACTGAACGTGACACCCAGATATTCAATTTCTAAAAATGGTACCTATCCTTCACTCTGGGGATGGACTAGACTAACTTGTATTAAATTTTTCTTTATTTGTGTGTGTACATTGTGGCAGTCACAGGACAAAGTGTAGGGTTTTTTGGCTTTGTTTTCCTTCTGCTGTGTGGGTTTCAGGAACCAAATCCAGGTGGTCAGGTTTGGCAGCAAGCCCCTTTATCTACTGAGCCATCTCCTATCCTTGTTTCTTGTTTTTGGTGTATAAACAGCAAAGTATGTATTGTTTGCTCCTGGTTTTGCTCTAGCCACCGTGGGGTCCCAAGATTGAGAAATCAACTCTTGAGACTTCCAGGCAAGTGGCTTTGTAGTTATTCATCTCCAGGAGATCTTCTTTACGGAGAGAAGAGACAGCAAAGGAGGGAAGTCCAACGTCTCTCTCCAGTCTGGGGGGTCTTAAACACCCTATGAGGGGAAATTGACAGGAAGCAAGAAAGAAAGGGAATTGGGGTGTTAGGCACTGCCTCACAATCTCATTGATCCCTGCTTCCAACACAGAGACCACCTTCCTCAATGATCCCCCTAAGCCTTGAACCCCAAGATTTCCTCATTAGAATCACATGAAACCATCTTTTTATTGCCCAGAATCCACGGGAAGGCACAGCTCCAGATTCCCATGCCTTCCCACCTTAGGTTTGGCAATTCTTGGTTTAAATTTGAATTCTGCCCCTGATAGAAGCTATTCCCTTGCTCTTAATAGTCTGGAAAGAAAGCGTCCCCAAAGCCCATGTATACACATACAAGAGAACAGTTTGCACAGGCCTGAGATTTGGACACGAGGCCACTCTGACAAAATTGTTGGAGACCGCTTCCCCTTTCTCCAGATGAGTGAAAGCACATGCCAGAGCCCAAGGGACCACCGCTCAGTGCCCAGGAGAGCACTGTATTGCACACCCAGCCCAAATAGATCTCTCAATCCTGTGTATAAAGCCCTCAGCATGGGCAAGGACCAGGTCAGCACTAGTCTCTGCCACCAGATTCCCAAAATCATATATCATTTGAGCCAGCCCTTAAAGTTCATAAGGAGACTTCACTTAAGGCCAACACAGCTTCTACTGTGTCCTGGCCATGATCTTTAAAGAAGTCACCAAACCAGCTAAACTTTGGTTTCCCACACTCGTGCAAGATGCTCCTTTCTACCTGTAGTGGGTGTGTATTCGACAGTCCACATCTTAAGCCCTGTGGCACCTGGTACACATGAGCTGCTGTGAAATACTAGACTCCTTCTCAGGGAGGAGGGGAGCTCCTGCCATCATGGCAGTATAACAGAGGAAGGCAGCCTCTTGTCTTTCATGTCAGCAAAGATGCTCACTCCCCCTGAGGAGTCAGGAGACAAGGACCTGCACCTCCATAATCCCCTACTCCCCTTAGATTCTCTCACTCTCTGAGACTCTCATCTCTGTGAAAATGAGAATTAT
The DNA here is from genome assembly GCF_000001635.26 of Mus musculus. Lineage (NCBI taxonomy): Eukaryota > Metazoa > Chordata > Mammalia > Rodentia > Muridae > Mus > Mus musculus. Next base: position 111,909,954 of record NC_000071.6, read on the forward strand.
TTCAATTAAAAGTAAACAGGCTAGGGATGGCTCATAGGCAGCATGCTTAAATCTATACCCAGTAGTGTGAGTCTATAATCCCAAAGTTCTACCTGGAGGGAAGAGGTGGAGCAGGAGATCCCTGAGACTCACAGGCCAGCTAGCCTAGTGTGTGCAGCTATAACAAAGAACCCCACCTCAAACAAGGTGGGAGGTCAGGCCCCATACTCACAGTAGCCTCTGACTGCAGCACTGTGGGCACCTGTAGTCACGTGAGTGCTCACAAGGGAAACAACATTTCCTTTTCTTTTCCTCCCACAGATTCAAGTGGAGACAGAAATATTGAATTTATTTGCAACAAAAGAGAGAGAAAGTAACAGTTGAGTCTAAATGTAACAGGTCCCCTGTGTGGTTACCGGGACTCCTGGGAAGAGTCAAGTGGCTGTCAGAGGCAGTTACATGGTTACACTTTTGCAGGACACCAGCCCCTTCCTTCTCAGTAATCATACTCAGGAGAACAGGGAGGAGGCTGTCAGCTCTGCTCCTCACCACCCCAGGGCTCTGGCGGCTGCTGTTTTGAGGAACCCTGGGGCTCTGTGAACACCGTGTGTGACAGTGGCACTCAGATCCTTTCTTGCTGAAATGTTCTAAATGCCTGGGCTTTTTTTTTTTTTTTTTTTTTTTTTTTTTAAATACTGTCTTGGCACTCGATTTATCTCAACCAGCCTGTGTGTGGATGGGGCTGCATTGCACATGCCTGGGTATCACCACACATGTTCAGAAAGACGGCAAGAAGGGAGTCTCACAAGCCGTTAAAGGGGAAATTTCCGATGCATTTTTCTCGTGGCCTCTGGTACATTAATAAGCGAGGTTACAAACTGGTAAGGAGCGGAGGGTGGTAACACCACAGTGGGAGAGTAGAGGCTGCCATTGCAGCTGTCTGATGCCACAGCCATAGCCATGCCTTAGAGGCTCTGAAGCTGCATGTGGGGAAATGGCCCACAGAAGTCTTGAGAAAGTCAGTAAGACTTGCCAAGTCAGTGATTCAGGGACGGGGTGGGATAAGGTTTAAAAGAAGGAAATGGTAAAGGTAACCTGGGACTTTGTAGACACAGCCCACAAGGGGCCAATTGGTTTCCACAAACTTGGGGAATGGTTGGCAGAGCCGGTGCCTCTGTGCAGGGTAGACTGTTGAAGGGCCCGTGCCTTGCCTCATGCACTTGATGGACAGCCTCTGCTGCAGATGTGTCTTGCACCTTGATTTTGAACCCAGGTTGATGAGAAAGCAATGCTTCCTGTTGCTGCCCCTGAGATTCCTGGCTGGTTTTATCAGCAACACCTGACTGATACGGTGTTAACTGCAATTCCTTCATCTTACTCATTCAGGAAATGCTTTGCATGCCAGGTGCTTTGACAGGTGCCAGGTGCTCTGACAGGTGGCCGACTGATGGAAATGGGCCAAGATTTCAGATTTACTGATTTCTAAGATTGCAAACGTTGCTCAGGGCACAGGCCCGAGTGCTGTAACTGTGTGGAGGTTGCTTCTCCTCTCGTTGCTGTGATAAAATGCCTGAGAGGAGCGAAGCGTGGGGGGAAGGGTTTTTTTTAGGCTCACGGCTTGATGGTGACAGTCAGGTGGGGAAGGCACGGTGGCAGGAGTGGGAGGCAGATGGTCACACTGTGCCTGCAGTCAGGAGGCAAAGAGAGATGAATACTGGTCCTCATGTGGCTTTTCCTTTTCTAGTCAGTACAAGGTCCCAGACATGGAGTGGTACCACCATATTTGAGTATCTTCCTGCCTCAATCTAAAAGATTCCTGCCAGGCACACCCAGGTTTCCCCCGCCCCCCATGGTGATTCTAAATCCCATCAAGTAGAGAGGCCGGATTAACCAGGACAATAGGCAGACCAGCATATACAAGGGGCTCCTATCCCAACTCAAAGAAAGCAAGGCAAGCCAGAAACTGTAAGACCTCCCCCAGAATTGATGGGTGGGACCATAGAACTAGTTTCTCAACTGACCAGCAGGGAGAAAAGTTTTCAGTGCCACAAAACTGGCAACTCAGACTCAGAGTCTGTCATCCCAACTGGGGTTGAAGCCAGGCAGAAGGGAGGGAAGCTCTCGGGGCATCTCTGCTGAGCACTGAAGGTCCCAGAGTTTTGTTTTATCTTAAGAAGATTGTATTTCAGGCAGACAAAGAGACAGAAACGCTCAAAGCAACTCCATATATCACGGGAAGTTACAGTAGAAGATGGAGGAGCAGGTATGGGGCCTCAAGGGACCTAAGCAGGAAGGCATTTGCATGCCAACCAGAGAGAGGTTTGAACTGGATCCCTGGAAAGGAATTGGGAGCCATGGAAACTTTGAGCAAGGCAGCATAGAGATTCTGTTTGGAAAGGTGGATTAACTGAGGCCAGGAGGCCAGGGGTGGGGGGGAAGATGGGTGAGGGACCAGGGAGGAGGGGTGTTATCACCGGAAGACACGTGGAGGAAGACATGAACCTGTTCCAGAAATGACATCTGCCCATCCTGTTTCTATGAGCTCTAGCCACTCTGCTCCTATCATTTATTTTATAAATCAATCATTCCATTTATTATTGATTAATTTGCTCAAAATCAGCTCAGAGAGGGAGGATAGGTGAGTGTCCTCAAGTCTCATAGCAGGTGAACTTAGGACTAAGGATCAGAAGTCGGAATACGTGTGTGGATAAAAGCTTACCCACAAACCCACTGTCCTTTCCCATTTGGTGACTCATTGACCAGCGAAGCCTCCACCGTGTGTTTGCTCCAAGCTGAGAAGTCTTGGAGAATGGACTCTTCAAGAATTCCCCATTCCAAAGACCAGAGCTTCCATGATCTGGATGAGAAAACGGAGGCCCTGGAGTGCGGGTTGATGACTGACTTTTCTGTCAGGCTACCAGGGATATTGCCTGGGCTGAAGACTTCAGCAGGATTGGGGCACAAGTGACATCAATAAGCGTCGGGAGTGAGCCTGATCCCACCATGAAACTTTTGGTGAGAAGCTGGCCTCTTTGGGCCTCAGTTTCCCCAATCTCACAGCCAGCCATCCCTTATGCAAGTCATTCTGGTATTCCAGCCATAGCAGGGCACCTGTAAGTGACAGGACGGTTTCCCTCCCTCAGGCTTAAGGCAGACACAGGACATATAGCCCTGCCTCTTCCTATCCCCTGGCTAAAGACCCCATGGGTCCCAGCATGAAGCACACACCACATCCAAGCCTTCTCTGCCACAGCAGCTGAGCTGCCTCTTTCCCTCCTGCTTTCCTGCCTTCTCTGCTGTTTACACACTGCACACGAAGCTCACTTGTGTTCCAGTCTTGTGAAACCTGCTCTGTTTCTTCTCCTTTCTTTTCTAGGTGGGTTTGAGCCTGTAATCTGGTTAATTATTTCCCAGAGCAGTGGTTTGGTGGATTTGGCTCAGCGTGAGGAAGAAAGAATCACGGGAATAGGTCCTGAGAAAAAAAAAACCTCGCTCTCCAGAAAATCTAATTTCATCATTGAGAAATCTTCTGTCTTAAGCAGCCTCCCCCCCTCCCACCACCACCATAAATTTACATATTCTATATGTCTGCAGAACAAAGTGGGTCCCATTTGCATAGTGCTGCTGAAGGGGCTGGCGTGCCTCGTGAACCCTAATGCAGCAGCAGGAGCAGGGAGCTATTATTAAGCTGTAGACACTGGCAGGAAGGAGACCCAGATGGATTTCCACTCCAGTCTCATATCGCCTGGCTGCCTGTTAGCCAAAGCCCAGGTCCCGGGCTGCTGTGGACCCCAGGGCTGGGGACAGTCAGCTGGCTGGCCCTCAGGTCAAGTCTGCAGGCTGGTGGAGAGTGGGTAGCTTTAGATTTCCATGCTGACAGCATGGACGGCTGCTTGTATTTTGGACAGTTTTGTGATGTTACTTTTGCCCTGGCATGGCACTTACCCCACCACCACCACCACCCACCCATGCTCATGCAGCCCACTGCTAAGCTCTCTAGGAATACTGTGCTCATGGTGGCATTTCCCCAAGTTAAGGTTGGAGAATACAGCTTGGAGGTAGGAATTCTCTCTCCTTCTGCAACCAGCTTCTCACAGGCTGCATTGTGGGGAGGCCAGGTTGTCACTGGTCCTAGCAAGCAACTCTGTGGTTGGGCTCAGGATCTTTACCTGGGGTCACTTGGTGTCCTGGAACCCAAGTGTTCTTTCCAGAGAGCCACCCTGGGCAGGTATGGTGGGGTAGAGACTGCCTGCTTGGGTTACAGTTGGGGTTTTCTCCAGTTGCTTCGTGATACAACAAGAGCTTCAGTGAGCCCGAGTCTTTCAATTTTTTTGTTGAGTTTTATTTCTCTCTCTCTTTCTCTCTCTCTCTCTCTCTCTCTCTCTCTCTCTCTCTCTCTCTGTGTGTGTGTGTGTGTGTGTGTGTGTGTGTGTGTGTGTGTGTCACTATGCAGCCCAGTCTGGCCTTAAACCACAATCTGCCTGCTTTAGTCTCCCCATGCTGGGATCTAAGGCTACCCCAAGTACTTGATAGATTTAAATTAGGCTAATCCATAAACATGTCCCACTTCTCAGGCAAAAGCACTGTGGGGCTCTTGGTGAGTGCCAGATAGGCTTAACTAGCGCACAGTCAGCGTGGGGCGGAACTGAAGACCTGGGAGAATCACCCAGGCCTTATGCCTTGTGGTTAATAATGGATCCTGTGGCTTTAATTTCTCCAAACAAATGCTTTTCATTTTCATGGAGTTGATGCACCTGGTGGGTTAGGTGGAGGCTTCGAGGTTGCTCAGTGCCAGATTTCAACAAGGAGTCACTTCTTGGGACACAGGTATGCCAAAGCCACTGTGACACAGGTATATTATAGGCTGCTGACACACAGGTATTATGGGGCTGTTGTGACACATGTTGTGTTATAGAGCTACTGCCACACAGGTGTGTTATAGGGCTACTGTCACACAGGTATGTTAAACATAGGACTGCTGTCACACAGATGTGTTATAGAACTGCTGTCACACAGGTGTGTTATAGAAGTGCTGTGACACAGGTGTGTTCCAGGGCTGTTGTGACACAGGTATGTTATAGGGCTGCTGTGACACAGGTGTGTTCCAGGGCTGCTGTGACACAGGTATGTTACAGGGCTGCTGTGACACAGGTATGTTCCAGGGCTGCTGTGACACAGGTATGTTACAGGGCTGCTGTCACACAGGTGTGTTACAGGGTTGTTGTCACACAGGTGTGTTACAGGGTTGTTGTCACACAGGTATGTTACAGGACTGCTGTGACACAGGCGTGTTACAGGGTTGTTGTCACACAGGTATGTTACAGGACTGCTGTGACACAGGTGTGTTACAGGGTTGCTGTCACACAGATGTGTTACAGAGCTGCTGTGACACAAGTGTGTTACAGGGTTGTTGTCACACAGGTATGTTACAGGGCTGCTGTGACACAGGTGTGTTACAGGGTTGTTGTCACACAGGTGTGTTACAGGGCTGCTGTGACACAGGTGTGTTACAGGGTTGTTGTCACACAGGTGTACTGACTTAGAGTGCTATATTGGAGCATCAAGACCCAGGCTGGCTGCATCAGGCTGAATGGCTTAGAAATTTGGAGTAGAGGTCTTCAAGCAGAGACTGGTAAGGAGATCTGGGCTTTGCCACTGTGGTCTGGGTTCAGGTCTCTGAGCTGCCCTATGAGGGCCAAGTGTCCCTTGTCTTTAGAGAATCCCTAGTGCTTGTAGAGGGGTGGAAGCTCACAGTGGAAGCTGTGGCTGAATCCAGCTCAGCCCATCAGTCCTCTGCCAAAGAGCAGCCTTCTGCTGCTGCATCCTGACATCATCAGTGTGGACCTGCACTTTTGGGGGAACAGATAGCTGCCTTCCATGCATTCTACAATGAGGTTGTGGTGAGGTTTTATTCTCAGGACCAGGGGGAAGAAAGAGCAGAGAGGACAGGGGAGGGGACGGGAGGGGAGGGGAGGAAAGGGGAGGGGAGGAAAGGGGAGGGGAGGGGAGGTGAGGGGAGGGAGTCGAAGAGAAAGGAAGAGAATCATGTAGCATGCAGACTTGACAGCTCATTTAATTACCATAGCTAAAGTGGCTTATCCTGCACTATGTTCTGAATCCACACCTGTGACAGCCTGTCACAGGTCCCCATGTGAGGTACACACCAACACACTCTGTCTCAGATCTGCAATGTCCACAGCAGGACAGTCTGATGCCTAAAACTAGGAACTACCCAGGTGCCCAGCCATTCCCGAAAGTCTTCCCTATGACAGGGTGCCAAGTCCAGCCACTTCCTGTTTGACAAAGGGAGTTTCACCTGTCACCTTTGGTGGCTTTGGAATTGCAGCAGCAGAGCTGTGGTCAGCAGACAGGAGACCTATAAACCCTGGAGGGCTTTCTTATCTGGCCCCTTCCGGAATGAATGTGTCTCTTCCTGCTACACAGACATGGAGATGAACAACCTGAAACTTCCTGAAGGACTGTGAGTGACACCTATTACGACGTCATGAGCAGACAAGGCAACCTCATCAGGACACACTAACAGAAACTCGAGGCAGAGAGCCGTGGTCAACTGTGGAGGACACAGCGACCTGGCTCTGGAGCATGGTGAGGAGAGCTATGGTTGAGTTGCTGAAGTTCACTCATCAAGACACACACTCACACACTTTCCCAAGTTTGTGCTGCCTGTGGGTAAAAGCTTTTAAATAAATAGGAAAGAAAAGTGTGTGTGTGTGTGTGTAACGTCTGCCCATGTTTCCTTCCTAGGAACCTCAGACAACATACTGTCAAGTGAGAAACAGACAACAGACAACTTCAACTCTCACACATGAGCACACATTTTCACTTGCTCACCAAACGTATTGACCACTCCGCCAAACAGGTACTGGGAGAAGGGAGATGGGTAGCTTGTGAAATCAGCTCAGCCACCACCTCCTTGGTGCTTCGAGGTCCTGTGTGCCTACAGGACACGGACCTGCAGTCTTGCACCCAGAACCCATAAGCACTTTCCTGACCTCTGCCCCTTCTCACTCTGTGGTCACCACTGAATCGTGCTTACCACAGACAGGTGGCAGTCTAGGTGACAAGACCCAGAGGGAACAGGGACCTCCAGAGAGACAGCAGTCTGGGCTGAGCAGAATTGCTGTCTTCTCCATGGCCTTGATTTTTAGCTCAACTTTAAAGGCATCACCTCTGAAAACCTGATGTGTTAGGAGTCTTTGAGCTTAGGGCTCTTTGCGAACACTTGTCCTGTGACCAGGCCACCCCACTGTCCCATCTTTGTGTGTGTGTGTGTGTATGTGTGTGTATACATATACATATGTGTGTGTGTGTGTGTGTATATATATATATATATATATATATAGTATATGTGGTACATGTGTGTATATGGCCAGCCAAGTCTCAACACGAAGCTCCTGACTCAGGTTTGTGGCAACCAGCCTCCCCCTCGTCCCCTGGACCTTCCATAACAGCCTCTGAGGAGCACGAAGTGTCAAGCCCTGTAACACCCATAATGCAGACAGGCCAACTGAGGCCTGGTACAATAAAGGTTGTCCAAGGACACTCAGCTTGCAAGTATCCAAAGCAGAGCGTGACCCCCAAATCTATCTGTCCCAAGATTGCCAATGTGGCTATCGCAATGCAGGACCCAGCTCCGGAGTCCTCATCCCCAACTCTGGGAGAGAGCCTGTGGTCGCACATCGGACCACGTGCCACTGCATCTGCAGACTGGTCACAGCACAGATCCAACACTCAGTGACTAGCTTTTGTCTGTTGCCACCAATTAACGTGATGCCTACCTCTATCTTTGCACTACTATTCCCTTAGAATTAAAGAGACTGACGCCCCAGGTCCTCTGTAAAGAAAGAGGCTGCTCAGCCTGTGCCATTTAGTATGCTAAGCAGGTCCCTGCTTCCTGTGAAGTGCAAGTGCTGGCTTTGAGACGTGGAGATACATTCAAATTAACTCCACGCTATTCCTCTTCCAGATCCCTTCCTAGGGCTGACTCCTGAGCACTGACATTACTAACTCAGCAGGAGGGCAGAGATCCCCCCCCCCACCTTAGACTTGGGAAGGGCTCTAGGTGGCGCTCCCCCCTCCACCTTAGACTTGGGGAGGGTCCTGTTTTTGTACAAGCCCGCAGGGTGGCCAGCCCCACAAAAGGCCTCCTTAGAACTGGGTCTGACTGGTTCCCTCCTGGAGCACCACAACCAAGTTGTTTGTTCAGTAAACAGAGACTACATCTCAGCCTGTGACGTTAGTTCTGAGGGGAATGGCACCCGGCAAAGCCAGAAAAATCCTTGTCCTTGAGGAACAAGATTTCCACGAGAGACGGATAACACAGATGATCAAGTCTGTTTTGTATCAAGGAGACAGGGCCAGGTGAAGCAGGCTTAAAGAACAGATAGGCACCTGTGCTGGTGTCTGGGACTTGTAATAGATTTATAGGTGAGACCAGTGGATCCCGACAGCATTCCAAAGCTAAGAGGCTCTGAGGTCAGGGGATCTAGGCTCTGTCCATGTTAGAGGCTACCGAACTCCAGACAAGGAGATCCTCTGGGTGTCTGGAAAGTCAAGCCTACTCCTAGCTGTGGAGCAGACTGCAGGAAAGAGACAACGGGTGTCTGCAGTAATCTGACCTCCTCCTGCAGGTAAGCTGCTCCTTCCTTGAGGTGAGCAGAGTCCCTTGGACAGCATCACTGGAGAGCTGTGAGCATCCATAAGGTATTGGTGTGGGCTGGTCAGCCGGAAGTTCTGTGTCTTCTGTGCTTTGGGGCCATCTGGGTAAAGTTCAATAGCAACTTGCCCATGAGCTTGGACTGCTGAGTCTCTTGAGGAATCTCCCTGTCTCTTCCCTGCGTCTTACCCATGCCCGACCTTTTCCATCAACAGGCCCTCCCATCTTGGCAACAGAGGCAAGGGCTAGACACGCCACCCCCTCCTCTCGAGCGTGAACGGCTGCCCTCGAAGTGTGTTGACCTGCCTCCTCCCTGGCCTCTTGAGGACCCTACCTCTTCTGAGAGCCACAGGCCATTGCACAATAAACCTTTATCAATATGACTCCAATAAATGTTTCAGCTCGCATATAAATTCCAGCCCCCGCCGCACAGTGGAGGAGACCTGCTCAATGCTCAGCCCATAAAGAAGTAATAATGCAGTTAAAAGGTGGGGCCCGTCACCCTCGTAAAGCCGGGGATCGATGCAGGGGAGCTGAGGACAGCAGGCAGCGGAAACTGCTTGCCTTGCTACAGCAGAAACAGAGGACACCGGAGTGAGCTGAGGATCCAGGAAGGTGGTTCTCGGGTCTAGGGGAGGAGGCCCTGGCTGAGGGACCGTGGTTCTCGAGTTTCAGTGAACCACATGGCAAGGAATCTACATTCTGTCCAGGCACAGTCAGGCCTCCATTAGGTCCTTTCAATTCAGTAAGCCTCAGTCTTCTTCCCAGGAAAATGGGCAATGGATTCTTGGTTCAGAAAGTGAAGAAACATGACTCTGATATTCGAGGGGGCCGAGGTCCCAAGGCAACCCAGGATGGACATCTGTGCACCGATAGAAGGAGGAGGTATCCCTGGAGGGCAATAGGGAGTTGTGGGAAAGAACAAAAACAGGCTCCTCGTGGCTCTACCTCCTGCTGCAAGGTGAGCTTCCAGCTCCAGGAACCAAAACAATCAGAATTTCTGGTCTTAGATGAATGAGTTCAGAGTTTTCACAAGTGTGCTGGGGCTAACAGTAAGTGTTCATACAGGCTGCACACTCCCGTAAAGCTACTTTGAACACTTCCTTCGGGTCACCAGAGGGAGTGGTTGGGCTGACATGCTCACACACATGCACACACATGCTCACACGCACATACACAGACATGTGCGCACACACATGCATACACACACGTGCAGAAAGACAGCAGAGAGGTGGGCACTGGAGATCAGACTCTGCCCAATTGCTGTGGGCCCCCAGGTACGTTAATAGTTCCTACTCGTGGGGTTCTTATGAAGATTCAAGGACCACTCCCCCAAAGCATGTAAGACAAGGTGTTTAGGACCCAGTGTGCTCAGAGGTTGGCTACTGCCTGCTTTGGACAGATCTCAAATCATGCCAGGGATGGAGGGTGGGAGTGAAGAGGTGGAGGACCAGTACGACCCCGAGGCCATGCTTTCCGAATGTGTCACCCTCCTCAGGATCAGCTGTTTTCTCTGACCAACTGCGGCAGTCACTGGATAGGGCATCAAGGGGCAGAGGGCCACATGCCTCTGAGGATGGTTGCCGACATCGTCAGGTGTCTTGGAACATCCTGGATTCACTGCATCTGGTGTGTGTGTGTGTGTGTGTGTGTGTGTGTGTGTGTGTGTGTGTGTGTATTTGTCGATCTGTTCTCTGTGTATATCCCACAATGACCCACACTGGACCCACAGATAAACAAACTTGGACTTTTTGTTCGTAAGGGAAACACAGTCTTAAGGGGAAAGAACGACCCTCATCAAGGGCCACACAGATGTGTGTCCTACCCTAGCTTGCCAACAAGGTGAAACAGGTGCCAGGGCATCCTGGTCTAAGACATTGAGAAAGGCTCCCTGTGGAAGTGAGTGTGGCTACCCAGGGATGGAGAAGCCAAGGCACACAGAGGGTCAGTGATGGGAAGAATCATGGAGTATTTGAGGGGGTCTGTACAGTATATCCTAGGAAGCTCTGTGCAGACACCCCAAGGCTTCCATGAACACTACCACTTGGTGACTGTGCTGAAGACTCTCAGACTGTAGTTTAAAGTCCTTTTTAATAAAAATTACTGGTCCCTGAGGGTCATCTCATGTGGGACATCTTGGGTAGGGCTCTCTGGAGATACAAGTCTTGAAAGCTAGCATTCATGGGAATGTGAGGTTCTAGCTTGCCTGCCATCTCCCACCCTGGACATGCACACCATAGCCCAGGATCTCTGCAGCGGCTCCCGGGGGGTGGGGTGGGGGGAGAACACAGAGTGGGAAGCACTCGCTGCTCCCCGTGCTACCTTCGGAACGAGCTCTTCCACATCTAATTTTAATGTATTTACTAACGTCACAAGGGTGCATGCACGGGTGCAGGTGCAGGTGTCATTGCACACATGTGGAGGTCAGAGGACAACTCTGGAGAATCGATTTTCTGCTTCTATTCTTACATGGATCCCGGGGATCAAACACGGGTCGCTGGGCTGGTGCGCGTCAAACAGCTGTCCCGTTGAGTACGGGACCTCCACACATGCGCTTTTCTCGTCTAATCTTGACTTGGCACATAAGGAACCTGAGACTCAGAGGGGGATGGTGATCGATCAACCAGAACATCACACCCAGCAGAGCCGGCACCGCAGCCTTTCCATCTCCAGGTCGTCCTTCCTCTCTGCAATGGTTATGTCCAGCTAACACCAGGTAGCAGGTGGGAGAGGCCAGATCTGTGGACTGTTATGGTCAAGAAGTCAGCCCCACCATGAAGCCAACACTGATAATTATTGGTTAAGTCAATTTCTCTTTGAGGATCCATGTATCTTCTTCTGAAGATGGTGGTGGAACTCCTACCTGTCTAGCATCATAAACCCCAAAGTGAGGATGCATAGACACGATGAAGTAACAGCTATAAGTAGGCTGAGCCCATCTTACTGCTTAGCCACCAATCATAGCCAACACAAATGAGAACTCTAAGCCGGTACGGCATGGAGATGCTCAGCGTGTCAAGCACAGCTCACTGGTGATTTGTGCAGTTTTGCTTATTGTCCCAGACACAGATATCCTGAGAACAAGGCCTAGGAAGAATAAATAGAACAACATACCCAAGGCCACCAAATTACTGGGGAGAGCAAAGACAAACCAAGACTGAGCTTTGGGCTAGAGAGACCAAGGAAAAAGTGGTGAAGGGCCCCACTCTCTCCGGGGATGTTGGCACTAGGAACTATGAAAGAGTTGTAAGATCAAACTTCAAAAGATAGATAGCTCACAAAACTGGCCCAAACTTCCTCCCACTTCCATCGTTGTTGCTTATGGTATGTTTACAGTTCTCCCATCCAGATGCCTAGCTGTCTCATTTCACCCACTGGTTATGTTCTTGGGCCTCCTTTAGCAATAGAAAATGAAAGAGACCACCACTCCCACAATGCTGTGCAAAGACCTCTTGTAATGGAGAGCAGATGCTTATATCATAAAGCCATTGAGCTTGGTTGGTTGGTTCTTCAGCCATAGTTGGCAGACACACTTTGGTTTCTTTACCTTCTTTTAAAAAAAATTGTCCTATTTTTAAAAATTATCTGGGGCTGGAGAGATGGCTCAGTGGTTAAGAGCACAGACTGCTCTTCCGAAGGTCCTGAGTTCAAATCCCAGCAACCATATGGTGGCTCACAATCACCCATAATGAGATCTGACACCCTCTTCTGGTGTGTCTGAAGACAGCTAAAATGTACTTATTTATAGTAATAAATAAATTTTTGGGCTGGAGTGAACAGGGACTAAGTGAGCAGAGTTGACTGGAGCAAACGGAGTTTACCAGAGCAAACAGAAGTCCTAAATTCAATTCCCAACAACCACATGAAGGCTCACAACCATTTGAACAGCTACAGTGTACTCATATATGTAAAATAAATAAATAAATAAATCTTTTAAAAAATTATCTCAATGTGTTTGTGTGCGCACATATGGTTACAGGTATAAATGGAGGACAGAAGAGAGTGTGGTACCCTCAATTCTGGAGTTACAGGTGGTTTTGAGTCAACCAGTTTGGGTTCTGGGAACTGAACCCAGGACCTCGGTAAGAACAACATGTGCTCTTTGTGCTGGGCCATCTCTTTAGTCCAGTTACCTCACTTTCTAAGGCTGTGGCCTTGGGGAAAAATACTTCACATCTCTGAGGCTCAGTTTCCCCATTTGTAGGGGATGGAGATGGTGGGGCAACTTCCTAAAATTCCATGGAGATCAGAGAGGAGAAGGCACCCAGGGTCAGCGGCACAGTTCTGGCCTGTAGACAGTGACCAAGAGGCAGAGCTTCTGCCTAGGAAGCCCTCCACCCCTGCTGCCCCCTCCACCCCAGCCGCCCTGGGACTACAGAGTGCTATTTGCTCCAAGGCTGCACTTCAGACAGATCTGTAATTAAACATCGACGACTAAGCTAATAGCTCTGGGAACTCCAAGCTGCGTCCTGGCCCCTGGACCCCATTGGAGCCCTGGGCCAACCAGGGCAGGGCCAGCACCAGGGTGGGCGGCCCCAGTGTAGGCTGAGTTCAGTGGTGCAGCTCCCTCTGCTTGCTGGAGCTAGCGTGTTTACATACATCCCATAATCACCATCTGCACAGCCAGCGGCGTTTGTTGCAAATGGCCCATTTCCATCTGTTGAAGCAATTTCCTCAGAGGAATTCGCGTTGATCACTTTTTTATGCAAAGCTTTTGTGGAGACCATTTTTCCCCCCAATGGTTTTTAATAGGTCTAAATATCTGAGGCGCAGGGAGGGGCCTCACAAGAAAGAGGACGCTCAGGGAAGGGTGGCTGTGGGTAGCCAAGGTGGGGGAGGCTGAGTCCCCCCGAACCTTACCTGCATTCCTCATCTGTGTCCCCCAAACCCATCACTGTGACCACTGTGACGGGCCCCATCCTGGGCCATACCATGTCAAATATTTATTGTTTAGAGTTCTTCCAGAGTCAGCAGCCCCTGGCTAATGGAGAGGCCTCGCAGGGAGGGAGACTGGGGCGTAGTAATTGGCCAAGCAACTGGTGATTCCGCTCTGAGCTCCGTACCTGAAAGGACCAGATGGGCGATTTTGCATATTTTTGACAGCTGTAATGAACAGGGCAGCTCCGTATTGATTAAATGTCTGAGAAATTAGTGCAGCCCTCGGGAGCTTTGGTATTTACTATTTCTGCTCAAATCTCGGCAAAGTTTCCGTAAGCAGAAGTTGAGACCCTTGAATGATGATAAATACATTCCAGGGCCCCAGCCCCTCAGACACAGAGGGGAAGACAGGCTGCAGCTTTGGCCACTGAATGCCTGGCAGGCACAATGGTGTCTGCACCCCCAGCTTTCAGTAGGGTGCCAGGTGCATAGTAGGTGCCCAAGAATTGGCTATGCCTTGGTAGACAGTAGACAAGAAATCTAAATCTAAGTCCTGGACTTGTGTGGAAAACCCCACAACTCCCCATCATTCAACTAGACCCTGATCCCTTCCATAAATAAGGCATTGCATGTACAGGTGCCTTTGGCCAGCACTGCCCCTCACCTTGACTCTGCAGAATAGATTTTGCGCCCTTTTGGGGCCTTGATTTGCTGGGTTACAACTCAAAGAACTGTGATGAACTGTCTACTTGTTCCCAAGGAGATTCATATATACAGAAACTGGAGAATTACAGTGTGATCTGGAGTCCTGGGTGCGAATCCTGACCCCACCTCATCAAGCAGATATGAGTCCATTGCTCAATACTGCACCATGAGTCCCTGTGTCCAGCCTCCCCCCTCCCTTGCCCCATCTACAGCTGGACAATGGAGTTCACCTGTGAGAGCCGAGAGCTCAGTGGCTGTGAGCCACAGATCTTCACCTGTGCCACCCAGGAATATTTCTTTGCAAAGGTCATTCCAAGAGCCATCTGCCAGGAGACAGGAGAACCACAGACTCAGGAATGTGCAGTTATCTATGGTGCTGTCCTGGATGGAGGGAAGATGGGAGGGGAAGAGAGAGGGAGGAGAGACACACCCTTGGCTAAGCATACAGGCATTAGGCACCATAGACTGGCATGGTGTGAGGGGCCATGTCGGCTCTATGGTTATCTTTAAGCATAATCACAGAAGGCAAGTGGGACTTGATGAGTTACTTGACCCTGCATAGGAACAAGGGAGATGGGCCAATGGGCTGGCAGAGTAGACAAGTGGCAAATTTGCTGATGGCAAGATGGCAGGGAGGGTGATGGCAATCAGGTGACCACACTGGATATGGCCCAGGTGCTATAGACAGGCTCAGGGCTCACTCAGTCAGACTACAGGCTCTTGAACATATTTGTGTGCAAGACCCTAGTTCATTACCTTGATGGATAGATAAGTGGATGGATAGATGGATGGATGGATGGATAGTGGGTGGATGGATAGATGAATAAATAGATGGATGGATGGATAGTGAAGGGATGGGTGGGTAGATGAATAAATAAATGGATGGGTGGATGGATGGATGAACAGTGAATGGATAGATGGATGGATGGATGGGTGGGTGGGTGTGTGGATGGATGAGTAGATGGATGGGTGGATGGATGGATGGATGGATAGATGGATAGATGAATAAATGGATGGATGTATGGGTGGGTAGGTAGATGGGAGTATGGGTGGATGGGTGGGTGGGTGGATGGACAGACAGATGGACAGGTGGTATGGGTGGATGGGTAGATGATGGATGGATGGATGGATGGGTAGATGGATGGATAGATGGATGGGTGGGTGAGTGGAAGGATGGATGGATGGAAGATGTATGAACAGATGAACAGACAGGTAGCTTAATGGATGGTAGAAAGAAAAAAGGACAGATAGAGACAGTAGGTGGATAGATTAAAGAAGATGAATGGAAGAAAGGTGGAATGGAAGAAGCAAGGGTGTGAAGTGTGAAAGGAAGGGAGGGTGATGAGGCCATGAGAGCCCAGGCTGTACAGGACCAGAGGGAGAGGTGGGGAGGAGACCAAGCCTCACTGTTCTGTGATCTCTGCCAGGCAGGACATGGGACTGGGATGCACTCACTGCATGCATCGTGGAATGTTACCATATTTCATTCATTTCTCCTCCAATTAGGTAAAAAGCCTGTTCCATTAACAGCTACCCTTGCAGATCCAGACAAAATTAACTCCTGGTGCCTCATCCCAGCAGCAGGGCAATTGATTCCTCCCCATAATCTGCTGATTTCATTAGCAATACATTTATTTGGTACATGCATTTTGCCATACTGCTGCAAGGAAATGGCCCTGCAAGGTACGGGCTGTGGGGGGAGCACTCGGAATATTAACCAAATCGCTATTGCAGCTATTGTGGCGTTGCTTAAAGATCATATGTAAATCAAATGTCAGGGGAGAACACTGGAGCTGGGCTGTCAGGAAACAATTTAGCAGTGGTTAAAGGCACAGCTCATGGCTGGGTGAATCGTGAACTTTGGGAATGGAAATCTAGGCTGGCTTCTACTGTGGAGCCAATGAGACCTAGAGGAGAGAAAATGGGGGCTGGGAACCAGGGCTCTCCGTAGTCTGCAACAATGAAAATCAAACAAAAAGAGTGTGTGCTTTTAAATATTTACATATATCTGCACCACTGAGTTCCTGATGAGGGGCTTGGACTGTGGAAGAATCCTACCATCCTGTCTGCCTTGCCCCAGAAACAGGAGAGGTTAATTCCATGCCATGGATAATCAGAGGTGTGGAGAAAGGGAGTCCAGAGAAAACATGCATGATGCAGGCGTGACCCAGAACATGGGACCAGAGATTCTGCTCTTGGCAACTGACACTTGCCATTTGGTGTGTGTGTGTGTGTGTGCGTGTGTGTGTGTGTGTGTGTATGCACACATGCGCACAAGCTCATGTGCACACACACAAGCGCTCAGATGTGTGTGTGCATGCACATGCATTTGTGTATGCACATGTGTATATGCTTTCTATGTCTGTGTGCACATGTTTGTGTGCATGTAGGAACGTGTGTGAAACTAAGCACGTGTGTTGTTCTGTGGTCCATGCTCAGTCCCTTTTTTTAGAGATTTCCATCAGAAAGGGATTGCTAAGAAGGTTCCCAAGCTCTGAATGGTAACCAGGAAGCCTGTGTGCAAATCACAGGGGTCTAGGTGGAGGGACCTTCAGAATTTTATGTGTCTCCTGTACCCACTCAGTGTGCCTGTTACCCCCTGGGACAGTGGGGATGCCCAACTTCCAGAGCTTCAGAGTCTGATTCTCGCAGACCTTTTCTGTGAGGTCCACTCCTGGAGAGATTGCTTCAGGACCCAAGCCCTGACATTAGCAGCCAGTTTATTGGCTTCTCCAGGCCTCTTGTGTCCCGGGCTTGCAACTTCTGTGGTAACAGAGACAGGTGAGAACGCAGTGTGTCTACACTCAGAAGGCAGCAAGTGCCCCCCCCCCCCCATCACAGCCATCTCCTTCTGTCCTCTGACTTTGTCCCCATGTTTTCCTGGGAGGGTCATATAAAGCTGATTTCGATCACGTCCCTATGAATATGGGCCGGTCGTAGGCAACCACTTCCCAGGGTCCCCAATTCCCCCAGGGAAAGTCTTCTCCCTTGGAAAGCCATTAAGGATTTAATTTCTTATCATCTTCTAGTTGAGCCAGCCCGAGTGTTATGAATAATATCCTATTAGCAGAGACATTCAAACAATCACCGCTAACATGTTCTCAGGAGCGATGATGGAGCGTCCTCAGGAATCACCGCTTATCTACAGCCCCTCTCAGCACACACTCCATCACGCCCGGCATGGGCAGCCCCTCGGCTGTCTCAGATCTCAGATCAGAAGAGCTCAGGGTGGATGCCTGCAGATGCTGATGTAGGCAAATCCTCAGGCTGTGGGCCCTAAAGCACAGGACGCCCCCGGAACACACTCAAGCCATGCTGGGAGACCCAAAGTTACAGAAAAACAAGGACCACAAACCCTTAGACAAGAGGCTAAGCCAGGCAAGGTTGAACATGGGGAAGGGATATCTGAAGCAAACAAAAACAAGCTGGGCACAGTGATACCCATCATGCTAGCTATTTAGGAGGCTAAAACAGAAAGGTAGAAAATTCTAGCTCAATCTGGGGTCTGGAGTGAGTTCAAAGTCAGCCTAGCCTACAAAGTGAGTTCAAGGCCGGCCTGGTAATCCCAGCACTCCTGGGAAGGCTGTGGCTAGAGAATTACAAACTCTGTGGACTACATTATTGTGAGCAACCACCCTGGGGCAAGAGGTCTTATCTTAGAAATACAAAAATAATTGAGAGTCAAAGGTCCCTGAGATGGGTGGTGCTCCCACAAGGTGCTCCATTCAGTTCTCTGGCCACAGAGGTTAGAAGTCAGAGAAATCTAGCCCCTTCTTGTCGATGCCCAGGATCCAGGCTATTGCAACAAGAGCACCCATTTGTCTTCTGCTACCAGCAGGGACTCCTCCACCAGTGGGAAAGACAAAGACCTCATTTCTCAAGTGGCCATGGTCCCAAAAGCCATTCCTCAGCCATAAGGGTGTGTTTGTCTACTCCCAGGAGCTTGCCTATTTTTTTCTGAGACTCTCAGAGGAAGCCACAGCCATACACAAGTATAGACATACTCTATGCAGACAGGCTTCCCTGTCTGTTTCATGGAGTAGCTCTTCCAATAGCACCTCTGCTGGTACTGTGTACTACGTACCTCTACTGCTACTGAGTACTAAGTACCTTGGAGCCTGACCCCATTTGACCCTCATGGTTACACTTCATGTTACCATGGGGCCCATGAGCCCAATTTTCTGAGCTACCAAGAGCCCGTTGCTGGGCCTGATTCAGAGTTGTCTGTCTTAGTCAGGGTTTCTATTCCTGCACAAAACATTATGACCAAGAAGCAAGTTGGGGAGGAAAGGGTTGATTCAGCTTAAATTTCTACATTGCTGTCCAAAGGAACTTAGGACAGGAACTCACACATGGCAGGAACCTGGAGACAGGGGCTGATGCAGAGGCCTTGGAGGGGTGCTGCTTACTAGCTTGCTCCTAACAGCTTGCTCAGCTTGCTTTCTTATAGAACCCAGGACTACCAGCCCAGGGCTGGCCTCATCCACACTGGGCCCTCTCACCCTTGATCACTAATTGAGAAAATGCCTTACAGCTGGATCTCCTGGAGCCATTTCCTCAAGAGAGGCTCCTTTCTCTGTGATAACTCCACCTTGTATCAAGTTGACACACAAAGCTAGCCAGTACAAGGTCTTTTCTTGTGTGATCTCACACTCCTTAGTCTTTGGGGCTGACGAGGACCCTCTCTAGGCATTGGGTGCAGTGCCCAGTTACAGTGTAGAGGTAGTCAGATTCACTGAGTCCCAGGATTAAGCCCAATGGTAATTTTCCACCCGGCAGAGACCATGAGCTGTAATTTCTTCATGTAGGTGAATCTGGGAGAGAAGGATCTACCATCTACAAAGCCACCTCGTAGAAAAGCCTATGAAGCCCCGGGCCTTTGCAACCATCCAGACTGTTTCCTCCATCCCCGGGTGACCATCCCATAGCTTCCCAAGCGCTGGAGTTACAGGCGGGAGCCAGCACACCACGTTCTGATTTCATCCCAATCAGGTGTCATATTTTCTCCCCCCCCCCCAAGGGAACACTTGGGTGAGAATACAGCCAGGTTTGAAGCTTCCTCCTGTCCCGGTGCAGGCTCCTCCTCACCCTCCCTTCCCACAGCCCCAGTCTTGTCCTGCTCTCTGCCCTGCTTCGGAGCAGCTGGGGAGAGGGCAGTGTGGAGACACTCCCTCCTTGGGCCCCTTGCATGCTTAAATGCTTTTCTTCTGTTCTCTCTGACCTTGGGTGGCTGCGGTCACATAAGCGAACAGCGATAGACTCTCCGTCACCGTTCGATGCCCAGGGGAATGGTTTAAGGCCCTCCACTGAGGTATTTTTATGCAGACCATAATTTCCTTTAAGACCTTCACTGCGTCCCCACAGCCTCCCTGCCCTTTCCTCCCAGGAGCGCGCTCAGAAGAAAAGCCACCGCTAATGAGGGGACAAAGGTTTCCAGGCAGGCCCACTGCCTCACCCCAAGCTTGTGCAGCTCTGTTGTAGTGGGGTCCCCATTCTGCTCCCCCAGATTTCCATCTGGAAATGAGGGTAAGCAGGGCCTGCTCTGGGGGGCCCAGGACAGGGAAGGCAAGCACCGCCCTACGTTAAAATCTAAAGACAGGGCAAGCACGGGGACACAGGACACAGCAGGATCCAAGGCCCCAGAATCCTGGTTCTGTGCACAAGGCCAAACTACCATTGAGCAGGCATTGAGAAGAAAGTTCAAGGCTGCCCATGTTTGTGATCTTCTAGGGCTTGCTGCTGTTGTGGGGTCAGAGGCCAAGTCCTTCCCCACTGTGCCTCAGGTTCTCCTGGTGTCTTTCCTTTTTGCCCTAAACATTTACAGTTCTCCCCATCACACACAGCCTCCCTGGGGAAGTTTGCCCACTGCCGGGTCTAACAATGACTTCATCGCTGTCTCTCTGCCACAGTAAATGTGATCTCCACTTATCTCTGTGTGTTGACCCAGCTGGACTTCTTATCTTGTAATGACCTTGCTCACCGATGCAAGTACTCTTAAGCATGTGCTGACTGACTGACTGACTGAGTTGGGACAGGGTCAGAGCAGATATGGAGGTTCAAAATTAGGATGAACTAGTTAAATTCATCTTCAGATACAAGCTCTCAAGGGCATCTGTGACAAACAAAATCTAAGTGTCTTAAGTGCAGCACTGTGAATAGCCATCTCAAAGCCCGAGTGCAAGAGGAGTGTCAATAACACACTCACTAAAACAGTGTGTGGAGACTGCTGAGGTCTTTAGTGTCCCTCGTATTTTGTCCCAAGTCTTACCTTGTTCCTGCACTGGCTGGTTCCTACCCCCATTCTCCCACCAAGCACATCTGGGACCCCAGGTGAGATCATTGGCCTCTCTGGTCCTCTCTGTTCTCTTGGGGGAAACTGGAATGGTTTTAGTGAAGTTCTTCATCTGAGTTGGCAGAGAAGGGGCACCAGGATACCACAAAGACACGGATGTGACACTCTCTGGGTAAGGAAAATGAGCTCCTTGGGTCAAGTCATGGTTTGTGAGGCACAGTGATGGGCTTTGAACACTCATTTGTGCGATCCTGGAGTCTCCCCAAGGCCACCTGTGGCAGTGAGTTAAGCCAACAGGGGAGGGGTGAGGAGCCGATGGACTGGGATTCAGGCACCAAGGTCCCAGCTGAGGCCCTTCCCTCAGTCACAGTGGTGTCTGGAATCTTCAGAGACTTCTCTCTCACAGAGTGAGATAAAAGGTAAGTGAACTGCAGGTTCCATAAGCCACCCACAGTGAGCCACCCAGGAGATGCCCACCCTCCCTCACACAGCCTCTCACCTTCTGCTCATTGCCTGTAACTTCTCTGATGTGTGGCTCTCCATAGGCCTCTTGCAAAAACGGAATAGTGAGGGAGGCCTTGGGGAGGAGGGATAGATGTTCTCCAAGAAGAAGTGCTCTGAGGCAGTGTGTGTGTGTGTGTGTGAGTGTGTGTGTGTGTGTGAGAGAGAGAGAGAGAGAGAGAGAGAGAAAGAGAGAGAGAGAGACAGACAGACAGACAGACAGAGACAGACAGAAAGAGAGACAAAGACAGAGAGACAGAGACAGACAGAGAGAAAAAGGGAAAAAGCAAGTGTGCGTACATGTGTGAGTATGTGTACACGTATGAGTGTGTGTGTGTGAATAGATGTGTGTGAATGAGTATGTGAGTATGTATGTGCGAGTATGTTTGTGTGAGTGACTGTGTGTGTTGTGAGCACATGTGTATGAGTGTGTGTGTGAATTTGTGAGTGTGTGAATATATGTGTGAGTGTGTGAGTATGTGTGTATGAGAGTTTGTGTGAATATGTGTGCTGTGAGTATTTGTGTGTGATGTGTGTATATGAGTGTATGTGTGTGTATAAGTGTGTGTGTGTGTGTGTGTGTGTGTGTGTGTGTGTGCTCCCAGCTAGACTGGTGCTCACTATGTAGACCAGGCTGGCCTTGAACTCACAGAGATTTTCCTGCCTCTGCCTCCCAATTTTGCTGGGAAAATGTTTTAAAAACCACCCAAGATGTCCAGCCTCATTGGTTCTCATGAGACAAACGGTGATGTGGAAAGAACTGACACTGTAAGGTCAGACGTGCCATTGACTCTGCTGCACACCCTTGCAGAGCCTTCCTAGGGTACAGCATTCACTTACTGAAGAGAAGCCATGGGATTACAGTGACCATGGGTCCTTAAAGCACCCACAATCCGCACTCTATTCTCAGGAACCCCAGGTGGCACTTCCCATGCTCTCCTGCAGGGGGCGATTGTTTCCACATTACTTCCTGGGTCTGGAGTTTTGTTCTGCAATGTGCTGGCTAAACAAATGCCTGAAGGTCCCAATGTTCTCAGTGTTCACATCTGTAAAGGGGGATGCTGGTGACACCTATGGTGTAGCAGAGCTCACAGAAGAGGAAGACAGGGCAGCACCTGGCTCTGATGAGGGTTCTGGAGACCCAGATGTCAATCTTACTGGTGTGGGTAGATTGGAAGCTTTTGTCTGCCTTTGCTGTCAGCTGCATGTCTAATCAAGATTGTGCAGACTGTGTTGACAATAACCAGGGAGCTAGAAGGGAGAAGAAGGTCTGCCTGGTGAGGCCTGGGAATGATACAAAGTGAACACAGTCACAGACTGCTCACTAGACATGACAATGGAGGGACGGAGAGGAAAACAGAAGAGCCAGCAGGACACAAAATGCCAGGGCCTAGACTGGGAGGGTCCCAGCTGGGGAACAGGGGCAGCAGTGTCTGCAATCCTACAGAGTCAGGAGTGACCATCAGTGATCCTGTAGAGCCAGGGTCTGATGAGTAAGTATCATGCAAATCTTCAGACTGGTCACAAGAAAGTTAGAAATTGGTGGTGTGTATGCTTTGCGCATGCCTATGCATTGTTTCTGCAAGGTTGTTCATATGTGTGAATGTCTGCAGATGTGCACACTGTGTGCGCTTGTGTGACTTTCCTATGGTAATGTAAATGGCTTCATCCAGACAGAGCAGCAACAACAGCAGAGAGCACTTCATCCAAGTATGGCTTGGTGAGCCCGTCAATTTATTGGAGTTGCTTACAGAGTGTGTGTAACTCAAAGGCAGCTGCCTCCCCAAAACCCTTTCCAGCATAGTAGACACACAGATGAATGGCAGCTCTGGAGCCTGGCATCTCAGAGTCTCCTCTCCCCTGCCATCTTATTGCTTGTGCAATCTTAGGGAGGGGCCTTGTGAGTTCTGTAAGTTTCAGGGCTTTCCTGAACTTTGTGAGTTTCCCTCTTGCCCTCTCGCCTCCAGGGGAGATGATTTCAGCTGAGAGGAAATTACATCCAGCAGTACTTCCAGCAGAGGGCGTCCTGTGTGTCTCACTGTGAGGCTTACCACACGTGCTGTGTGGATCTGCATGCATGCCTGCCCTCTCTCCAGTTGGCAAGAAGTCCGATTTCTGAGGAAAGGGTTCAGAAAAGGACATAAAATGGCCATGAAAACAGCCTAGTACTTTGTCTGTGTGCTCACTGGGGTGAAGCGGTGGCTTACATCTCCCCAGGAAAAGGCCTGTATTCAAGTTCATGTCTAGAACAAACTATAATCTGGAATGATACCTCACTGTCTATCCTGATGGATTCCTGAAGCTCTGTACCCCCACCCCAGCTCTGACTGGACAAAGGCCAGCACCCAACATACACCATGCCACTGACTAGGGAAAGTGTCACGTTATGACTGAAAATGATCACTCTCTGCCCTTAGCTATCACTTGAAAAATCCTATTTTGGAAGGCAATATCTGGAAAATACACGTGTTGTTTGGTGGTTTGGATGGAGGCCCTTGAACGAAGCCTCAGATCTGTCATGATATTTACTCTCCCTCAAGGGATGGAAGACCCTGACTTCCATGTTGGATGCCTCCCCTGCTCAGGGGAGTTCTGCCTCCGCAGGACCTGACACCCGCCAGGGATTCTCTCAATGATGCCCAGCCTACCCAGTTCACTCAGACATCCAAGGCTTCCTAAAGCACCTCTAACACCACCAATCTCTGCCAATTCCAATAGCAGACAGGAAGCCCAGTTCCACTGTCTCTCAGCACCGCCTTGTGCAAATGCAGAGAGCTCTGAGTGAGGCGTGGGTTGCTAGGGAGGTCAAAGGCCAGAGACACATGGACCCTTGTTCTGACTAGAGGCTGAGTGAAGTCCACACCACAGATGAACAAAGGCCTGTCTTCCTCCCTCCTTTCTTCCCTCCCTTGCTCCCTCCCTTCCCCCTCCCACCTTTTCTCCCTTCCTCTCTGCCTTTCCTCCCTCCCCTATCTCTTTCTCCTTCCTTCCTTCCTCCCCCTCCTTTCCTCCCTCCCTCCCTTTTTCCTTCCATTCCTTCCTCCCTCCCTTCCCTATCCCTTTCTTTATCCTTCCTTCCTGTCTGTCCTTCTGTCCTTCCCCCTCCCTCCCTTTCTTTCTTCCCTTCCATTCCTTCCTCCATCCCTTTCCTCCCTTACTCCTTCCCCTCCCCTCACTTCCTTTCTTCCTTCTTCCCTCCCTTCGTACTTCCTTGTTTCTTTCCATTAGATGGCTTTTCCTAGGTAGACCTAAGACATCCCACAGAGAGCTTGGGTGTTGGCGGGGGAATCAGAAGCATGGTTGACCCAAGGCTGCTGTTGCACTGAAGAGTCCAGCCACAGCGTGGTAGGGGCAGCGGCCACCCAGTCAGCCTTCTACCTCTGATATAAGCTTAGGGTGGGCCTCCATGAGGAACTACTGAAGCCATGGACGACATGACTCTAACAGAAAATGTTCACAGGTTCAGTCTCATGATGTCTCCTGACCCAGTCACAGATGCTCTGATAACCTTCTCCGCAGAGGATGTCCCTGCACAGCTCACGAACCTCCCGAAGGCAGGAGTATGGTGCTCTGGGTACGTGGGGCTCAGGGTGCGAGACACTGTCTGGGTTTGTATGACACCAGAGTCTTCCAGAGAAGCCAGGAGGACAGTCTGCTCCAAACCAACAGGGGTTCCTA
The DNA here is from genome assembly GCF_000001635.26 of Mus musculus. Lineage (NCBI taxonomy): Eukaryota > Metazoa > Chordata > Mammalia > Rodentia > Muridae > Mus > Mus musculus. Next base: position 111,934,664 of record NC_000071.6, read on the forward strand.
CCCATGGGTCTTCGGCCTATGTGGGGACATGGGGCGCTTTGCCCACATAGTGGGCACACAAAATAAATACAGTCAGAACCACATGTGGATCACCTAACCATGCCTCAAGCGTGGGTCCCGGAATGAAGTGGGCTGAATGTGAAGACCTGAAGGTCCCAGGAGATTCTGCCCTCTTTTGCTTCTTCTGTTCCCAATGACCCCTCCCTGCATCCCCACAGGACTCACTCACAGGGTGGGGGGTGATAGAGACTTTGAGTCAGGCCTTCCAGCTGAGGCTTTTTTTCCACAGACCTTTAGCTGGTGGACTTGGAGCAGAGGCTTTGCTGGCTAGTGCTCCCAGACTCTAACCTATGCTCTCAAGTAGTGTGCCGAGAGTCCGCCATCCCCATGTCCTGAGCACGGCTCACTTACCATCGCTGTACCCAGCTACAGATGGGGAGACTGAGGCTGTAGGCTATCCTGTGGTATACTAGGTATACTTTCCTGGTGGGCCAGGAAAGGTAACCTGGGCCTAGACTCCACCATGGACAGGCTGTCTTTCAGTACTCTGTGTACCAATGCAGGAGTACTGACTCCATACCATGTAAGTACCACTCCCCCTCCATGATTCCTATCACCTTGACTTCCTGTGGAATCGGATCTTTACTGGCACCAACTCATGAGGGGTGACGGACAACAGAAAGAGAGGACTCAGAACCCCTGATGCCTTGGAACACCAGGCAGGCTGGCACCCCAAGGACCCTGGGCACAGTTCCCTGTGTGCCTGCCTGGTGCCAGCAGGCAGATGGGTCTGTTGGCCAGTCTTGCCAACCAGCCAGCTGGCCCTGAGCACCTTGTGGTTGGCACCTCAGCCACTGGGATGGGCCATGGGCCTGCCTGCAATAGGCATGGGGCTGGCTGTGTGGAGCAGATGGGCCGGCCGCTCCATTGGCTGTCCACAAAGCTGCCAGCTGGCTGATGCCTGGGCACCTCTGGGCTGGCATCACCATCAGGATGCTGCTGTGTTAGCTTTGAGGGATGGGCAGCTGGCACAGAAGCATGCCTTGGCCCCTCCCAGTTAGTCTGTTAAATGCCCCAGGGTCTGGGCTGTAAGGGAACAAAGCCAGGTTCTACCAGGCTGGATGTGGAAGAGGACAGATCTTCTGTGCTCTGGAATTTGCCTTGGTTTTGCACAAGGACAGGATTCCAGGGGACAACCCACATCCTTGTCATCGAATCTAGCACCCCAGCATCACTCAGCTGTCAGAGAAGCTATGTCCCCTGCCAGCCCCTAAGGCTATGCCAGCCCTCCATCTGCCCCTGGTCAGCTGGCAGCCTGTCTCTTCTTCAGTTTGGCTATTTAAAAATTCCACTTCCTTGGACAGAAGAGGCCCAGACTGGGGATGCTCTATGGAAACCCAGGGGAGGGGGAGTCCCTCACAGCATGGGATCCAACAACTATTCCCTCTTCCCTCTGACCTCTGACCTCTGATATGAGCCAGACACTAGCAGCCTGGAGAAGCCAAGGCACCTGTCTCTAGTTAGGGTTTGCCTGCTGTGAGCAGACACCATGACCAAGGCAACTCTTATAAGGACAACATTTAATTGGGGCTGGCTTACAGGTTCAGAGGTTCAGTCCATTATCATCAAGACTGGAACATGGCAGCACCCAGGCAGGCATGGTGCAGGAGAAGCTGAGAGTTATACATCTACATCTGCAGGCCTCTAAGAGAAGACTCACTTCCAGGCAGCTAGGATGAGGGTATTAAAGCCCATGCCCACAGTGACACACCTACTCCAACAAAGCCACACCTACTCCAACAAGGCCACATCCCCTAATAATTCCACTCCCTGGGCCAAGCATACACAAACCATCACAGCACCCAACAAAAACACACAGTGAAGATGCTCCTTACTTGATCAGTGGTCGCCCAGACATCCAAGGAAATATGGTGGCTTCTCCACAAATGCATATCACCACCATGTATTCACTGAAAGGAGCAGAAAAAGATTTTAGGTTGGGTTCAGTGGTAGATCCATTGCTATGCTATGACCTCTGGGGAGAGTCTTCACAGAGACTAAGGGAAAGAAAGAGGGACAGAGTGGGGAGAGAGGGCAGACAGATGGATGGACAGGGGGATTTCACAAGTTGATGCTGACATTCTGTGTACAGTTTCCAGTACTTGAGGTGATGTGATAGCATTAATATTGTCCCCTAAAAGGTCATCCAGGTCCTTACTGCCTGGACTGGAGAGGGAGACGTGATTAGGAGATAAAGCATTTGCCAATGTGGATGACCTCCAGGTACCTAGGGTTGGCCTTCATCCAGTATAACTGCATCCTTCTAAATAGAGTTTCTTTGATACATAGGCACAGACAGAGGATTGGGGGTTAGGTTATGGTGTGTCCTGCATCCACTCCGCCACAGGTCTCAGGTCACTTGAGGAGGTGGCATGCGGGAGTTTTGACTGTGCTTACCCCACACTGGTGCTGGGCAGGTGTCAGGCTATGAGAAGCTGCTGGACACCACTCTGGGGACTGGGGGGGGGGTGCAGTCTGATTTCCTGGGGACCAGTCTGAGCTGGCCCAGAAACAAAGGGGAAAAGAGGGGAGAGCTCCGGCTGGGTCCTGCAGGGTGGAGAGTCCTTGGATTGTTCAACAGGCAACTTGGCTTGGTGGAGGCCATGGCTGAGAGGGCTTCTGCAGATTAGAATGGCTCTTCAGGCGAAGACCTGCTCCATTGCTACCCATGGCAGATTTCGATGAAAGGGGACAGCCCATGGTTTTAAGGCATTTATTGTCATGGCAGAGAATGTGATGAATAAAGCCGTACCCCACTTTCTCAGGGCAGATCTTTTGCAGGGAGGAGTGTCTGGGAAGGAGAGTTTATTGGCTAAGCCTCTCATTAAAATGGAGATCTGTCTTGAGGCTATGTGACCTGTGGTCATGTCCTCTACCTGTGGAGGGGCTTGGGGCACTGCCCTTTCATGACTGATGGCCCCAAATCTATGGAGAGCTGTGGCCTCATGCCAGGAGCCTGGTGTCCAGGAGGGTGGCAAAATGCCTACTGTCCCTTGCAGGGTTATCCCCTGCAGGGTCATCGGGGTTTCAAGCCTTAGCTCAACCGGAAACCAGGCTGCCTTCCATGGTCCTACAATTGGATCTGTAAAGGACACCAAGACCACTATGGGGTGGGGGAGCTAGAAGGACCCAGCAAGGTTTTCCCCATGTTCCACCCTATAAGCCCTTCCCCCACATCCCTTCCCTCCATGCCTCTGCCCATGGTATTCTGTTCTGAAGCCCCAGTTGGGAAGTGTAGGAAGGAGCTGTCTTCCAGAGGTAACCTGTGGCCCAGGTTTCCCAAAGGACTCTGGACACCCTTACACACCAGCACCATCAATGCCTTCCCTAATCCTACACCATCATGTTCTGCATAAAGAAAAGAAGACAGAAACACACAGGGCTGAGCTAGGAGGTGCTGTCCAGGTTGAAAGTTTGAAAACTCAACCAGTCAGGGATAAGCAGCAACTCCCTTTCAATGCTCAGGGTCTAGGCAAGCTGGGAAGACAAGGGGTCTAGCCCCAGACCCATCTATAGTGGAGAAGCTGCTCGACCCTGAAGTCTCCACTGGAAGGCAAGTGAAAATACAGATAAGGCAATTTTTAAAAAACAAAAACAAAAGCAAAACTCATTTTATCCTAGAAATGCACTAGCAGGGCAACCTGGGACACACATCAAATTATGGACAAGTTCTAGCTAAGATGTTGGAGCAGCTGCTCTGCAAAACTGATAAAGGCTGGGGAGATGACTCTGTCAGTAAAGGCACTTGCCACACAAGCGGGAGGAGCTGAGTTCCACCACAAGGAGCCATGCAGGAAGCTGAGTGGGGTGTCCTGGGGTTGTAATTCTGGCTGGGGAGGTGAGGACAGCTGAGTACCTGGCCAGCCTCTTTGCCAAATCCCAGAGGCCTTGTCTGAAAAACCAAGTGGACAGTGTGCCTGACACACTGTACCCAGCCCACACACATGTGCATGCGTGCACACACACACACACATACACAGATACAAACATACACACATATACATGAGTGCACACACACATGCACACATATGCATGGGTGCACACACATGCACCTATACACACCTATACACAATACACATATACACACATACATGCATGATTACATATAAATACACACATACACATATGCACACACATGTATGAGTGCACAGGCATATACTCACATACACATATGCATGAGTGTACACACATGCATGTGTGCACAGAAATACACACATATATACACATACACATATGTATGAGTGCACACATATGCATCTACACACATACACATCTGCACACACATGCATGAGTACACACACACATGCGTGAGTACACATGCATACACATACACACACACACATACAGGAGTAGGACTTGAACTATGGATTCTGTATTTGTAGCTATGCTTTCAGATATAAACACTCTAGCCTGGCAGTAAACACACTGAGCTCTTTGCAGTGAAGGGCACACAGTAGGCACTTAATAAACGTCAGTCAGGTGAAAAGATTGTTTTTCTGTCTCCTTCCTTCTTACTTTGTATGTTTCACATTTTCTCCAAAGTGTGTGGTGTGTTCTCTGAGAGACAAAACACTGGGTAGGTTTTTCTTAAGCTTTGGTGCCAGAAAAATAAACTGTAGCATGAGAAAGAGGAGAGATGACTTTGGATGGAAGCTTTCTGTCGATGATACAGCGCATGTTTCTCTCTCTCCCTCTCCCTCTCCCTCTCCCTCTCCCTCTCCCTCTCCCTCTCCCTCTCCCTCTCCCTCTCCCTCTCCCTCTCCCTCTCCCTCTCCCTCTCCCTCTCCCCCCCCCTTCTCTCCTGCATCATGAGACAGCAACTCCAGAATTCAGAACCCTTCAATGTGAACTGAAGAGACCTTGGAGACCCGGGTCTTCAGATGAGGAAACTGGGCCCCAGAGAGGGTCAGCCACCTGCCCAGGCTGCCACAGGAGTCCAGAGCAGAGAAGGCAGACCCTGGGCCCTCAATGCGTGACTGTTTCTATCTCATGCAACCTCTGACAGTGTGGTCATGAAGGAAGTGCACATGCTGTTTTAGTCAGGGTTCCTGCATAAAACACCATGACCAAGAAGCAAGTTGGGGAGGAAAGGGTTTATTTGGCTTACACTTCCATACTGCTGTTCATCACCAAGGAAGTCAGGACTGGAACTCAAGCAGGTCAGAAAGCAGGAGCTGATGCAGAGGCCATGGAGGAATGTTTCTTACAGGCTTACTCCCCCCTGGCTTGTTCAGCTTGCTTTCTTATAGAGCCCAGGACTACCAGTTCAGGGCTGGCCCCGCCCACAAAGGACTGGCCCCACCCACAATGGGCCCTCCTACCCTTGGTCACTAATTGAGAAAATGCCTTACAGCTGGATCTCATGGAGGCATTTCCTCAAGGGAGACTCCTTTCTCTGTGATAACTCTAGCTTGTGTCAAGTTGACACACAAAACCAGCCACTACACATGCTATGAACTCAGTGCCTCTATGCAATGAATGTTGGGGGAACTTGAGAGGCCTGGTCCCTTCCTAAGACCACACACACACACACAAAAACATGCAACATCAGCCCTGCAAGAGGACGGGATCCAGCTCCTAGAAGGAAAATTCTAGAAGACTCTGAAGACTTGGGCATGAATGTGATTCTTGGAGCCTAGACTCTGAGGCTGAGGTCATTGTCTGTATTTCCCTGAAGCCCCACAGAATGTTGGGAAGGTTGATGGGCTTCAGGCACACAGAGGCATGCAACCTCCTTTGTGGTCTCCCATGAAGACACATCAATGATGGGGCTGAGTGCTGAGTTCCAGGGCCACCAAAGAGGAAGGAGCTTCCATAGAGGAAATGAGGTTCTGAAAGCAAAATCCACTGTCAGACATGCCAGAGACACTATCCTGAGGCAGGAAGGTCTTAGAGCTGCTATTGCTGTGGCAAACACCATGACCAAAAGCGGCTTGGGAAGGAAAGGGTTTGTTCAGCTTACACTTCCACATCACTGTTCATCATTGAAGTCAGAATAGGAACTCACACAGGGCAGGAACCTGGAGGCAGGAGCTGATGCAGAGGGCATGGAGAAATGCTCTGCCTGCTTGCCCTTGTCTTGCTGCTAAGTCCATCTCTTCACTGGCATTAGAGCCTACTTCTTTGGGATTCTAGAGTGTGCTGAAAACCAGTTGAAACATCCAGCCTCATGGAGTGAGTTGGGCATCTACAGGATTACTGAGCTCCTCTACATGGCCAGCCATTGTTGGATTAGCCGGACAGCCTTTAAGTGCATATGTCTATATGTATGTGTATATGTTTATGTGTATATATGTATGTGTGTTTATACATTTGTATATATATGTATATGTGTGTATACATATATGTATATTGTGTATGTATGCATGTGTGTATATATAGGTGTGCATGTATGTGTATGTATGTATATGTGTATTATGTATATATGTATGTGTGTATACATATATGTATATTGTGTATGTATGTATGTGTGTATGTATAGGTGTGCATATATGTATGTATATGTGTATTATGTATGTATGTGTGTATGTATATGTGTGTATATATGTGTGTGAATGTATGTGTATATATGTGTGTATGTATATGTGTATATATGTATGTGTATACATATGTGTATATGTATATATGTGCATATATTTCTGCTACTCTAGAAAACCCTGACTAATACAGCGTGGCTTCCCCTAGGAGATGCACAGATGTCCATGGGGCTGTTTCAGAGGGGTGACAGCCCCTCCCTAGAGAGGTGTTGATCATTATTATTTTGTTGTCATTTTCTTTCTTGAGGGTCTTAAGGGTCTCAGACTGGTCTTGAACTTGCTATACAGCTGAGAATGACCTTGCATTTCTGATCCTCCTGCCTCTACTTCCTCAGTGTTGAGGTCAAAGATACAGACCACACAGCTGCTTTATATGATGTAGGAGATCAAACTCGAGACATCTCATATTCTAGGCAAGTAATCTATCACGTGAGCCATATCATCAGCTCTGTCTTTGGCGAAGGACGAATGCAGTGAGGGCAAGAGCCACCTGTGTGTGTGGCATGCGGGCGTCGGGTAGCTCAGAAGCCTCCACTCCACTCAGGTCTGAGAGGGCTTTATCGCCTATTGCTAAGCGCTAAGAGGAAAGCAGATGATGGACAGCTGGGTGATGGTGAGGGCGTGGCTTCCCTGAGCTCTCTGCTTTCAGCGTCTAGTAGCCTGTTTCCTGTAGCAGGGGCTTTCTCTGGTTCCGTAACAGAACAACCTCTCCCCAGACCATGACTACTGGCATCCCGTGGCGCAGAAGGGGAAACTGAGGCTCGGAAGGATTCTAGCAATAACCTGAAGTCCCGGAGGTGGTGGACCTGAACGCACAGGGACGGCATCACTAGCCTATCACCTTCCACGTGACCTTGAGAAAAGCCTGGTGGCGTGTGTCCTGTCCACTCCGAGTCCTGTGGGAGGAGGACCTAGCAGTATCCATCCATCCACACCGTCGCTGCCTTTCTCCACCACCTCCGCATCCTGCAACTCCCCGGTCATGTATAAAACATTCCTAGGCACCACTTATCCCTCATGCATTTTCCATGAGTCCAAGCTCGAGTTAAAACATATAAACACAAAAATACCAAGAAGCACTTTTTTCTTTTTTATAAAAAGGCCATGTTTCAAAAAATACCAAGAGACCCGTTTCTGTGCACCCTCCTCACGGGGGCGGCCCCCCAGTCAGCTCAGGTCTGTCTCCTCACGCCTGTGTTCTGCTGGCCTCTGTTAATGTCTTGCTTCCTTCCCATCATCCTTTTCACCTTTCTCTCCTTCGTTCTTTCTCTTCATTTTCTACCCTCTCTCCTTCCCCTCCCCTCCCCCTACAATCCTTCATCCTTCCCTGTATCCATCTCAGGTGGGAGTCAAATCATTTTTGTACCGTCCTGCTTGACTGCCTCTACCAGCGTCTCCTCCTGTTCCTCTTACATCTGACCAAAGGGGCTCAAAGTTGCAGAATTGAAAATTCCAAAAAAACGATGAAAATTTGGAGTAGTGGGGACTCAGGCTTTGCTAGCAGATGTGTGAACTGGTGTAGGTTCTTTGGAGATTTCTGGACATCTCCTACTCCAATGCACAATTGGGCAAGGTCTCCAAAGGAGCAGAGAAGGTTCATCCCCTCAGAGGTACCTGGGATCTGTGGTGCCAGCTTGGTTCAAAAGAGTCAGATGGCTTCATCCCAGTTACTGCCTAGGGACTCCAGATTCCAGTGTGGTCACAGGCTGCAGCACCCTGCACTTAACAAAAATGAATGACAGGGTCAGGTGTGATGGCACAGGCCTGAAGTTCAAGCTTCGTAGGAGCCTGAGGCCAAAGGATTCAAGGCCTGGACTACAATGTGAGATCTCATTTGTTTAAGCCATACTAATGACACGGATTAATCTCAAATTTTAATATTTTACTAAAAGAAGGAATATAAAAGTCCATCACCATAAAGAACACAAGTATCTGACATCTTGTGTGCCTCTGGAAGTCAGACGGTGGCCGTCGTCTGGGAGAACAGAGGCCCTCCCTAGCTGCTGAAACAGTTCATGTAGAACAGGAACACCCAGCTGATGATCTGAGCAACCCATTATACGAGACTTCGACCTTAAAGAAAATACAAGACGTGTACCACTGCTTATGAGCGCTATTAACGAATACTGTTCTTTTCATGAGCTAACCCACATACCGTTTCCCTGTTATCATTAATTACGGTTGCCTTGATGGGAGACACCGACCCCAGTGTTTGTACTCTTGTTGGCTGAGGTAGATGCAAGCGCTTTCCCACTCGGGACTAGCGAAGTCGTAGGCCACACAGACACTGCCTTGTCCAGATCAGCCACGAACCTCGGAGAGTCTGGCAAGGCCTGTCTGGGGAGACCCCTGCACAGTTCCCACGTCTAGGGCTGGGTCTCTTTCTCCCCCTGTCAGCTCTAAGGATAAAGATTCTGGTTAGTCCGACCCTGTCCTTGATAACCAACAGCACAGAAGCTGCAGTGAGCTTCCGGGAAGGGACAACCTGAGAACCCTGAGAGTAGACCTGCCTACAGAGGCCACCAAACACCATGACAGCCTGCAAATGTGCCAGAGAGGGGCCACCTCCAGCTGGGAGTCTCTGAACAAGGCCTTTATTTCTGTTTTTCTTCCTTATTGCCCTCCTCCGGAGAAGGAAGGAAAACAGGCTAGCTCTACTGCTTCAACAGCGTGGGTGTGAGCCCTCCAAGGCTCAAGAAAAGCCTGCTTATTTCCATTGAAGGGGAGGCGCAGACCGGGAGAACTTCGGCCCTATTAGTTAAATAATGGTGCTTAAAAATGCATCGAGTTTAGCCATCTCCCTCCCCTTAAAAAAAAATCCAGAATTTTTCTATTGAGTATACTTTTTCCCTTGGCCATGAATATTAATGTCCCTCTCAGAAAGATCTACTTGAAAAAAAAAAAAAAACCCAAGAATGAATTAAGTACCTGCAGGTTTTGCTAATTCCTCTTTTTGGTGACACGCCGTCATTACATCAAATTACTGAGATGGGCCTGCTCTTTCTCTCTCTCTCTCTATTTTTTTTTCTTTTTGGGTGAAAATTATGGAATATCAAGTATATGTAAATGGAGCAAAGAAAGAGGAGGAAAAAAAAAAAAAAACCTGTGAAGGAAGACCGGGGAAGGGATGCATTGGGTATTCAGTCCGCGTAGCAGTCAGCCAATTAATCAAGAACGGGCGCGAGGAGGCTGCAGACGGGATGAGTTCGCCCTTCATGTTGATGGGGCCGGCGCGGGGCAAACGCTACGGCACCTGAACTCACGGTTAGGCATGCAGAAAGGGATCATGGGAATATCTCGCAGTCTTTGTCTTCCCGGTGAAGGATGGAAAATGTCAAGCTGTTGTTTGGCTGGATGGAGGTGGGGGGGGGGGGAGGGAGAGGCGAGAACTGCAGGCTGGAGAGGCGACGCTTTAACTCTTTGAGAACAACCCTCTAGCTCCCCTCGCTCCCAAGAGCCCCCTACCTCCACTTCAGCTCCGGGCCCCCAGCTCCTACTCCCCAGAACAGCTGTGGGAACTCAGCCTGCAAATAGCTAGAGAGACTTGTGGGCTGGGGCAGACAGTGGTGTGTGTGTGTGTGTGTGTGTGTGTGTGTGTGTGTGTGTACGCACGCACGCGCACATATCACATGCACGTCAGAGGAGGAAGATAAGAATTCTGTCTCCCCCAGACAAGGTCTTTGTTCGTTCTGGAGTGTGTCTGCCCGCTTCTCTCTCCAACCCATCGTGTCCTCTCAGAGGGGGAGGGCCTGAAAATCTGACATCAGCTGCAGGAGGACATTGGTATGACCAGGCATTGAGACTGGTGTGGCTTGGGGCTTACTCCAAGTACCCAGCTCACCCACCAGAGCAGCTAGTGATTATCCTGAACCCATGGGCAGGTATCACTGGGCCCTCAGCTGGGTCTGGCACTCACAATAGTGACAGGGATCTGAACAAACGGTTTTCCAACTCATCAGCTGATCCCTGCCCCGATTCCTTTCATGTGCCCTGTGGTCTCACCCTTTCTAGACAAAACCAGATCCATGGTCCCCAGGACAGCTGCGCTAAACATCTGGCAACTGGTATGGGATTCTCCCAAGCTGCACTGGGAACTTCCCGGAGCCCCCAAGGATCCTCTCTGCAGAGAAAGATGCCAAGGACAGAGATGTGGTAAGGGATACAAGACACATCTCCAGGACTTAAGTCCCTGTCTTTTCTTGGGATGGATGAGCATCTTAGGCCCTGGTCTACTTCTCTATCCAAGAGAGCTGTATCTACCCCAGCTCAACCCAAGACTCACTTTAACCTTACTCCTGGCCTGATCCACAGCCAGTGAGTCTTCCTGAGAGTCTGACACAAGCACACAGACTTTCAGTTTCTGTCTCATCCCTGGGTGATTTCATTGCCCACAGATGTCCGACCCTGACTCCTGTCTGCTCTTTTTACCTGAGATCAGCCAGGTGACTTCTACTGTACAAAGATGGAATAACACATCTTTCATGGGCAGGGACAGCAGTGGCATGCTCTGGGATTCTCCACACTCACATATGTGACAGATGATCACAGAGGCCAGAGAGGTTAGAGACTTAGCCCAAGACATACAGCCATCAAGGAACAGGACCTCACTCAGTGGGGGCAGAGTCTGCTTCCACTCACCGACTCCCACGTGGAGCCTGTATCTGTCGCCTGCAGACCCTGTGGAAGTGGCGGTCTAGCCCTACCCTGTGATGCTGATTGAGAAGGTTTTAAGAGATTCCCCAAATTAATTTACACTTTCTAACCAGGTCCCAGAGGTGCTGACGGTGGTATAGATTAAGGAGCCATTCAGAACCCTGCTCACTCTGCCTATGCCTAGCTTCAAATAAGTCAATCTGTAGGGGTCTAGGGTGTAGGCCTGTTTTCATGAATATCAGAGTGAGGCAGGGGGATTGCCTGTACTGAAAAATGAATGCAAGTCCAGCTTGTGAAACGTGGACAGAGTCTATCTCGTAAGTCTGTAAAACCTGTATCCCTAGATTCAATCCCCAATAATGCACATCCAAGCCGAGGTGTGTGTTTGTGAGAGGAATAGGAAGCAAGGACATGTGGGAAACTCGTGATAACTCAAACACAAGCCGGCGGCCAGAGCGAGAAGACGTCTTGTTACCCAGCACCCTCCTCTCCACGGCTCACGGAGGGTCACTGCTAGGGGCTGTTGCAATGACCCCATCCCTTATCTGTCCTGGACCATCCCTGAGTCTGTGCTGCTCCCGAGCATCTCTAATTAGATCCTCAAAAGGTTAAGGCCCCACTGGTCCTGACAAGACTCCAGAAAGGATTCAGGGGTCCCTGTAGACAGGTGACACCCATGTCCTTCCCCAGTGGCAGGTGCCTCTTCATGGGGAAAGGTAGGCAGGGTCTCGGGAACAAGATTCGTAGCCAAGGCCACCTGCTCAGAGGTGACTCACTCTCGCATGGTTGACTGCTCTGGGGGAAATTGTATTTGTTAATGGGCTTTGAAAAATCAATTCTAAGATGCAAGATTGAAAGAAAAAGGCCCAAAGTCTCCATCCCTGAGAAAGCACTGCAGGCCTCTCATTTCTTCCTTCAGCCCCCTTCCTCCCAGTCACCATCCTTCTCTCTCCTCTCCCCTCACTCCAGAACCTCTCCTTTTCTCTTTCCTCACCCTCTCCTTCTGTCTTCTCCCACCTCAAACCTCTACCCCATATGGCTCCAGAACATGACAGAGCTCTACACACATACACAAACACACACACACACAGTAACCTATCAAAAGTTTCCATTCTCACAGTCTTTTGATCGCTGTCTCTAGGCTGATCCTGGATTCTAGAACTTTCTGTGGTGACAGAAACGCTGAGGTTCTTTGTGTCCATGGTGGAGGTGCTTTGTGTGCAGAAGGAATGAGACATGGTGAGAGGGACTGAGTGGCCACATTTTAAATTCTATGTAAAAAGTTCTAGCTGTGTGCTTTGCAGGAGAGCATAGGTTTGGACAGGGGTTGGGCCTACCAAGATATGTTCAGGCTTTTGACCAATCTTCCTGTGGTGATATGGATGAGATTCCTCCTGTGGTCTCAGGTATTTGGACATCTGGTCCCCAATTAATGGCACTTTGGGGGAAGATGTAGGAGAACAAACGTACAGGAGGAAGAGTGTCACATGGGGCAGGTTTTGAGGTCGCAGAGTGTGCTCTCTTTGGTTCCCAGTTGTGCTTTAAGAGATGAGCCATCACAGAGGCACTACAGGAAAGCACATCAAAATGCAGAACTGTGGAGGCCAGTTCCAGAGTGTGAGGAGCGGGTGTGGCAGCAGTCCCAAGATGGAGCCCAGGACTGCAGCTAAGTCTTATGACTTGCACCTGACTTCCTCATACACCTGAAAATAAGCCACGACCATCGTGAGAGCTGCGCAGGTGCACCATGATGCTGGCAGTGTAAACAAGTCCATATTTGGTGGAGACATGCCCCTGCCACCCTGATTGGCTGAAGTTGCGTGCCTGGTGAGGTGGCATGGCCTACCGTGAGTGGATGGGGACTGAGCGCATATAAGCAGACCTCCCTGGGTTCCCGGGGTCCCCGTAGCAGCATCGAGGCATTCCTGCAATAAAGGCTGTTGAGAAGAATCCAACCGTGTTGTGTCTTCCTTGCAGGCCGAGGTGGGTGCAACTTCTGGTGGCCTGTATGGGGACCCGAGGACAATCTCGTGGATTCAGAACTCTTCAGCTGAGGAACGGTGGTACCGGGTTGCCCATAGACCCAGTGTGGGTAGCTCTTGCCATTGTTGTTTTGTTTTTTGTAAAGAAAAAGGGCGAAAGGGGCGAGAAAGAAAAGGGAGAAAAGACAAAAGGAATGGAAAGAAGGAAAGAAAGGAAAGGAGGGGAAAGGAAAGGAAAGGAAAGGAAAGGAAAGGAAAGGAGAAAGGAAAGGAGAAAGGAAAGGAGAAAGGAAAGGAGAAAGGAAAAGAAAGGGGAAAGGAAAAGAAAGGGGAAAGGAAAGGAAGGGGGAAAGGAAAGGAAAGGGGAAAGGAAAGGGGAAAGGAAAGGAAAGGGGAAAGGAAAGGGGAAAGGAAAGGAAAGGGGAAAAGAAAGGAAAGGGGAAAGGAAAGAAAGGAGAAAGGAAAGAAAAGAGAAAGGAAATGAAAGAAAGGAGAAAGGAAAGGAAAGAAAGGAGAAAGGAAAGGAAAGAAAGGAAAGAAAGGAGAAAGGAAAGGAAAGAAAGAAGGAAAGGAGGAAAGAAAGAAGGAAAGGAGGAAAGAAAAAAGGAAAGAAGGAAAGGAAGGAAGGAAGGAAGGAAAGGAAGGAAAGAAAGAAAGGAAGGAAAGAAAGGATTGAGACGACAAGGTTCTCGGGTAAATGGGACAAGTTAAGGTTCCCGGCTTTGGGACAAGTTGCACCAAGCACCATGGGGACTTGAGGTTTGCAGAGGAACCGGGTTTTACCAAAAGGGGTTTTGCGGGTCTGGAAGTTAGTGAGAAATTGCATAGAAGATAGATAAAGATGTGGTGCAGAACTCCAGAGAGGTAATGAGGTGCTGAATCAGGTGAGAGAGGAGCGCTCTCAATTGGTTTGGGAGAGAGGGTCTGTTTGTGGTTCCCCAGGATCACCTACAACAGCTGTGGGTCCCAGAACGGCTGACCAGAGCAATTCAAAACAAGCAGAGCTATGAGGGCGTGGATGTTCCTGTGGCTGGGAATGCTCCCGCTAGTGAGAACTGAAGAGCTCTGTGTTCCTGAAACCATGCCGTTGATGCATTTAAGTGTTTCCTCAATTCTTTACATCTAATGCTTCGCTACAATTGCCTTTTTTCTATGCTGCTTCAGCTAAAGAGATTGTTGTATTTTCAGATGATTCAAAATATTTCACAGATGAGTGATTGTGTTCAGCTGTATCTACTAAAGCTAATGCTACCTGGATTCGAGGGGTGTGACCTGCCAGTATATCCAAGGGCAATGGCACTATACCCTCCCAACCTAGATGGGCCCCCCCCTTTCCTTTTTGTAGGAGTGTTCCTGATTCCATTCCACCTTGGGCAGTGCCCCCTTATATGTATGGTTGTTATGTGGGGTGAATGGTACTGATCCCTTGCCTCAGGGCTGATGGGATCCCTGGGATGTATGCTTGTAATATAGTGTGTGTGTTGTGTGTTTGGTGTATGTGTTGGGTGCAGCGTGTGCAGGCCCTCACTTCTGCCATGGTGGCGCAGGCCTTTGCCGCAGTGGAGGCGGGACAATCTCCTCAGATTTGGCTTGCCGCTCTAAAGAAATAATGCTGAGTTATGCCGTGGGTTGCGAGGCTAAGCACTGCACAGAGGATAGCTTGCTGTTGGCATCCTGTGGAAGGTACATCTGATTGCATGAAGGTTCAGTGTCCTAGTTCCCTTCACCCAGGAAAAACGACACGGGAGCTGGCCAAGACCTCTCTGGGTGATGAGCCCAAGGGATGGTTTTGTGTAGGGCCCCTATGCTTGCACACTGGGGATCAGACCTTCACCCATGAGTCTTGCTTGCAGCAAGCAAAATCGGGCCATAGATTAATCAGCGTCCTGGCCTTCTGGTGCACCTGCCACATGCAGACAGGACAATCTCCTCAAGTATGGCTTGGCATGATAGAGAAGTAGTCAATGACGGATAAAACTCCCTGGGCGTGTCACCAACCTAAGACAGGGATCAAACGAATGCTGTTTGTCTCCCAAGGACGGGTAAGGGGCATTGCTGCAGGGGGCAATCTAAGACAGACATTCTCTCTGCCAAAAAAAGAAAAAAGGGGGAGATGTGAGGAGCGGGTGTGGCAGCAGTCCCAAGATGGAGCCCAGGACTGCAGCTAAGTCTTATGACTTGCACCTGACTTCCTCATACACCTGAAAATAAGCCACGACCATCGTGAGAGCTGCGCAGGTGCACCATGATGCTGGCAGTGTAAACAAGTCCATATTTGGTGGAGACATGCCCCTGCCACCCTGATTGGCTGAAGCTGCGTGCCTGGTGAGGTGGCATGGCCTGCCAAGAGTGGATGGGGGCTGAGAGTATATAAGCAGATCTCCCTGGGTGCCCGGGAGCAGCATCAAGGCGTTCCTGCAATAAAGGCTGTTGAGAAGAATCCCCGACCGTGTTGTGTCGTTCTTGCTGGTCGAGAGCAGACGCGACACCAGAGGATACAAACACAAAACACCACCACACTTAAGGCTCAGAGAAGACTCTGGAAGAGCCAGGGAGCAGGAACTTTGTGATGAGGTCATAGCAATGTCAGATGCTCCACCCACTAAATCAAGGCCATGGCCATCTAGACATGAGTGGGCAGGAACAGCAACATACAGGCCCAAGGGGACCAGAAAGACTTCAACCCTATACAAAGAGCTACAGACAACAAAGGACCTGTAAGAGTGGAAGAAACATTCTTGTTCAGTGAAGGGCACAAAGATTGGTTATCCAATGTCAACCAACATTAAACATACAAGGAACATTAGACAGACTGAGCAAGCTATATTGAGGGAATACATACATGCATACATACATACATAATACACATATGCATACATGTGTATAACAATAATTAATGAAAAAGAGGCCGTGAATTTAAAAAAGAATAGAGAGGGGTACACAGGAGAAATTGGAGGGAGGGGAGGAAGAAATGGTTCAGTTAAATTATAGTCTCAAAAATAAAAGGAAAAATATCACTCAATTCCTCCACCCTCCCACCAAAAACCCACCAAAGATCCAGTAGATCCAGCCATAGCAAATATTGAGCCCCAAGTTGTTCCTATAAAGACAAATGAGAATAGTCATCTCATTAATACATAGATTTGATCTTGTCTTTAATAAATAGGAAAATTCCACAGAAGCAGAAGAACTGCTAGGAAATAAAATTCATTACGATATACTATGAATGAATGAATGAATGAATGAAAGAAAGAGAGAGAGAGAGAAAGAAAACTGTGAGCTCTTGGCTTCTGCTCCAGTCTCCATGCCTGCTTGCTGCCACGCTCCCCACCATGGCAGACACTGATCCCCCTGGAACCATAAGCCAAATCGACCCTGCCTTTTATAAGTTGCCTTGGTCATTGTGTTTTATCACAGCAATAGAAAAGGAACTAATACCCATCCTGCTTACAACAGAAGGAAGGGAAGGAGATGTGGAGAGTGGAAAAAGATGGATAACATGGAGGTAAAGGGATTGGGAGAAAGAATGGAGGAGAGGGAGGGTGGGAGGGAGAGAGGGAGGAGGGGGAAGAAGGGAGGGAGGGAGCAGAAGGGAAGAAAGAGGGAGGAAGGAGGGTGGCAGGGTAGAAGAGAGGGGAGAGGGTAGAAAGAAGGGTGGGAAGAAGGAGGGGAGGAAGGGAGGGAAGGAGAGAGGAAGGAGAGATGGAGGGAGGAGGGAGGGAAAAGGGAAGGTGTGTAGAGGGAGGAAAGAGGGAGAGGGCGGGGGAGAGGGAGAGAATGGAGAAAAAGAGGGAGAGAGGTTGGGAGGAAGGAAGGAGGGAGGGAGAAGGAAAGAGAGAAGGAGAAAGGAGGGAGGGAAGAAGGAAGATTCCATTGAAAATCAAAGCCCAGAGAGGTTAGCTAATTTGTCCAGGACTGCACAGGAGCTGAGATTAAAAACCCAGGTCACTTATCACCCTTATTGTGTAGAGATGCTGTAGAATGTTCTAGATCTGTAGAATGTTCTGGATCTGGTTTTAAGCAAAGAGAGAACCACTACATATGAGAGCAAGTGTGTGTGGTATGGCCCTGTGCTTTGACAAACCAAATGAACTAGTGCATGTTTGAACAGGTATGGATACATTTTGTTTGGACAATTCCAGAGTCCTGTGGAGCAAAACACTGACAGGGACACAGAGAACAGACTTCTAGAAGCTCAGCCCTGCCTCACCAACCAGGAGCCCCTGCCACAGGGAAGCCAGAGGCACCTCTGTGCCTCTTACACCTGACCCTGGCAGAGCTCTGGCATACAGCTGGTACTTAATAATGTCCACTTCAAAGAAGGGAGTTCTTCCCACACATGCTTGCAAAAAGTCTCCTAAGTGCTTAACGTTCAAGGAGTTCAAAGAATTTTTTTCTGAGGCTTAGAGGGGGCCAGGAGCTCCTGGGTGGAGCTCAGATGAGAGAGGATGGGGTACGTGGGAAGGAAATGTCTGTGGAAGGAAGTGCAGCCTTTAAGGGTGGTGGGAACTGCCACAAGACATTTTGTGGGTTTCAGGACATCTGAAGAACGTGGCTTCGACTCTGAGTCAGAGGGACCCCTGAGCAGCAAGTGGAATTAGTTTCTGGTGCTGAACCTGTCCATCAGAGGACGGTGGCCTCCAGGCCTCTCAGAGTCTCAAAGACAAGGATAACACCGAGAAACCAGAGCTCCTGTTATGGCCCCTTCTCTTGATGCTCACACCACAGCTGCTGGAGTTGGGGTCCCTAGAGCAGCATTAGCAGGTCCCTTGGAGCCGTTAGAGGAAAGAGCCTGGGGCTGGGGTGGTAATGAATCAGCAGGTAAAGTGGATCAGAGTTCAGATCTCCAGAACACATAATAATGTTGGGTAGGTACCCACCTATAGCCCCAGAGCTTGGGAGGCAGAGATAGGATCCTGGGAGCAAGCTGGCTAGCTGGACTAGCAGTTACTGGTAAGCCTGGGGTTCAACCAAGAGATGCTGATACAGTGAATGTGTTGGGGATGGTGAAGGGAGATTCCCAGCATCAGCCTCAAACCTCATAGGAGCATGCAGATGCACACATGCACACACAACATTAAAATGCACACACACGTACAAACACACAAACATTCACACACACATGAACACAAACATATACACACATGAACACAAACATATGTACACTAGAGTTCTCTGTGTGTGTCTTATCTTACTCACTGTCTCTCTTTCACACACACACATGTACACACGACACTAAAACACACACATACAAACACACAAACATACACATGAACACAAATATATAAACATACAAGAACTGTCTGTATGTGTCTCTATCTTTATCACTCTCTCACACACACATATGAACACAAACATACTAGAGCTCTCTCTGTCTCCCAATGTCTCTCTGTCTGTCTCTGTCTCAGTCTCTCTGTCTGTATGTCTCTCTCTCACACACATACACACATGTATGAACACAAACACACACACTAGAGCTCGCTCTCTTTCTTTCTGTCTCTCTATTTCTCTCTCTGTCTCTGTCTTGGTCTCTCTCTCAGACACATATGAACACAAACATATTAGAGCTCCCTCTCTGTCTCTCTGTCTCTGTTTCTCTGTTTGTCTCTTAGTCTCTGTTTCTCTTCTCTTTGTCTTTCTGTCTCTGTCTCTCTCTCTGTCTCTGTCTGTCTCTGTCTCTCCATCTCTGTCTGTCTTTGTCTATCTGTCTGTCTGTCTGTCTGCGCACACGCGCGCGCGCACGCGCGCACACACACACACACACACACACACACACACACACACACACAAGATGAGTCCTGACAGAAGTTCCTCAGGTCCCTGGGATATTTCTTACTTTGTCTCTTGACCTCCTGACTCTGACACTCATCCTGGCTGTCTCCACTGTGTGACACAACATCATGGTTAGGTCCACCTGATCCTGGAAGTTGAAGCTCTGAAGCAGTGAGCAAAGCCAACCTCTTTTCTACATAAGCAGCCTGCTTTGGGTACTCTGTTACAGCACTGGAAAGATGCCTGGGAGCAAATGTATGCCCGTTGGGCTCTTGCTGCGCCCAGCACATATTTAGGACTGGTTTCACTCAGACCCTCAGCCAGTGAGATTTGGGGCAGATATCCAGATCCTGTGGCTATACATGTAATATGATGTGCACAAAGCATGACCCAGAACCCATCTGAACATTTGCAGGATCTTGGGGAAGGAGATCCTGACACACTTCTCAGCATTATTCAAGGCCATACCAGAGTTCTGTCTACACCAACTTGACAGTGTGTCTCAGCACAGGTGATCTCAGCCGTCTGGCCACTGGCAAAGCCTTATCGCCAGTTGTGAGCTGCAACCTATATCATGAAGCTGACAATCCTTAGCTGAGCTACTCCCGTGTGCTAGGACTCAGGGAGAAAGGGCAAACCTGCCCCTTCCCATCAGCACTTATGTCTGTGAAGACAGGGGCACTGTTCCTCAGAGCTCCCGAGTGGAGTGATCTCGATGTCTCCGGGGTGAAGGAGCAGGTGAGGTAGAAGCTGTGTTCCCACCACATCCTGTTGCTCTTTCCAGAGCAAAGGGTTCTTGGGGCTCACAGGTCACAGCCCATCATGGACGCAGGCCACGTCAGGAACCTGGAGGCAGGAACTAAAGCAGAGGTTGTGGGTGGGGGGATGCTGTTCACTGACTTGCTTGGGCTGACTCGCTGTGGGGGTGGGGAGGGATGGCACTGCCCACATTGGTCTCCTACGTCAATTACCAATCAAGCAAATGCCCCAGACAAGCCCACAACCCAGTCTGATGGAGCAATTCCTTAATTGAGATTCCTATTCTCACCTGTGTCTAACTTTGTGTTGCGTAGGCAAGAACTATGCCATTCAGCCCTTGTCAACCAACAGGAACACATTTCTCTAATAACTTTTCCTTGTTCCCATGGGCCCACGTTGATATCCCAATATAAAATATCGTTCGACGCTTTAAGAGCCCAATGTTGCTTTAAAAATAGTCTCCTAACCATGTGGAGACTCCTTTAAAATCCAAAATAAGTTATAAACTTCCTTATTCTAAGGGGAAAGAACTGGGGCAATCGTAAGCAGATGGAAGCAAGAGAGGAAAAAACTCAATGTCCAACATCTGAAACTCAGCCCTGATCTTCTGGACTCTACCAGGCAAGCGCAGCCCACCTCTCCTGCTCTGCCCTCCACGGCACACGCGGCACATTTTATAGGGTTAGGACAGCTCCATCTCACACCTGCTACTGTCCTAGGTGGTCACCTCACAATTCTAGCATTTCCAATATGCTGTGTTCTCTGCTGCAACTGAGGCTACGCCTTCAGCAATGGCCTCTTGGTCTCTTGTCAGAGACCAAGACCCACTGCCCCAAACTCGAGATCCTTCCCATATGGAGGCTATGACACACCACCAAGTTCACCCCCAACCAGCTCGAGATGCAACCTTGGCCTCCTCTGGACCATGATGTCATGATGTCCGTCTGCTAACCCAGAGGAAACACTTCCCAGAAGATTGCTTCTCGGTGATGCTCATCTCTTTCGAATCACAGCCGATTCTTGCCCCAGATCTCAAGCATTGATTGTCCCCGTAAAGCAAAGGGGGTTCTTTTTAGTGGCACCTTCTTACCCATAGCTGGTTCTTCAGGTGAAATGGACCTCGGGTTTTTAATTGAAATAGACCACATAAAGGGACTTCAAAGCGCCTTGGAGGGAACACCTCTCGGAAACCTCACAAGACCCCGGACATTCACAACGTTTTGTGCATCACGTTCTAAGTTCACACAATAGCTCGTTAAACAATACACACTCAATGTCTTCTTCGGCCCCAAAGTTCTGAAGTCCTTCCACAATCTTTTTCCAAACAACATGTCCTGTCAGTGAAGAGACTTGCCAGAGGATCTTGGGTGGTCCTGCACGAGTGGACACCTGACCCCTTCTAGAGCTGGCCCAACCTGCCACTTAGGTCCCAGGAAACACAGAACACTCTTTCCTTGCTATCGTGTGAACAGGGGGCTTCCTGGACAGGATCCAATGTCTAAATAGGTGTCAGGAGGTGGAGAGTGGATCTGGAAGAAGTGAAGTTGGCAACCAGGGGTTGAAGCCGAAGGGGAAACTTCACAGTAAGCAAGGACCAGGTTGGCACCAGGATAACGTGTGGGGCACAGAGGCAGTGAGAGGGATCCCCATGTTGGAGACTGGGCAGTGGAACTTCTCAAGATGACAAAAGACTTGCTGCATCCACACACCCACAGCAGCTGCAGGCTGGTGCTGGATTTCTGGTCCTGGTGATGAAAACCCAGGGTCCTCTGGACAAATCCTGGAGACGAGACTGTCTCTCAGTAAGAGTCTGACTGAAAATGCACCTCTCTTTGCAAGGTGAATTTTCAGTCATCATTCCTAAGGGCAGAGATCTAGTGGCATATATATGTAGTGAGCTGAGATGCACAGAACATACCAAAGACCCATCTGACCTCCACAATGGCACCAGATGACAGTTCTGCCATCAGTGGAGAGAGTGACACCAGGAACCCTGGACACAGGAATAGTCTCACACCAAGGATGGCTTAGGAGGAGTTCTTGGAAGTGTGAAGTTCCCCATGGTAGGGTCACACCAGTGACAATCCCACCCACACTTCTGAGCCTGGACTTTAAATCTACCTTACACACAAAGTCTTGCCTACACAGACTCCAATACAGAGACTTTAGTGGACTGTAGTGGCAGAGTAACTTGCAGCAAACAGTAGGACTTTGTTTTATCCAAAACTCCATTATTGAACAATCCAGGCACCGGCCCCGAAGCTGATGAGGGAGTGAGATCTGCAGCCAGCACACTTATAGGACAAAATGTTAGCAGTCTTATGTGCCTACAATCCCCACTCACCCTGAGAAGCAGGCACCAGCCACACTTGCTTTCCCAGTGCCTCAAGCTCACCTCAGTCTCAATAATCTGCATATTAGGTAGATTTCATTTTATATAAACTATCTTCATCTCATCCCACCTTAGCATTACAGTCTGGGAATTAGATCGACTTTTAAGAATTATCTGTGTATTTAGGCAAAATATATGCTTTGTTTCAGAAGGATAAAATTAATGTCATAAATAGCCTCTCTGTCCTGGGCTAGTTCTTAGATTCATGGGGCAATACTGACCCTCAAGTGGTACTGCTTGGAACCCTAGATGTGTGTGTCACAATTGACAGGATAGCCACACTCAAGGGATTGCCCTGAGTCCCACAAAGACTTTACATGTTTTTCAGGGCGTCCACGGAGGTGAGTCTTTTGAGATCACCCTCTGGCCTCACACTTTGAAGGATCAGCAGCAGCCTGCTGTTCTGGAGCCTGAAGGACTTGACTCAGGACCACCTCTTGCCTCTCCTCCTCTGCAGAATAACAGAGTGTAGGTTCAGGCGCTGCCTGCAGTTGGGAGAACTTTGACAACAGGTAGCCAAGGACTTGTGTGGCCAAGGCAGAGCGGAAAGTCTGGGAACCTTCTCCGAGTGTACCCTCCTTCGCTTGTTGGTCCCGCCCTGGACTTTCTGCCGAAGCTTAGGAGAGCCTGTGGGCAAATGCTTTCACTGCAGAGTGTAAAATGGCACACAAGCTGCCACTGTGGCTCACACTTGCAGCCCTGACACCTGGGAAGCAGAAATGGGGGCAAGTTCTGGGCCAGGCAAGACTATGTAGCAACACTTTGTCTCAAAACGAGAGGTCTCAAAACCTTTAAGGAGAAAGAAAGCAAGTGCCCTTCACCTCAGCCTGCCTACACATCAGACTCTCTGAGAGTCCCGTTCACACAATTTCATGAACCGACTGTTGAGAAGGCAGGCTCGGAAAAGTTCAGACAGCAGATTTCAATCACACAACTAAGGAATCCTGGCGCTGGTGTTCGAAGTCCCACCCCCATGAGCGCACAGCCAAAGTGCCTTCCGCTGTGTGGTCCACAGGGCTTCGCTTCGCGGAGCACAGGCGTCCCCTCCGTCTCCGTCTCTCCCAGGGATGCCTGATAGTCCGCCTGGTCTCTACATCGACTCGAGTTGTTCTCGGTCATGGACGGCAAGCTGAGTGACTGGGACGTGTGACACTTGCTTAGCTGCGTGGCTCCGAGGAAGGCTCCGGGGCCATCCGTGTAGCGTGTCTGCATGGCCGGTTTACACGCTTCTTCTGGTTATAGCCGTCTCTATCCCGCGGCCCGCACACTCAATTTCAATTCAAAGTTTGGCAGTGAAGGTGTCACGGCTAAAAAATGGAATGGCCTCCCTCCGAAATGAAATAATTTTGTTGTTCAGTTCCGAGCGATTTTGTAATTTCATGCTTGTGTATGATAATTTTATGCTGTCCTGCCTCACGTAACTCAGTTCTGGCAGATCCTGACAGGTGATAAATACAATCTTTTCCGCCCCGCATGCGACAGGCCGGTGCGAAAGGGGGGAGGGAAAGATGGCAATTTCGCATCTGAGGCCAGAGCGCGCCCGCAGCCTGTGGAGGCCCCATTCTTTCATAATTTCACGCCTGGATTCCAGCCGGCGCCACCTCTGTTGTGGCTGAAGGACCCAGGGGTCAAGGGAGCCTTCCGGAAAGTAGAATGGTGTTGGGCAGGGGCCAGGGAGCCAGTGGAGGGAGGGGAGAGGAGAAAGTGGTGGCTGCCTGCCATGGTGTGTCCCAGGCTGGCGAGCAGGGCAGACTGGATCTGGGGCACTGATCCTGGCCGCACTCTGTCCTTGCGTACACATGGAGAATGGGTACTTTTAGCAGATAATCTTGTCTGCAGGAATTTGTGAAATCTTCCAAAGGTGGTTGTTTCTCTCTCTCTCTCTCTCTCTCTCTCTCTCTCTCTCTCTCTCTCTCTCTCTCTCTCTCGCTCTCTCTCTCTCTCTCTCTGTGTGTGTGTGTGTGTGAGAGAGAGAGAGAGAGACAGAGAGAGACAGACAGAGACAGAGAGAGGGAGAGACAGAGAGAGACAGAGAGTCAGAGGGACAGAGGTAGACAGACACACAGAGAGAAACACAGAGACAGAGAGAACAGATAGAGAGACAGAGACACAGAGTGGGAGACAGAGACCGACACGCACACATACCACGGGGGTGGGGGGGATGGATTTTGACTTAGTGTCTGTCACCAAGGCCTGTATAACTGTTCCTTAGCCCTGGCCCTGAAAAAGGCCTGTCTTCTGGAGAATAAATAAAGAGAAGAATGCTCAGGAAGGCCCTTCGGTCCTCAGGGTGTCAGCATGGCTGATGGGGGAGCTAAAGTGTGAGCCCTGTACTAGTACACGCCCGCACATTACCTTGGCTGGACCAGTCCCTCATTCAACCCCACCTTACACAGGAAGTTCCTTTTTTGTTATAGTAAGGACAAGGGGGCTCCCTGAGCCTGAACACTTGCTATCAGAGACAATATTTGTCCACCAGTTGTATACCAGGATGGCCTGAGCAGACAGTCATTGGCTCTGTCTAACCTCCAGTGTCTCTGGGCTATGCTGACTAAAAAAATCCTCATTTTATAGATGGCAAAACTGAGGCTGAGTTGACAGATTACTGTGTCATCTCTCCCTCTCTCTCTCTTTTTTTTTTTAGGTATTTATTTCATTTACATTTCCAATGCTATCCCAAAAGTCCCCCACACGCTCCCCTACCCACTCCCCCACCCACCCACTCCCACTTCTTGGCCCTGGCATTCCCCTGTACTGAGGCATATAAAGTTTGCACGACCAATGGACCTCTCATTCCACTGATGGCTGACTAGGCCATCTCCTGATACATATGCAGCTAGAGACAGGAGCTCCGGGGGGGTTACTGGTTAGTTCATATTGTTGTTCCACCTATAGGGTTGCAGATCCCTTTAGCTCCTTGGATACTTTCTCTAGCTCCTCCATTGGGGGCCCTGTGATCCATCCAATAGCTGACTGTGAGCATCCACTTCTGTGTTTGCTAGGCCCCGGTATAGTCTCACAAGAGACAGCTATATCTGGGTCCTTTCAGCAAAATCTTGCTAGTGTATGCAATGGTGTCAGGGTTTGGAAGCTGGTTATGGGATGGATCCCCGGATATGGCAGTCTCAAGATGGTCCATCCTTTCGTCTCAGCTCCAAACTTTGTCTCTGTAACTCCTTCCATGGGTGTTTTGTTTCCAATTCTAAGAAGGGGCAAAGTGTCCACACTTTGGTCTTCGTTCTTCTTGAGTTTCATGTGTTTCGCAAATTGTATCTTATATCTTGGGTATTCTACGTTTCTGGGCTAATATCCACTTATCAGTGAGTACATATCATGTGAGTTCTTTTGTGATTGGGTTACCTCACTCAGGATGATGCCCTCCAGGTCCATCCATTTGCCTAGGAATTTCATAAATTCATTCTTTTTAATAGCTGAGTAGTACTCCATTGTGTAAATGCACCACATTTTCTGTATCCATTCCTCTGTTGAGGGGTATCTGGGTTCTTTCCAGCTTCTGGCTATTATAAATAAGGCTGCTATGAACATAGTGGAGCATGTGTCCTTCTTACCGGTTGGAACATCTTCTTGATATATGCCCAGAAGAGGTATTTTGGGATCCTCCAGTAGTACTATGTCCAATTTTCTGAGGAACTGCCAGACTGATTTCCAGAGTGGTTGTGCAATCCTGCAATCCCACCAACAATGGAGGAGTGTTCCTCTTTCTCCACATCCTCACCAGCATCTGCTGTCACCTGAATCCTTGATCCTGACCATTCTGACTGGTGTGAAGTGGAATCTCAGGGTTGTTTTGATTTGCATTTCCCTGATGATTAAGGATGTTGAACATTTTTTCAGGTGCTTCTCTGCCATTCGGTATTCCTCAGGTGAGAATTCTTTGTTTAGCTCTGAGCCCCATTTTTAAATGGGGTTATTTGATTTTCTGGAGTCCACCTTGAGTTCTTTATATATATTGGATATTAGTCCCCTATCTGATTTAGGATAGGTAAAGATCCTTTCCCAATCTGTTGGTGGCCTTTTGTCTTATTGACGGTGTCTTTTGCCTTGCAGAAGCTTTGCAATTTTATGAGGTCCCATTTGTTGATTGTCGATCTTACAGCATAAGCCATTGCTGTTCTACTCAGGAATTTTCCCCCTGTGCCCATATCTTTGAGGCTTTTCCCTACTTTCTCCTCTATAAGTTTCAATGTCTCTGGTTTTATGTGGAGTTCCTTAATCCACTTAGATTTGACCTTAGTACAAGGAGATAGGAATGGATCAATTCGCATTCTTCTACATTGATAACCACCAGTTGTGCCAGCACCATTTGTTGAAAATGCTGTCTTTTTTCCACTGGATGGTTTTAGCTCCCTTGTCAAAGATCAAGTGACCATAGGTGTGTGGGTTCATTTCTGTGTCTTCAATTCTATTCCATTGGTCTACTTGTCTGTCACTATACCAGTACCATGCAGTTTTTATCACAATTGCTCTGTAGTACAGCTTTAGGTCAGGCATGGTGATTCCACCAGAGGTTCTTTTATCCTTGAGAAAAGTTTTTGTTATCCTAGGTTTTTTGTTATTCCAGATGAATTTGCAGATTGCCCTTTCTAATTCGTTGAAGAATTGAGTTGGAATTTTGATGGGGATTGCATTGAATCTGTAGATTGCTTCTGGCAAGATAACCATTTTTACTATATTGATCCTGCCAATCCATGAGCATGGGAGATCTTTCCATCTTCTGAGATCTTCTTTAATTTCTTTCTTCAGAGACTTGAAGTTCTTATCATACAGATCTTTTACTTCCTTAGTTAGAGTCACGCCAAGGTATTTTATATTATTTGTGACTATTGAGAAGGGGTGTTGATTCCCTAATTTCTTTCTCAGCCTGTTTATCCTTTGTGTACAGAAAGGCCATTGACTTGTTTGAGTTAATTTTATATCCAGTTACTTCAGTGAAGCTGTATCAGGTTTAGGAGTTCTCTGGTGGAATTTTTAGGGTCACTTATATATACTATTATATCATCTGCAAAAAGTGATATTTTTGACTTCTTCCTTTCCAATTTGTATCCCCTTGATCTCCTTTTGTTGTCGAATTGCTCTGGCTAATACTTCAAGTACAATGTTGAATAGGTAGGGAGAGAGTGGACAGCCTTGTCTAGTCCCTGATTTTAGTGGGATTGCTTCCCGCCTCTCACCATTTACTTTGATGTTGGCTACTGGTTTGCTGTAGACTGCTTTTATCATGTTTAGGTATGGGCCTTGAATTCCTGATCTTTCCAAGACTTTTATTGTGAATGGGTGTTGGATGTTGTCAAATGCTTTCTCCGCATCTAACGAGATGATCATGTGTTCATCTCTTAGGGCACCATAACAAATGACCATACAATGGATGGCTTCACACTGGAAAAGCACCTCTCCGCCTCAGCACTCTGATGTAGAAGAGTTGGGGGCTGGTTCCAGCAGGAAGCTCTTGGAGAAGACTCTTTGCTGAGTCTCTCCCAGCTCTGCACCTTGGTCAGCTTCCCGTGGTGCCCATCATTCTGGACCTGTCCTGTATCCCCACAGGACCTGCCCCTCCCTTCTCTTCTCTAACAGAAAACTGAGATTTAGCACTAATCGTAACCAGGTTAACATCACCTAAGGATTCTTGCTTCAATTCTATCTGCCAAACTCTCCTTCAAGTAAGAGCAGGGCCAAGAGTAACCTTCCTGAATGTTGCCAGCTGCCGAATTGTCCATGATACTTCCTGCTCCTGCAAGAGTCTATGGAGTACCCAATCAAGCGCTGAGGGAACCTCAAAACATAACAGAGAAGGAACCCCAGTAGGAAGTGACCACTTAGAAGCATGTGGCTGCCAGCCCATCTCAGTCCTGTTTCAGGTCAATGTTCTCCTTAGAACCCTTTCATATGACATGAGCCCCTGCAAGATTGTGGTCAGCCCTGGGCTCCCTATACTTGCAAGAGAATAAGCCAGAGGGAGGTCCCAGATCATCTTGGGGTCATTGGAGTCACTGGGGATTGTGACTCAGAGGGATCATGGAGATATGCGGAAACCGAGGCCAGAGTGATTCTGTGATCTGTCCAACATTATAGGATCTATGAAGGTTCTGCAGTGAAAGACCAGGGAGTCTGTCTAAGAGACCAAGGAGGAGGGCACACACACACACACACACGCACATGCACGAATACGCACAGATACACATATACACACATACACACATACATGCACATACTCATATACACACATATATAAACAAACACACATACATATACACACACATAAACACATGCACATACACACACTCAAGTGCGCAGACAAGATCCTCGTCTCAGCTCTGGCGCACCAGGGTAGCCCCACCCACACATGAGCAGAACATTTCTCTTCTAGGCCTCACTGGTGAGTGCTGGAGAGGCCATTCCCAAGGATGAGGTGGAGCCCTGCACCTGGGCCACATTACCAAGCACGCCAACTTTGAAGGCAGCAAGCCTCCCTCACCACCTCTTGCCACATGATGTCCTAGGGCTCAGTGGCTATGTCTGGGAAGATTAGGTACAAGGGCCACTCACCCGGACTACACACAGGTCCTGAAAGTCTCACAGGAAGTTGTGAAGAAGTCTCACCTTGCCAAATCACAAGTGAGCCAGACGTTACCGGACAGGACGTGATCTCTTTTTGGTTGAAGCCTCCTACCCTGCTCCCTGTGTGCCTGTCCTGTCCTGTCATGGCATGTCTGACATGTCCCAGAGGACCACAGAGGAACTCTCCTCCTCCTCCTCCTCCTCCTCCTCCTCCTCCTCCTCCTCCTCCTCCTCCTCCTCCTCCTCCTCTTCCTCTTCCTCTTCCTCCTTCTCTTCCTCCTCCTCTTCCTCCCCCCTCCTCCTCCTCCTCTTCCTCCTCTTCCTCCTCCTCCTTCTTCCAGGAAGCCCTCCCATAACCTCCTGACTAGCCAAAACCCCTGCTCTGAGCTCTCCTTATGCATCACACAACTCCAAGTTGGCATTCTGTTTCTAGGACTAGGACAGGAAGATGAACCTTATGGAACCATAAAACATTCATTCATTCATTCATTCAGAAACTGGCAGTGAACAATCTCTTTAAAGTGGCAGATGCACAGAAGCTCTGAAATCATGTTCACATGATGAACAGGCATTGACATGTGTAACAGTTGGGGTTCTCTATAGAAACAGAACTGCTTGTGTGTATGTGTTGTGTTTGTGTATATATGTGTATATGTGTGTATATATATGCATATGTATATATGTGTGTATGTGTCTCTGTGTACATATGTATGTGTGTATGTATATGGATATGTGTGTGCATGTGTGTATGTGTATGTATATGTATGTGTGTGTGTGCATGTGTGTGGGTATGTATGTGTTTATGTGTATGTATGTGTGTCTATGAATGTATGTGTTTATATATATGCATGTATGTATATGTGTTTATGTGTATGTATGTGTGTATGTATGTGAGTATGTATGTGTGCATGTATGTGAGTATATATGTGTGTGTCTTGTGTGTATGTATGTGTTTATGTGTATATTATGTGTGTATGTATGTGTTTATGTGTATATTATGTGTGTATGTATGTGAGTATGTATGTGTGTGTCTGTGTGTGTATATGTATGTATATGTGTTTATGTGTGTGTATGTATATGAGTGTGTGTGTATGTGTGTATGACTTATTAGAGTGGCTTACAGGCTGTAGTCCAGTTAGTCTAACAATGGCTGTTTCCCAGTGGAGAATCCAAGAATCCATAAGTGTCCAGTCCACCAGCTGCATGTCTCAGCTGGTCTTCAGCATACAACAGAATAGAACCTGAAGTTGGCTCTAGCCCTAGGAATCACTACTTGATTACATTTGTGAAGGTCGACTGTCATTGTTCACGATCCATCTGTCCTCTGCACTGTCTAAACAGGAGAGTTAAAGGGAGGTGTAGTGGAAGCCACCACCCCTGAAATTTTCAGTTCTTGTTGGTGACACTAATTCTTGCAATTCTTCCTGGGATGCAATATTGTCTTTAATTCCCTGTTTTCCCTGGTAGAGGAAGCTCCAAAGGCTTCTGTGGCCCTTCCAAACATAATAGCCCTCACTCCACACGTCAGAGAACCAGTGTGGAAATTCTGCCAACTTCTAAGAATATATCTCCCAATTATACATCCTCAACCTGGGGAAGTAACCACAGGGTGAGCTCAGGAATGTACTGGACTTGAGCCAAATCTTCATTAATCACCTGACCTCCATGAGCCCCACCTTTAACTGGAGAGTACAATGCTTCTTGGGGTCTCCCAGAATCAGTATCAATTCAGAACCGGTGTTTCCGAGACCCTGGAAAGTCAGATTGTTTCCTTTCCCCCAGTGCACAGTCACCCTTGCGTTAATATACTGGTGACATTTTGGTCTCTCTAGGGAAGGACAGGAGAGAAGCTAGATAGAAGCCTGGTAAGCAGGCGTTAGCACGTCAGGTTATAAGCTAAAGATTTAACCAGCACAGCCCACAGCCAGTACCACGGCTCCTTCATTTCTTCAGGAATCTGTTGTTCTGGGAAGGGGGTCCTTCAAAGCAGGGACAACGTCCCCGTCATTCATGTCTGAACCTAACAAGCACACTGCTTAGTGCACAGGAGGCATTCAACGAACACCTGATGATTCAATTAGTAAGAAGAGAGTGAGTCATGCAAGCAAGGGCATAAGTGGACAACAGCCAGACCACCCCACAGAGAGGAATCTGAGCCATGACCAGTCGATACACACAGCCTTCCCAGTTCCCTTCTTCTGAAAGATCCCTGTTCTGAAAGACATCTAACTGCAGGAATGTTATCGGCCTTTCTCAAGTTCCCGTCTACAGGGTCAAGCCCATTTCCAATCTTCCATTCTGTTACTTCCTTACTGTTTCCTAACACAGAGGGGTGGGTAGATGAATGTACAGATGGACAGACAGACAAATGGGTGCATGGATATGTGGAGGGGTGAGAAGACATAGGGAACAGATGATGGGCAGATGAATAGTCGATGAATAAATATATGGTAGACAGGTATATGGAGTTGTGAATGGATAGATGGACAGGTAGATAGATAGATGGACAGATGGAGGACAGTGGCTGGGCAGTGGGATGGATGTGGGGGTTACTGTGGTCATTGAGAAGCTTCATGATGAGGTAACAGAGAGAATAATTGTGAAGTAGCCCTGGATCATCAGGAACTTGATCTTAGATGGCAGCACTGGAGTGAACAAAAGATGAACTCTCCTGCAGCATGAGACCCATGGCGAGATGGCCCAGGTAAATTATCAAACACAAGATGACAGAGGTTGAAACCACAGGTGTGACACCAAGTGGCAACTTCTTCTGAACTGAAACATTCCCTCCTAGAGAGACTTGGAAAATCAACAACTCACAAGTCTCAGGAAGTCCTTGAAACTGACAGATGTATGAGGCTCCTCCCTCCTCACAGTATGTGAACAGCCTGCTGGGGAGAGGAAACTCTGACATGTCTAGCTACCCCAAGGCTGTCCAGGGAGCTCCAGGGCTCCAGCTTTGGAGAGTCATCACCCAGGTTAGGGGCAGGGCTTTCAGTGATGCAGCTGTTCGTGAGTTATCCACGCACTTCAAAGTACCCCTCGCCCACCGATAAAAACACACTTATTTACAACTAGATCTTGGTTAAGTTTTGGCTGGCCATCAGTTCCTTATCTGAGCTGAGTAAGCCCCACAAAAAGTCTCACACAGCAGTGGTTTGAGGGTACAACTCGATCTACCACCTCAGGGCTGTTCTGGCCTGCTCCCTGACATCCTCACTTGGGTGAGCAGGACAGAAAGCCTTGCAGTGAGTGTTTTCTGTGCCCCTGTGATGTATCCATGAGGTGGAGAGTCCAGAAGCACAGGCTGCTGAGTCAGAGAGAACAAACGCTGTAGCTTCTGACGCATAACAGCAGAAGGCAGGTGGGACCCCGCGCCTGCGCAGCCATCATTCCTCTAGGTACTGCGGACGCTAGGGATCGTTTCAAATCCAGACCCTGACTGATGGCTTCAGCTGATTTCTCCTCGGTTCATTGAGTGCAGATGGAGAAACTAAAGCCCAGTGAGGGATAAAGGTGTGCTTGAAGTAAGACCCTTGGGACAGAGGCAAGAATCCAAGCCTGTCATTTTTGAGATGCGACATAGGGAGGGACAAAGCCATGTGGTCTGAAACAGTCCTCACTTTTGAGTACTTCTCTCCAGGTCCCCGTAACTTCTCAAGGAGTGGTCACAGCCTCTGAAACCCACAGTCTGGGATATGAGGCCGTGTGAAGGGAACCATCCATGAGGAGGAGAGATTTGAACCCAGATCCTCTGCTCCACCCACTCTGCTACATTTCTCCCCGGCATCACTGACGTCACAATTGAGACCATCAGACTTGAAGGGTAGAATGAGGGGAACTGTTACAGGCTGGGCAGAAGCAGGCTAACAGCTTGGTATGGATGCTACAACCCTCTCTTCCTACATGCTGACATCCCTAGCCAGGCAACACACACAACTGCACGTCTGTCTGAGCCACACACCCGGGGGGACACCAGTATCTCATGTTTCTGTGGGTTGGATCCCAGTGTCACCTGGTAAATTCCAGCCTGTGTCCTGTATATTCCAGCTCCTCTCCACACCAGCAAAGCCAGGGTAGTATCCAGGATGACAGCTGCCCGGGCCACAGACCTGATCACATCTTCCTCTCACCTGGAGGGGCCAAGGGAGGCTGTCAAACCTGTGATAGAGTCTTGCACGGCTTTTGTGACACACTGCAGGTGCCACAAGGGGCTTCTAGTCCAGATTTAGCCACTTTGATGCTGCGACGCCTTAGGAAACTGATATAACTTCTCTGGTCAGAACCAGCACCCTCAGATGTCCCCTGGGACTACAACTTTTTTAAAAGCCACCCTGACCCATGAGCCTCCCCAGGGAAGTGCCACCACTCACCCTTTGCCAGAGCCAAACCCCACTGCCCAAGCATGTCCTAAAGGTCCCAGCACTGCACCCCATCTCCACACGTCTTCAAATTAACCGTGTACCTTCCCATTTTGGCAGTTTCACAGGTATCCATCAATCACCATTGGCTGGGGTGGCTCATTTTGATACATCATCCTGTTAACATCTCTCGAAAAATGCCAACAATGCTCACACTGCCATCAGAGCTCCCCCCGAATCCCAAAAAGTACATAAGAATTTATTTGTCTCCGTGAGCATCATACATATTGTATTAAACCCACATCTCAGGGCTTAATAAAATGGCACAGAGGCAGGAGAGCGCATCTCGGGCAGTGGGGGGCAGGGGGTGGGGCAGCCATGACCTTGGATGCCTGTTAAACGCTCCAGTGGCAGAACCCCGGCTTTCTGCCAGGAAATGAGTTTGCCACCAGGCAGGGGCTGAGGGGCCATCGAGAGAGGCTGGGCTTTACGGGACCATCCCTCTTCCACGCAGCAATACCGTTGCGCCGCCTCGATTTTTCATCCCTTGCTGCCTGAGATGCAAATTTCTCCTCTGTTGTTTATATTAGGTTTTCAAATATATGGAAATCTAGAGATCTGGAGGGAAATGCCAGGCCCTCAGAGGCACCCGATCTGTCTTCTTCCTCCGACTGATTCCCCTTCCATCACATGGCTGATGGCTGATGTGTGATGGGACTGGGAGCTGCTACCCCCTGCTGGGATGGAGCAGCCCTCCACCCCCACCCAGGAGATGAGGGGCAGCTTTTCAAATGGAGCTAAATAGGGCTAGAGGTGAGGTAGCATGTCCCCACGGGCTGGCGGCTACTCTGTGTGCAGAGGTGAGACCTCCTGATCCTGGGCAGGCAGAGAAGGTGGGAAGATCCATATTATATACCTACTGCATACCAGGAGAGCTAAGACTCAGCAGTGATTGAGCTCTCATGGTAGGCACCATCAGAGTAGGCCATGACGGGCTGTTTGAGCATCTCATGGTCTCAATCATCAGACAAGTGAGGAAATGTGTTTTCAATGCTCAGCCAGGGAGGGGGAAGCCTGAGCTTCAAGCTAGCACTTGGTGTTAAGGGCTCTTTTCTAATTTATACCAGGGACAAGCAGAGTGCTACATAGTAACTCTGTCAGACTGCCAAACAGCTGTTGCAACTGCTCTGTTCTGTAGTCATGATTCAAAAGCATCACTAGCCTATGTTAACAACATGTGCCAATAAAACTTTATTGACAGAAACAAGTAGTGGGCCAGATTGGCCCATGGAGTGTAGTAACTGATCTCTGTTCTTCTGAGGCTCACACTTGGTGCTTTGCAGGGGTTCAGCAAACTTGGGGACCAAGTGACCCCAGGACATTTTCACTCCTGCTATCCTCATATCTTTGTATCTCTACTCCATGGAAACTTGGCAAAGTAGAGATTTTAGCCTTATTTTTTAAGGATGATGTAGAAGCTCAGAAGTGAGTCACACACCAAGGTTATGGCTGACCTTGAATTCTGATGCTGACCTTCAGGGCTGTCTTGTTAGGGAGGTTAAGAGTGCGCCTGTGGTTAGAGCTTCTCCAGGTTGCAGTTCAGACCATGCAGGAGAGAAGCTGGACTCAGGAAGGCATTGGAGTAAAGCAAGCCTCAGCTGGATGCCTCTGTGAACAGAGGAAAATGAAAGCCCTTCCCTACCAGCACTGCTGATAGAAATGCATACATGAAGACCAAGGGACACATCCAGGCCAGAAATACCCGAAGATTCGTAGTAATGCCCTGGATGCTTCAGATAGATGCAGCCTGCTGCTCCATGTGCTCAGTGCTGAGAGATCGGCAACTTGGTCTCCAGTCTCTGGGGCTTTGGGGGATTTGGTAAGACCTTCAAGAGCCAAAGCCTCAGTCTGGCTCAGTGGTTGGAAGCACTGACTGCTCTTGGCCTGGGTTTGATTCCATTATCAGCACTCACATTGCAGCTCATATCTGTCTGTAACTCCAGTTTGAGGGCTTCTGACACCTTCACATAAAGACATACACAGATAGATAGATAGATAGATAGATAGATAGATAGTGAATATATGTATACATATGTGTACACACATGTGTATACATATATATCTATACATATACCTCTATATATCTATACATATATACACATATATGCATATATGTACATGTATATCTACATACACACACACACACACACACACACACACACACACACACATATACACACACACACACACGAGTCAGAGCCCGGTGGGAGGAAGTTAAGTCATCACAGGCATGGCTAGGAAGAGGATATCGGCCTCTCATTTTCTCCCCCTCTCTCTTCCCCTCCACTCCCCTTCCCCTCCTTTTCCTCTCCCCCTCCTCTTCCTCTTCCTCCTTTCCTCTCCTACTCTCCTTTCTTCTTTCCAAGCTGTCATATGGTGTGAGCAACCAACTCCCTGTGCAACACCCCCCTACCACAATGTCCTAACGTGTGGCAGCAGGCCCAAAAGAAACAGAGCCAAGTTGGCCATGAACTGAGCTGGGAGCTGAGTTCAGGTTTTCTGCTTCCTGAGCAGAACTTCTTGGGTATTTTGAAACAGGCAGGAAGATATCTCACTCCCACCTTGACATCAGACTGCTGGCTCCCTTAGCTGAGAGAGAACATGCGCATTTCTGTTGGTGAGGTCATACTGTGTGTAGCGTCACTGCAACCACACTAAGCACTCAAGTTGGAGTAGCCCACACATCAGCACCAGCATCCCCGAGGCCCCAGATGGATCCCAGACACCCTGTGGGTGGCCCATCTTTATGAGATATTGACAACTCTAATACATTCAATCTGTGACCTGGGCAGTATTGGGTTCCTCTCTCAGCAGTCTCCCACTGTAAATGTGTTTATTGAGCACCTGCTGTATGCCGCATACATCAGTGAGTCAGTCATTAACTGGTGCTCTGAGGGTGCAGAGTTAGGAACACAAAGTCCCAACCCTGACCTTGATGTCCTAATGCATGAAGAGAACTCCAAATCCACTGACAAGCCCTGCCCAGGGCTATCTTTCTTGTGTATTTAGACTGCAGTGTAGACATAGGGGTGGGTGGTGAACAGCAATGTTCGATGACCAGAACAAAAGGACCAGCCTTCTTTGACAAGGTGATAGTGGCCATCAGTAGCCCTGGTCCTGGGAATGGAGATGTAGCCACACAGTAAAGAAGTGACATTTTAAGAGGGAAGGAAGGCTGTTGGACCCAAAAGACCACATTCTTTTTCTCTGCCTGGAAACAGGTTTACAAGTGGCCAAGCATTTCAAGAATAATGATCACACCCGGACTTTTTAGAGAGATGAAGCCAAGAGACAGCGGGAACACATATGATATAGCAACATTAGGAGGATGAGGTAGAGGACAGAGAACATGCCAGGACCATGCAGGGATAGAGTTGTCCCCTGAGACTCACTGGCCTCTCTAAACAGCAGCTCCTCCATCTAACTATGGCTGCTTGCCTCTCCCAGAATCCAGCCAGATTTTAAATCAACCCTTAATCCCCAGGGCTGCTCTCTGTGGCTACTTCCTGGAACTGAGCGGTCACTGTGACCTTGTGAGGGCAGAGATACACCCCTGAAGCCAGCAGTCCTGTGTTGGCAAGTCCTGTGTATCCCCTGAGCCCTTGGCAAGAGTGAGCCAAGAGGCCTCTGGAACTCCTTGCCCTGCATGAGAGAGGGTGAGAACCAGGGTTGGGACAGCATCGTCCCTTAAAAGAAGAGAGGCCCATTGGACACGCAAACTTTATATGCCCCAGTACAGGGGAATGCCAGGGCCAAAAAGTGGGAATGGGTGGGTAGGGGAGTGGGGGGGGGGATGGGGGACTTTTGGGCTAGCATTGGAAATGTAATTGAAGAAAATACGTAATAAAAAAAGGGTGGGGGGAAGAACCATCTCCCCTTAAGAAGGAACTGGGGGAGCTGAAGAGAAGACAGCAAAGAGAAAGGGATCCCAGACCAGGGCAGCCTACAATAATTTTTCCTGTCTGCAAAATATCACCAGATCCTAAGGCAGGGGCTGCACTGTGTGGCCCAGTCACTCTGCATTCACCACCCCTCGGCCAGATTCACCTTCCTCCCCTACTACCATCTCCATCCCTCAGCGAGTAGACACACTGTGTGTCCCTTGTCCAGACACTGAGACCAGTGGCCCCGTGGACACTCTGCTCCAGTCACAGCTTGGCTCCTGTGTGTCCCCAATGTCATCATAATGTCCCTTGGGGCAATATTGTAAAAATCTCCTGAGCCACATACCCCATATCCTGAGCTCCCTGCTCAGGGCTGTGAACATCCGGGTCTTCTCTTGTTTCTCTCACACAGCTCTCTGAGTGGGCACGCTGCCCTCAGCTCTTGGCTTCTGGTGTTTACAGAGATCCATTCAATCTCTGGCCAAGGCAGAGGCACGAGGCCTCTGCTAACTTCTCTATCTTGGATGGCCCTGAGCCAGCACCATAGACTGTGCTCTGCTTGGCTTGAAAGAGCACCCTCCCCATCTTGAAACTCTTTCTGCAGGTGAGGCAAAGTGGGGCTTCATTCAGCAAGGATATGGTGTAATGGTTGCCCGCCACCAACCTAACTGCATTTAATGACACCCAAGAGACAGAGGCCCACCCTGGGTATCAGTGCAAGGGCATTTCCAGAAGATTAATCAAGACTTTCATGTGGCTCCACCCCATGGGCGGAGCCCACATGAAACAAGAAGGTGGTACTAGGAGCAGACACCAGCTCACCTCTGAACTCTGGCTGCTGGGACATGTGACTTTCTGACTGGGTTACTTCCCACACCAGCACCCTCTGTAGCCCAAGCTTCACAGGCATAGAGAAAAACAGTGTTGTGACAGAGCACACTGAGCACTTGCTACACAGGGACAGAGGACAGCGGCACTGTGGGATCTTGGCCATCTACCCTGCAAGGACCCTTCTCTCTCTTGAGGCTAAAGGCATGGGACTCTGAAAAGTGACCATCTGCCTCAAGCTCACAGCAATAACTGGAGGATTTCACAGCTATGCTGAAGGAGACAAGAGACAGGCTTTCCTCTGGGATAACTCTCTAGGACACCTCATTCCTTTTTAACCTTTCCTTCTCCTCTTCCTCTTCCTCTTCCTCTTCCTCTTCATCCTCCTCTTCTTTTTCTTCTTCTTCCTCCTCCTCTTTTTCTTTCTCTTCCTCGTCTTCCTCCTCCTCCTTCTCTTCTTCCTCTTCCTCCTCCTCTTCCTCTTCCTATTCTTCTTCCCTTCTTCCTCTCTCTTTCTCTCTCTCCCTCTCTCTCCCCCTCTCTCCCCTTGCAACCCCTTGCCTAGTCAACAAACTGCAGTTCCTGAGTCCCAGTACCTAAGACCAGTGTGGCACACAGCAGGCACTGAGCACATGGAACGTGCTTGTCTGAAGATGGTGCTCCCTAGGGTAATATTCACCTGCCTCCCTTCCTCAAGTCCCATGGTCCCATCGTATTTCACAAAGGAACCCACTTTTGGAAGCTGCCCCAGTTTATGAGATACAGTGACAGCCCCAGCCCAGGCTTCCCTGAGCAGCAAGTTGTGTCTCATTCTGCTGTGTTGTAAGACCTAGGGACCTTGGGAGCAGAATGGTGGTGACATGGCTGCCAGGTATGCTTTAGAGAATGGCCTTTCCTGTTGCCAGATGCAAGAGGGAAAAGGAAACATGTCTGTCTGGATTCTAGGAGCACCCTCCCCACAGACCTGACAGTGCAGTCAAAGACACCATGGGGCTGCATCTCCTGATGTCCATCATCAAAACAGGGACAGGGGAGTGTCAGTCAGTGTCTCAGAGACACCAGCACAGCTGTCCACACACTACTGGAAACAGCTTTATCTTCAGAGAAAGAGACAAGGGAGAGATGTCACTTCTTACCACAGTCATGTAGTCCCTCAAAGATCATGACACAGCCATGTGCCACCTAGGTCCTTAGTGCTAGAACCTGGTGCATTCTTATAGTTTGAAAGGACCATCTTCCCAAAGGCAAAGGGATAAAATTAGCCATTTATGATTGTCTGTTAGATATAACACAGCCAATAAAAGTACTGCATCATTAACATGTAGAAAAGGGAATATAAAATAATAATAATAATAATAATAATAATAATAATAATAATAACAACACCACAGAGGTAAAATCACATTACAACATTCCAGCAACATTTAAGACATTAGGAAAGCATAGAGGGGTATTACCTACCCATCTATCTACCCATCCATCAGCTAAACATCCACAACCTGCCCACTGACACATATACCCATCAACCAAGACATCTACTCCCCACCCACACACTCATCCACCAACCTACTCACTTATTCATCAGCTCATCTATCTGTCCACCTACCCATTGACCCACCCATCTATCCACCCACCCATCCATCCCTTCACCCATCTACCTATCCATTCACCCACCCATCTATCCATCTATCCATCAATCCATCCATCCATCCATCCATCCATCCACCTATCCATCTATCCACCCACACACCCATTCCAACCATCCATCTATCCATCCATCCACCCATACACCCATCCCCTCACTCATCCATCCATCCATACACCCATACACCCATCCCCCCATCCATCCATCCATCCATCCATCATCCATCCATTCATCTATCCATCTATCCACCCACACGCCCATTCCATCCATCCATCCACCCATCCATCCATCTATCCATCCATCTACCCACCCATACACCCATTACCCCACTCATCCATCCACCTGTACACCCATCCCCCCACTCACCCATCCATCCATCCATCCATCATCCATCCATCCATCCATCCATCCATCCATCCAACTACCCACCCATCTATCCACCCATCCATCCATTAACCCACCCACCCATTGATCCATCCATCCATCCATCCCCCACCCACCCACCCATCTACCCACTCGCCCTCCACTCATCCATCCACCCTACCACCATCCACCCATTTACATGTGCCCAACCACTGCCCTGCCTCTCCTCTGCCCACACTCTTATTCAACAGGTTACTGTGTGCCTCTGTAAGTGCCCATGCTCCCTGAGGTCTTCTCTGTGTCTATACATGTGGTCAAAGAACTACATGACAGTCAGTCTCTCTCATATAGGTGTCCTGTGGGGAAGGAGTCAAGTGACAGAGTAGGGAAGAGAGCAACGAGAACTTCCAGAAGGAAATGGTAATGATTCAGCTGTCTGGAGAGTAGATAGGCACCTCTAGGGTGGAGAGGAGAATAGGAAATGGTGAAGAGAAATTCCAGAGCCAGAGGGAACAGTGACATTTACAGGCCCTTAGGGGAACAAGTCCATTTCACAGCAGGCCAAGGGGTGGGGAGTGCGTGAGAGAACAACTAGACCAGAGGAAGAAAGGCAATCCTTTTCTCTGGTGCCTACAATTTACAGAATTTCCCCCTTCAATATTTATAATAAGAATGGGGTTGGAGGTTTAAAGGGGTTAAAATTAAACCTGGATGGGCAGAGAGATGTCTCAGAAGGTAAGAGCACTGCCTCCTGCTCTTCCAGAAGGCCTGAGTTTGATTCCCAGCACCCACATGGCAGCTAACAACAATCTGTAACTTTAGTTCCAGGTGATCTGGCACCCTCTTCTGGCCTCCATAGGTCCTGCATGTTCATGGTGTTCAGGCATACACATACACAGTCAAATATATACACATAAGCGACAATAAAAAAATAAAATTAAAGATGGAGCTGCCAGCCAAAGCAGGGTTCCTGGAAAGAGAGTAGAACCAGCCAAAGAGCTAGGCATGATGAAGGAGGCAGAGGCCCAGCCTTGCGGACCTGCTTCAGACTCCCCTCTTCTCCTGGTCTCTTTCTGTGGGGCTGGCATCAGAGCAGCAGGGCAGAGCAGCTGACGGAAGAGTCGGGTGTGTGGAATAGATA
Organism: Mus musculus; assembly: GCF_000001635.26. Taxonomy (NCBI): domain Eukaryota; kingdom Metazoa; phylum Chordata; class Mammalia; order Rodentia; family Muridae; genus Mus; species Mus musculus. Next base: position 111,975,676 of record NC_000071.6, read on the forward strand.
TTAATGTGGCAGGAGAGGGAGGGAGAGGCAGACTATTAAAATTCTGTAGTTCTGAAAAATACATAAGTCTAAAATAAGACTAATGAGACATTTACTGGTGTGGTTGTCTTGCATTAATGACCCTGCTGAGGAGGAGATTGCAGATGGCTCTCAGTGTAATTACCAGGCTAATGGCTCCCTATGACATCACCCGAGACCAGGATGCGGCGGGCTTTGCTACAGATCACTTTCAAAGCTGCTGACCGCTCACCAGCTTGAGCAATCTTAGGGCACATGACCTGCACCTCCCCAGATGCTATGTCTGCTGCATTTGAGTCACACCCCCATGCTCACGTTTGCACCCTCGTGCCAGAATTTCTGCAGAAACCTCTGTAGGGGTTGGGGAGACGGTTCAGTTAAAATGGCTAGCACCCGTTTGAAAAGCACAGTGGGGTGTCTCCACAATTCAGCACAATCCTAGAGCTAGGGATGTGAACACAAGATCCCTGGATCTTTCTTGCTGGGCAACTAACAACTGAAACAGCCTGTTCTAGGTTCAGTGAAAGACCCAATCTCAAAATAATAATGATGGTGATGTAGAAAGTTCTTGCGCGCGCTCAACTGGCCAGGAAGAACGACGCTGCAACAGGATCTTTCTGCACACGTTTATTCAGTCCTGTTCCTTCTTGTTTATATCTCCCTTGTTTATATCTCCCTTGTTTATATCTCCCTTGTTTTTATATCTCCCCCTGTTTATATCTCCCCTGTTTATATCTCCCTTGTTTTTATATCTCCCTTGTTTTTATATCTCCCCCGAACCCTGGGCCTCTCACTCTTTTATACTCTCAGTTCCCATCCACGCACAGCAGGCCACGCCCCCTCGCCAGTCACGAGGCTTCAGCTAATCAGGGCAGCAGGGGCAAATCTCCACCAAATTGGATTCACCTGTATCCTGGTACACATGCGCAGCACTCAAGATGTTTGTGTCTTATATGAGGAAGTCAGGTGCAAGTCATATGACTTAGCTGCAGTCCCTGGCGCCTTTGGGACTGCCGCCACACCCGCTCCCCACAATTCCCCCTTTTTTCTTTTTTGGCAGAGAGAATGTCTGTAGATAGCCCCCCGCAGCCATGCCCCTTACCCGTCCTTGGGTGACAAACAGCATTGGTTTGATCCCTGTCTTAGGTTGGTGACATGTCCAGGGAGTCTTATCACTGACTACCTCTCTATCATGCCAAGCCACTCCTGGGGAGATTGTGTTTTGCTTGCGGCATGTGCATCAAAAGGCCAGGATGTTACTTAACCTATGGCCAGATCTTAATTGCTGCAAGCAAGCCTCATGGGTGAAGGTAGAGGTCTGATCCCCAGTGTGCAAGCATAGGGGCCCTACACAAAACCATCCCTTAGGCTCATCACCCAGAGAGGTCTTGGCCAGCTCCCGTGTCGTTTTTCCTAGGGGAAGGGAACTAGGACACTGAACCTTCATGCAATCAGACGTGCCTTCCACAGGATGCCAACAGCAAGCTATCCTCTGTGCAGTGCTTAGCCTCGCACCCCACGGCATAACGCAGCATAATTTCTTTTAGAGCGGCAAACCGAATCTGAGGAGATTGTCCCGCCTCCACTGCAGCAAAAGCCTACGCTACCATGGCGAAAGTGCAGGCCCACACACTTTGCACCTAACACATGTGCCAAACACAAAACACACACACACTATAACAAGCATACATCCCAGGGCTCTCATCCCCGCTCATCTTCCCTGAAGCAAGGGATAGATAGCCAGAGGGGCTATCTCTTTAAGGGGAATTCAGGGATCAAAAAGCGTGGAAAATTTTGAATGTCATGTCGAGCTGGTATCGGCTTCTGGAATACCGAAAGGATCTCCCATCTCGGCTCCATCATTTGTGCTTGTGGGATCATCCACCACATCCACAGGGGCAACTGGATCAGGATCCTCATTCTTGCAGCGTCTCACCAATCTCTCCGGCACCCAAAGAGGTTCTGTCTGGTCCTGTGGAAACACACAAACAGACCCTCTCGCCCACGTCAACACCTGATCTACTCGATCCCCAGGGGGGATGGACACAATACCTCGTGGTGATGAGACCATAACCTCAATCACCTTGTGTCCATCTGGGGAGTCAATATGCCAAATCTCTGGACAGAAGGTCCACCTATAGGTGGCTGCTGAGGAGGCATAGGGAGGAGGCATAGAAGCTAATTCGCCTTCCTCCTCCACCTCGGCTCTTTTATTTTGTCCTTTCTGTCCACCTGATAACACTGTGTCTCCTTTCTTTTTCCTTTTTCTTTTTAAGCCCTTCTCCTTTTCCGACATACTTTCTTGTTGCTCTGTAAGGATTTTCTGACCTGTCTTGACTGCCTCTACACACAGTTTCAAACAGTAACAGAGTCCATATATCAGAACAAACAAGACCAAAACTATCAGACCTACCCACAAAGGGTCAATGGGAGAAAAAAGCATAACTACACAGCGAGGATCTATTGATCACTACACTGAGGTTATCATAGTTCCTTAACTTGTCCCCAAACCGGGAACCTTAACTTGTCCCAAAGCCAGGAACCTTATCATTACTTTGTGCCTCCTTCCTGGCAACTTTATGCTCGCCTCTATTTTATCCGAGGTCCTTCCCAAACTCCTGGGGTTGCAAATTTCACTCACCGTGAACTTACCCTGCCGGCAACCACTGACTGCTGAAAGTTCTGAACTCGGTGGGGGAGTCGGTTCCCCATACGGGCCACCAATTGTCGCGTCCGCTCTCGACCAGCAAGAACGACATGACACGACAACCAGTCCTTCTAACAGCAGTTTATTCAGTCTTCATCTTTCTTCTTTCTCTTCATCAGTACCGTTCCCCAGCTGAAGAGTTCTGAATCCACGCCGGATCCTTCTCAACAGTCTGTTTTACAGGAACACTTCATTAACCCCTTCTTCCCCGTTATGCAGTTCTGAATCCTCCCTGTAGCAGGGGGTCTTCGCTCTTGCCTGAAGATGTTTCTTTTCCCGGGTTTTCTCGTCTCAGATCTTCTCGCCCCGGGTCTTCTCGTCCCGGGTCTCAGCACCAACTCTTGCACGCGCTCAACTGGCCAGGAAGAACGACGCTGCAACAGGATCTTTCTGCACACGTTTATTCAGTCCTGTTCCTTCTTGTTTATATCTCCCTTGTTTATATCTCCCTTGTTTATATCTCCCTTGTTTTTATATCTCCCCCTGTTTATATCTCCCCTGTTTATATCTCCCTTGTTTTTATATCTCCCTTGTTTTTATATCTCCCTTGTTTTTATATCTCCCCCGAACCCTGGGCCTCTCACTCTTTTATACTCTCAGTTCCCATCCACGCACAGCAGGCCACGCCCCCTCGCCAGTCACGAGGCTTCAGCTAATCAGGGCAGCAGGGGCAAATCTCCACCAAATTGGATTCACCTGTATCCTGGTACACATGCGCAGCACTCAAGATGTTTGTGTCTTATATGAGGAAGTCAGGTGCAAGTCATATGACTTAGCTGCAGTCCCTGGCGCCTTTGGGACTGCCGCCACACCCGCTCCCCACAGAAAGTAACAATAAAAGTCACCCAGACCTTTGTGCACACACACACACATGCATATTTTCACACTATCATGCACATGTATGCTCACACATTTGCACACACAGAGACACACACATTCACATGCACACAATCACAGGCACACTATTCTACACACATACATGCACATATAAACACTGTCACACACATGTATGCTCACATATTTGCATACATACGAAGACACACATGCATGCATATGCACAACACATACCTATGCACACAAGTAAAAACACAGGTGCACACACATTTCTGCACACACATGAACAGATACACACTATCACGCACATATGTGCTCACACATTTGCAGAACACACACACATGTACAACACACACACATATGCACGTGCACAAAAACGTAGGCATACATACATACACATGTCTGTGTGCGTCCTCACACATATATGCTCATACATGAGGCCTTTAATTAGGACTTATTCCTTCCAGTGCTGGATGTGGAGCAACAGCTCAGGCAGTGACTCCTTGAGTCAAGCTGGCATCAAGCCAAAGGAATTTGATGCTTATCTGAAGGATGTGATGCAAGAGAAACTGGGCCTGGGGTTGGGATTACACCTCTGGTCCCAAGAGGCAGTTGAGGGAGGAGAGAAGAATGCAGAGACCACAAAGTAGAAAACATAGCTTGCAGACAGGGTTCTTAACCAAGACTCAGATACGGGTGGAACCATGATGTTGTCTTCCTGTGTGGGTTTGGCACCAGGTGGCTTAATTCTGGTTTCACAGACATCCAGATCTACACAGCCGAGTCTGATGAAAGAAACCACACACGGCAGGTTGTGAGAGGCCCAGGGACTGGGCTGGAGGAAGGGAAGAAGGTGCCAGGTGACAGAGAAATTTTACCATAGAATCTTGGCTACAGATAACGAGACATAGAGACACGTGATAAACATCTGCCTTGGTCCTGAGCCCTGGAGATTGTGATCTAAAATGTGTTCCTCTGAGATTTACCTGGGCCATCGGTTCCCTCTCCTGAACATAACAGAGGAGCTTCATTTGGTAAGGGCTGTCACCTCAGAGGAGAAGAAAAAAGAGGGTCAGACTGCCCCCAATTTGCAGGGAAGAACTTGGAGCTCAGGCTGGGCTTGACTGTCCTAAGATCTCCCTCCTTCCAACCCCCAGCTCAACCCCACCACCATGAAACTCTTCCCCACCTTTGCATCTGACCGTGCCAGTGGTCATCTGAAAGCTGAACTACGACGGAAATGAAGTTGTAAGCCATCAGTGTAAGAGAACAAAGAACCACTCACTGGGTATGGGGCTATCAACAAGGTCAGTCCAAGACAGGCAAAGGAAAGAAGGTTTCCTATGTGTCTGGACTTAACGGAGAGTTAAAGTATAAGGTCACACCTTACACATCTGGGACAGAGCACACACACCCCTTCCCATGTCCTCACAAGTGACAGGCTTACAGACAAGGAAGAGGAGAGAGATGTCATTGCGAATAGTGACACATAATAGGTCTTCAACATAGTACCCTAGACAAAGCAGTGAGCACCTCAGGGCAACACTATGTCAGCTGATTCACCCTTTGTGATGGTTTGAATATGTTTGGCCCAGGGAGTAGCACTATTAGGAGGTGTGGCCCTGTTGGAGTGGGTGTGGCCCTGTTGGAGTAGGCATGGCCTTGTTGGAGTAGGTGTGATCTTGTTGGAGTAGGTGTGGCCTTGTTGGAGTAGGCATGGCCTTGTTGGAGTAGGTGTGATCTTGTTGGAGTAGGCGTGGCCTTGTTGGAGTAGGTGTGGCCTTGTTGGAGTAGGTGTGGCCCTTGTTGGAGTAGATGTGTTGCTGTGGGTATGGGCTTTAAGATCCTCCTTCTAGCTGCCTGGAAGCCAGTCTTCTCCTAGTGTCTTTCAGATGAAGATGTAGAACTCTCAGCTCCTCCTGCCTGGATGCTCACATGCTCTTGGTGCATTGATGATAATGGGCTGAACCTCTGAATCTGTAAGCCAGCCACAATTAAGTATTGTCCTTATGAGAGTTGTCTTGGTCATGGTGTCTGTTCACAGCAGTAAAACCCTAACTAAGAAGCCCTTCTAGATCCAGGTCTGGTTTAGCCGTGGACCTCTGTCAGGAGGCTCAACTACATATCACTGACATCCACAGATACCATCTCTCTGACTGAAATGACCCTGCAGGGTGGGAAGGCCAATCAGGTCTTCTTCCCACAGCCTGGGTGAGAAGACACTTCTGTGAAAGGCGTCCTAAGTCTTTCTTTAATCTGCCTTTTCCTTTTGAATTCTTAGAAAGGATACAGAAGGCAATGAATGACTCCTGGGACAGTTTCCCTGCTTTGGTGGCCTGAGGTACCTGACTTTCCATGATTAGATTGTTCCTACAGACACTCTAAAGGTTGTGACCCTGGGCTGTCTCTTCAGATAATACAGCCCTGGGCTCCTGAATTCAACACAGAGCCTCACGGTCTCTCACACCCTCTTGTGTGCGGCACACAGGGGTGGGGGTGAGAGCAGTACTTTGCATCTCAGAATCTGAACTGTTATTTTCTGCATGAAGTCCTGAGTTCTGGACTAGGAAAGCCACATTCACTCTTTACCTTCGGGATAAGATAGGCTCACCATGTGACGACACCAAGCAAATCATCCCTGTTCCTTCTTGAATAATGAGGCCGTGTGTGGTTATCTCAGAGCTCATAGTAAGGACTCAGTGACATCCTGGAAGAAGGGCCTCGTGGTCCCATGAGGAGGTGGGAGCAGCTATAGTGACTGCCTCCTACACCTCCTGTCTCACCCAGGACCTTCTACATCCTGATGCCATGACAACCTTTTAACCTGATGATAACCACACAACTGATAACCGCTGGTCGGATGCCTCTCTCCCACAGCCTCTTCTCTGCTTTCCCGCCAAATGCATGCATGCCCCAAGTCACCCCAACACAACCTCTCAGCCTCCTCTCTAATGCCAACTCTTCCAGGACCCCCACCTTGGCACTGCAGACCTTCAGGCTCCCTCTTCTCTTGCTGAAGGAGTTTTCTAATCAATATGTCCAGTCGGGCTACTAGCCTGAGAGCCTGGCTAGAACAGGCTGTGTGGACATCAGCCCTGGACCCTCAGTGACTGGTACCAAAGAGGTGCACAGGAAATGCATACCTGGCTTCCTACCACACAATTGAGGCAGGTGGCCTTGTGTCTGATGACTCCAAGCTCCATGCTGTGGGATCTGGCCATCAGAATTACAGACAGATGCTGCCCCCACTGCATCCCCTATCTCAGCTACCTGCCTGCCCGCCCGCCTGGATGCTATATATTCTCAAGGCCTTATTCGGCATGTGCACCACAACTGCCCCCACCCCCTTAGCTCAATCTTCCCCTCCCCAGCGTCCATTGGCATAATTACTCTCAGGCTGCCCAGAACCTGCCAAGCTTGTATTAATGTTGTCTCAGAGAGAGAGATTTACTTCTTCCCAGCATAGCTCAAGCTGGGACTCTCTAGGACACCCCCCACCCTTGAGCAATTCAGCACACACACACACACACACACACACACATACACACGAGAGAGAGAGAGAGAGAGAGAGAGAGAGAGAGAGAGAGAGAGAGAGAGAGAGGTGGGGAGAGAAGTTCTGACTAGACTTAGTGAGAGGGTTAGACATGCCCTTTCTAACTACAAGCAATTGACCCCAGAGGTTACTGAATGTTATATGGTTGGGTCTGGTACCCATTCCCTGTTTAGCAAGGGACACAACAGCAGAAAGTGCCAGCCCAAGGAAGACAGTTTCGCGATTTTCCCAGACCATGTACCTTTCTGATTGCCGGTTCGTTTATCCATATCATGAGGATAGTGTTCGCACGGCTGTGTCATAGGTCACGCCTCTGTGAATATCTGAAAAGGAGGAATGAGACTGCTCCCACTCACAGAGAGGGAGGAGCATTGGTACACAGAGCCCACTCCTGCCTCAGTCCCAAGTGGAAATAAGCCAAGCCTGAGATGCTGCTCCTTCCAACCAGGAACCCTGCAGGTAGAGGAGTATGGCTAGCCTGGCGCTGCCCTACAGGCGACTCTGAGCACTTACCTCCAAGTGTTTTTTACACCACATCTGCATATGCTGTTCTCTCTGCTTGGATTTCTCTTCTACACGCTCTCTGCCTGAGAAACTTACGTTCACCCACTGTGCTGGCTAGATTTCATGTCAGCCTGACACAGCTGAAGTCATCTGAAGGGAAGGGAAGCTCAACTGAGGAAGTATCTCCAAGCCTGCCAGTCATTTTCTTAATTAGTGATTCATGAAGGAGGGTGGGGCCAGCCCATGGTGGGCGGGGCCAGACCTAGGCTGGTGGTCTTGGGTTCTGTAAGAAAGCAGGCTGAGCAAGCCATGGGGAGTAAGCCAGTAAGCAACACCCCTCCATGACCTCTGCACCAGCTCCTGCCTCCAGGTTCCTGCCCTGTCTTAGTTCCTGTCCTGAGATATACATACATACATACATACATACATACATACACACACATATACACATCTATCCATCTATACATATGTGTTTGTATATATGTATATGTGTGTGTATAGATGGATGGATGACTATTTGGACAGACATATGTCTCTGTGTATGTATATATTATAGATGGAATAAATATATGGATAGTCAGGTGTATGTATGTATGTATGTATGTGTGTGTGTGTGCATGGATGTATGTATAGATGTATGGGTGGCTATTTGGACAAATGGACAAGTGTATGTATTTATAGATAGATGGACAAGTATATGGATGGACAGGTATATGTATATATGTGTGTACATATGTATGTGTATATATAGATGGATGGATGTGTATTTTGAGAGTTGAAAGCTGAACTAAATTCCTCCTTCCCAAGTTGCTTCTGATCATGGTGTTTATCACTGCAACAGATACCATGACTAAGTTGTCCATTAGAACCCAGTTCTAAAACCCCACTTCATTTGAAAACCTTCCTGTTCTCTCTCCGAGTCCCTCAGCCTCAAGTCTCCCATGTCCTGTGTGATCCATAGAACATTCTATCTTTGAGAATTCCACACCATTCTACCAACTGATGGTGAACTCCGTGTACAAATCCTTTGGATGAATAATTAATTGTGCCCCCAGAGCTTAATCCAAGACTAGGGAACCTAACTACCAGGTGGGTCTTAGTGAAAATAACCAATGCTTCCTTCCAGTCTTTGACTCAGAGTCCCAGCTCTGCATTGTGTGAACACCAGAGGCTTATTGCATGTGCTCAGGGTCAGGAAATGGTGGAGCCCAGGCTGGAGTGAGGGAAGGCTCGGGTAAGCATCCACACACCAGGATAGATTCCAATACGTTCTACCTCAGCTCAGGAAGTGCAGGTTCATCTTGCTTAACTGATAATAGAAGAACACAGCCTACTGTGGCTTGACAGGGCCTGAGTTCTGAAACCCAGCCTCCCAGTGGCTCTCTTGGTTTTAATAAACAGCCTCCTTGGGTCACTCAAGGCTCTGAGATCCAGCAAGCAGCTAGGAACAACAGCATGAATAGTACAAGTGGATTTAAGGGCCAGGTCAAAGACTGCACCATGTCAGTTCTGCTCACACCCCACTGGCTATAACCCTAGTGAAGTGGCTACACCTAGCTGCAAGGGAGTCTAAGAAGTGTAGTTAAACTGCATGCCAGCCAGTTGGACATCAGTTGGTGTTGACTGTGAGCCTTGAAGGTAATGGCTGAACCATCTCTCTAGCCCCATCAGTGAAAGTTAAGACTCACACAATGTTTTCTGTATCTGGATTGAAGCACACTGTCAGAGAGTACAAAAGCATCTGCATCTTCAGATGGTGCTTGGTACAGAGATGTGTATAAAATAGAGGGAAGAAGATAGGGAGAAAGAAAGGAGGGATAGGAGTATGTATGTATGTATGTATGTATGTATGTATGCATGCATGTATAAATGGATGGATGAATATCAGGTACATATGTGTATGTATGGATAGATGGGTGAATATATGGATGGATGGACAAGTTTGCATACATATGTATGTGTAGATGGATGAACAAATATATGGATAAATGGGCAAGTTTTTGTATGTATGTATGCATGTATGTATGTATATATGTATGTGTGTATGTATGTGTATTATGTGTGTATAAATGTATGTATGAATGAATGTATGTATATGCAGATGATGGATGACTATTTGGACAGATGTATGCATGCAGGTACGTATATATTATAGATGGATGGATAAATATATGTATAGTCAGTTATATGTATCTATGTGTATATGTATGTGTGTGTGAATGCATGTATGTATGTATGTGTATGTATATATGTGTGTGTATGTATAGATGAGTGAATGACTATTTGGACAGATGTATGTATGTATGTATGTATGTATGTATGTATGTATGTATTATAAATATGTGGATAAATATATGGATGGATGGACAGGTATATGTGTAATATGAACACATGTATATATATATATATATATATATATATATAGAGAGAGAGAGAGAGAGAGAGAGAGATGAATGAATGAATACATAGATGAATATACAGGTAGATGAATAATTGTGTGGAAGAAAGAAAAAAGAAAGGAGGGATGGAAGGATAGAGAAAAGAAGGGAGAGAAGAAATAAAGTAAGAAAGGAAGAGAGGAGGAAGGAGGGAGAAAGGGAAGGACAGAGGGAGGGAAGAACAGAGGGAGGGAGAGAGGGAAGGAGAAGCTGTGTTAATTCCAGATCCTAATACAGTTTTGACAGATGCTAAGTATTTTGGAATTTCCATCATTGGCTGTCCCTACAAATTCAGGCTCCCCAACTGTGGGCTCCCATAGACTGTGCCCCATAGTTCACTATTCCTCATGACCTCACCTTTGAAGCCAGAAGGAGACCATCCCGTGTTTCCAGGTGGGAGTCTGAGGCCCAGTACAAACAGGGCCAGTGGTGGATGGGGGATGGGGAGGCCCAGCCGGGCTCTGTCTCAAGGTCTGCTCCCTGCTTGACTGATCAACATCATTTCCATACTATAATTACATAGCGCCATCCCCTCCCGACTTTACTGCTATCTTGTAAGCCGTCCCGGTTGTGAGTAATTTAAAGCTATATGAGATGTCAGACTCCGTGAAACAATCACCCCTCAAAGAAATATGGCCCGAGATTATAATTGATAAGTCCCATTAGGCAATGGGGCCTCTTATTTCCTCTTTGGTCTCCTCTGAGATGGCCTTGTTGATCCATCCACAGCAGGCAGTGTCTCCAGCACTGTGAGGAGGAAGGTATATCAGTTCAGGGGTGAGGGTCAGGACTCCAGGGCAGAAATCAAGAGAGTGGGAAGATAGAAAGATGGGGAACCTGGCTCTTCTTGTGTGTCAGTCTCTCCCCGAGTTTTCTGGTATAGAAACCCCCTATGGAGGAGCTTGGAGACTCCAACATTCAAGTAGGAGTCTTTGGGTTTGTCCTGTGGTGCTGGGCTGGGACAAAAGGTAAAATTCACAGCTGACTCTCAACCTAGCAACGGCATCCCCTACATCAGGCCCCATGATGCTGTAGATGGCCTTAGAGACTAGCAAAGGTGTCCCCACCCATCCCACACTGTTGCCTTCCCCCCTCTTACTCTGCCCCAGGCCTGGCATGTGAGCTGGATGAAGTTGTGCTGCAATAAGCACAATTTAGGACTGGTCTGCTCATTCATCTCCCCGCTTGTCTCATCCGGTTGCCTGCCACACCTCACTCTGGGGTCAAACAGGAAAGAGCACATGCTGAAGGGACAGAAACCAACAGAACTTAGGGGACGATGGTGGAGTTCCAGAATTTGAGTGTGGCCAACACAAGGAGCAACACTGAGCAAGACTCCTCTCCTATCTAGACCTTGATTTCCCCATCTTAAAAAAAAAACTTTAAAAATGGGGTGCCAGTGTCTGGATCCACGAAGAAATTCATCATCATCCCCAGAGATGATTCAGCACCACGGACAGTTCTGCACAGAGCTCCCCAGCCTTGTGGGTCTTCCCACCTCCAAGACACTATGAGCTTCCATCCCCTTCTCAGCTGTCCTGCCAACCCTCCGTTTCTGTTTCAGGGGCCTGATTGATTTGTTTGTAATTCTGTCCTTCCTTGTGATTGGTTCGGGAGCAGGGAGAACAGGTGAATCTTCCTGGCAATCCATGTCAAAACTGCCTGTCTGCCTGTTCGGAGCAACCGCTGTCTCCAAACACCAGTGCTCTGTTGATTTGTTGACTTGCACTGTGTGCATTTGCGCTTTAAAATCTGTTTTTCTCCCCAACTTTGCCAAGTGATTGAAAGGCTCCACTTTGCACTTCTGAGATGCATCATAAGACCTTCTTTGGGAATGGTTTGGCTGGAATGAGGAACATAGGTAAATGAATATAACCAAGGCTCCTCCTCACAGGAGCTCACTGTACCCCTGGCATCTCTTTGGGGTTTCTGGCCTGTCAGGAGATCAATCTTGGGTCCACTCCCAACTTCCTATGACCACTTAGCAAAACATTCAAAGCCCAGTGCTCTCTGAAGCCCATTTAGTGCCTACTTACAGCAGTACTCCACCAGATACCAGGGCACAGGAACCAGAGAAACATCCAGGACTTGACTGGCTCCATGAGAAGGATCCCACCTACTATGAACAAGGCCCAAGCTCAATCCCCAGCACCAGACAAAATCATCTTCTAGGTGGGCAGTAATGACAGTGTGGTAATATAGACACATGCTGTGCCCTACTGTTGGGGAGCTCAGTGCACACATATCACACACACACGTGCACACACACACACACACACACACACACTGTGTCTCACTGCTCAGGAGCTCAGTGCACACATATGCCATTGCTGGCCAGCCAACCTGGCCTATCTGATGACTTCCAGGACTTCTCAAAAGCACAGGTGGATGTTACCTGAGAAATGACACTCAAGGAGTCCCCCAGCCCACATATATATGCATGCCCACATATGTACAAACACACACATACATGCACACACTCAAACACAAATACACACTCAGGAATACACACAAAACAAATAACAAAGATAATTTTAAAATGGTAAGAAGCATTGGATAGGAAAGTTAATCTAAGGCCTCCTTAAGAAGTGGCCTCTGAACAGAGGCCTGGGGCATGGCTGCTTCTGATCCAGGAAGAACCTATCAGGATGATGGAGCAGAGAGTGCCAAATTCTATCATCTAGAATGTCCCTGGAATGTTTGAGGAAAGAGATGGGAGAGCAAATGACCCCAGGAGATGGTCCCTGTCATCCACCTCTGTGGTGAACTTGGCCCTGAGTTTTAATGCAGCTCTATCTGGAAGGGGGTGTATATATATGTATATGATGTATATGTTGATGTTGATTATATATTGATGTATATGTATATGATGCATGTGCATATGATGTATATGTGTATGATATGTGTGTATATGATGTATATGTGTGTGATGTATATAGTATATGGTATAAATTTATATGATACATGTACATATGATGTATATGTATATGATGCATGTGTATATGTGTATGATGTATATATGTCTGTTCCCACACATGTGTGCATGCGCCTTTAGTTACAGTTCTGCTGCAATAAAACAGCATGACCATTTCACAGCAGACTCCCTGGCTCTCTGGCCTTTGCAATCTTTCCACCCCCTATTCCAAGATGTTCCCTGAGCCTTAGAGGCAGGAGCTGTGATGTATCTGTTGATCCAGTCATGTCCAGTCGTGGTTGGATATAAGATGGCCTCCCTTTGCTGTGAGAAGTTTCTTTAGTGAGGGGTGATGGCCCGTAAGTAGAAAGATGGCACTTAGAATATGGTGAGGAGTGATGGTCGTCTAGTTAGTGGTGCTAGTAAGTTACTTTTTAACCTTCATGACCTCACTAGGGCCAGGCATGGGTTTCCTCCTACCAATTGGCATGGAGGTACAACCAGACAGGTTGCCGCCAACATGCAAGGGCCACTGCCTGTACCTTTATGATTTTGTCATGCTGACCATGGCTGGGGTTCATAGGTGTCGTGGCTAGCTAGGGCTGTTTAATTACTTCCCTCCCTTGGCAGTCTGCATAGTATATTCTATGGGAACTAGACTGCAGGAAAGAGGAATCTAGGTCAGACCCAGCTCTAAGTGTGTGGTGTCTTCTTCGGTAACCCATCCTCACCCTGAAAGGCGACCAAGGGCTTCGTCTGTAATCTATTTCGCTTTGGGGGTCCCTTGAAGCATCCCAGCTCAACTATTCAAAAGGGAGTTAATGCTTCTCTGTACACCAAGAAAACCAGGAGAATGTGACGTCAGTAGACATGTCACTATCAAAGAGGAAAGTGCTTGGTAGAGCTACACCCCCAGACAAAACTACAGGTGGCTAGTGACTGCTGGGAGATGGAGAATCAGCTTTCTCAGGGATGAGAGCTCCCTTACTGGTTGTCCGATGAAGAGCAGTCTACAAACATATACACACATCATATATATATATAATACATACACATACATTTATATCATATACATATATGTACTGGCTAGTTTTGTGTCAACTTGACACAGGCTGGAGTTATCACAGAGAGCAGGCTGAGCAAGCCAGGGGAGGCAAGCCAGTAAGGAACATCCCTCCATGGCCTCTGCATCAGCTCCTGCTTCCTGACCTGCTTGAGTTCCAGTCCTGACTCCCTTGGTGATGAACAGCAGTATGGAAGTGTAAGCTGAATAAACCCTTTCCTCCCCAACTTGCTTCTTGGTCATGATGTTTGTGCAGGAATAGAAACCCTGACTAAGATAATATACATCATATATACATACATATACAGCATATTCATATACATAAACACACATATATATGCATACATATGCATACATATACACACGCACACTACATATATATCATATTCATATACATCATATGTATTTATATATCATGCTCATATACAAACACATATACATATCATATACATATACATCATATACCTACACACATACATATACATATATATCATATTCATATACATCACATACCTACACATATATACATATACTTATATATCATATTCCTATACATATACATCATATTCCTACATAATATACTTATACATCATATCCAAATACATATACATCATATACATACACACACATACACATACATATACATAGATATATATGGCTGGAGAGAAGGAAGAGAATGAGGGGAACTGATGTAATTCTATTTCAGTTTAAAAATAAAACCACCACAAACAAAAGCAAACTGGAGTAAAAGCCCTTTCAGCTTAAAAGTTCCTCACTGAGGAAAGCCAGGGCAGGAACTAAAGGCAGGAACTGAGGCAGAAGCCATGAAGAAGCGCTGCTGACTGGCTTGCCTCTCATGATCTGTTCAGCCTTTCTGCATCATACAGAGCCAATGCCCATGGCAAGCTAGGCACTCCCCACCAATCATGAATCAAGAAAACATCCTACAGACTTGCCTACAGACCCAGCCTGTGGAGGCATTTTCTTAGTTAAGATTCCTTCCTCCCAGATGACTGTAGCTTCTGTCATGGTGATGCAACAGGCCACTAGCACACTGATAATCCCCCTCTCTGAAGGTAGATGCCACCCATCTCACAACATCTGAGCCCAGCAAGGTCTACATGGAGGTCAGATATAACACCCCAGGGTGTTCCCCATCCAGGTAGGTGCTCACCGCAGCATTGATGGCACATGTATACTCCACGCATGTTCCACACCTTCTCTATCCACATCTCAGACTTGAACAGTCAACTTCAGAGGGGAGTATTGTACTGTGGGATGTCTGGGTCCTAGGGCAAGAAAGCAGCAGTTGACTTTGACATGGTCCAGTCTGAGGCAGACCATCTCTGACATATTACCAGGGCAGACACAAACTCTGCTTCTTGGGACAAGGGGTTCACACTTGACAACCATTACAGTTAGTATTCACCACAAGCCATTTCACACCATAGGTTCATGGAGCCTTACAGCTGTCTCTGTGTGTAAGGAAACTGAGGCCTGAAAAAGGTAAAGAACTTCCCTATAACATGCTGAAGTGGAGACGGGTCTACTATCCAAGTCTCCTGCCTGAGCCTCCCCATTTTCCTCAGGAAACTAGGCCACTCTCCAGTCACCAAACAGATGACTCTGTCATTTTGTCCCAGGATCTCAGACTTGACCAAGAGAGCCTACACCCTTTGAATCACATGCTTATTCTCTGGGACTTTACATAAAGGCAGAAATGCCAGCTTGGATCAGAACCAGGAAGGGCTGGATGTGACATTATCCTTAATGATAACCTCTGCAAATGCCCCATGCCAGCTCCCTCTGTGGAGAGGAGTGCCTAGCCCTGGCCATGGGGCACCCACATTTGTCTGTCCTCCCTGACTCCCCTCACTTGTCTCCAGGCACATGCATTGGTTGGTCTTCACATGCTGGCCAAGCAGCCTCTCACCAAAGCTTCAGCTCTCCAGAGACATCAGAGGGAGGGTAGGGCACCGTGTGAGAAAGCTCACGGCCACATCCAACAACATCGGAGCTTCAATGAGGAAGAATGAGCAAAGAGTGGAGAGACATGGGGAAATTCGTTCCCACCAGGCACCCTTGGGACTTTGCAAACCCAAACCACAGTGTAATGCAGACCTAAGGCCAACAAGAACGAGATAAAAATGCCAGCAAGGACGCCACACCAATACGTGCAGCCTTCCGGTGGGAGTGCTAATTGGTACAGCCAGTTTGAAAAGCTGCTTCTCCGACTCTGTAAAAGCCCAACATATGGGCTGGGAGATGGCTCTGTGGGTAAAATACTTATGGCACAAGTGTGAGTTTAGATTCACAGAACCCACTTCAGTGCCGGGCGGGCACGGTGGCCTGCCCGTAATTCTAACACTTAGAATCCTGAACAATCTGCCTGGCAAGACTAGCCAAACTGGCAAAGCTCTCGATACAAGTGAGAGACCCTGCTTTAATGAGCAAGGTGTAGAATGTTCTAGGTAGGCTCCTAAAGTCAGTACCAGGCTCTGGATGCACAGGTTCACATGTTGGAGTGCACACACATGAACACATGAACACCCCTACACACAGAGAGAGAGACACACACATGTGAACATCCTCACATATACACATATATGAACACCTCTACACACAGAGGCAGAGACACATATGTGAACACTCACACATTTGAACACCTCTATACAGACACACACACACATGTGAACACCTCACATACACACACATGTGAAAACCCCTACACAAAGAGACAGAGAAAGACACACATGTGAATACCCTCAAACACACACATATGAACACACCTACAAAGGGAGAGACAAAGAGAGACACATATGTGAGCACCCTCACACACATGTAAACACACACACACACACACACGTGAACACCCCTACACACAGAGACAGAGAGAGACACACACATGTGAACACCTTCATACAGAGAGACAGACAGAAACAAAGAGACATGGACACCCTTACACACACACACACACACACACACACACACACACACACACACACACACACAGAGAGAGAGAGAGAGAGAGAGAGAGAGAGAGAGAGAGAGAGAGAGAGCAAGGCATGCCCCATGACTCCCTGGCTCACTCCTAGGTTGCAACAAATGGAAATTGTGCATGTGTTCACCAAACGTTGCATGCTGGAACTTCACTCCATGCTGGAACCTCCAGCAACAGCAAAATTAGAAAATGAGTCCCAGGCCCTCACATTCACTTGAGATTCTGGGTAGTGATGAGTGGGATGCAGGATCTGTAGTTACATGGAGTATGGGAGCTCTCAGAACCGACACAGGAGAAACCCGACCAGAAGGTACTGAAGTCACAGCCTGCCTCATGGGGGTCATAGAGCTATAGGGGGCTCTAGGGACTTCCTCCATCTTTCGAAGCTGCTCCAGCTGTTTCCTGGACTTCCCACCAGCACCCTTCATACCCACTGGCATTTCCATGGTTAGAACCTGACACATCTAGCTGCAAAGGCACCTGGGAAATGTAGCCTCCTAACCAGATCAAGTCGTCCCACGCTAGACAATCCCCCGCCCCATCCCAGATTTATTTCATGACGACAGGAACTGGCAGATGTGATGGTTATTGTAGATTGTCAACCTATCAGGATCTAATGCTCACGCGGGAGACAAACCTGGGCCTGCCTCTGAAGGAATTTGAAGGGTTGGTTAACGGAGGTGGGAGGGGCTGCCTTGAATGACTGCATTTGATGGGCAGGGCTCCTGGGCTGAATAGAAAGGGTAGAGGAGAAGTCAAGCTGAGTCCGGGCATTCACAGCCTGTTTCCTAACTACTCCATAGTGAGACAGTGCACCTCATGTTCCTGAGGTCAGACTGTGCTTTCAGAGGATGGTCCAAAATAAACCTTGTATTCCCTACCTTGGTTAAAGCAAGAAAAAGGCAACTAATATAGAAAATCAGAACCGAGGAGTGGGACTAACCGAGCCAGACGGTTCTTCGGCTTCTGAACCAGTATGTGGCAGGTAAGTGGAAGAGTGCGGAGCTAAGGTTTAGAGAAAGCCTCAAAAGAAAGGCTCTGGTGTGGAAATGTAGATTCTCCTTTCTCTGAGCCCTCGCCCATTTGAGGCTTTGAGCCTCCCTCCCGTTGTCAACGAAGGAGCAGCCACAGACAACAGGGGATGACCCATTTCCTGAGGTCTCATCACACTCTCCACCCTAATATGGCCAAGCAGTGTTGGCTCCAGAGACGAAAGTGATCACCACCTTCCTGAGGAAGGAAACTTCGTCCCCACCATGAGGACAATTAAGAAGGGCAAGAGAGTCGAGTGGGGAAAGTCGGGATAGCAATGAAAACTTGACGGCCTCACGCACTCATCTTTTGGTAACTAGAACCTGATCAGTGGCCATACATAGATAGCTGCAAAGGCCCCTGGGAAATGTAGTCCCTAGACAGGCAAAGGCACCTGGGAAATGTAGTCCCTAGCCAGGCCATCCTCTGCCTACTCAGCCCCAGAGGATCCTAGCACCCAAAGAAAGAGGAGGAAGTTGGATAGATGGGAACCCTAACTGTCACAAGCACAGTCCCCAAGTCTAAGGAAATCTCCGGTTTCCCTCTTCGATGACACTGTCCGATCTTCACCAGGGATATGGATACGATCCGTCGCTCTTGTGCTTAAAGACCCTTCCATAGTGTCGTTTCACTGATCCTTCCTGTGTATCAGATAATGGGCTGGTAAATGAGGTCAGAGAGGAAAACAGGGAGGCATGACACCAGGCTTCGAGGAACATCCAATCTAGGAGGAACCGAGCTATAAGTCCCTTCGTTGGTCCCCAGGTCCTGACAGGTTTGAGCTATCCTTCACCCCAACAAAGAGGGAGGGGAACTCAGGGAAGGAGAAGGTGACTTAGATTCTGCCTGGGTCCCAGAGCCTCCATCTCCATTTACCATCCCACTACCATCCCAGATTTCCACCACTGGAGAAGAATTTTGTGAAGTTTCTGCTGGCATCTGAAGTCGTGCTTATAGTCGTCCATTTCAGGACGAGATAGCTCATATCTCCTTTTCTTACCCTTAAACATCTGAATTTTTAATCAAGCAACGTAAACTTAATTTTTTTTTTTTTGTCTCCCAAATACAAAAGGTCTTAGGTTCTGACAGGAATGTGACTGGTGAATTATGCCGGCAGCAAGCACCCATCCAACTTCTGTGATGTGCTTCGTTATAATTGCACAAACTCTTGTGCCCCAGATCTGGGAAATATGGTTTTACACTTCCTCAGACATCGTTAGCAAAGGGTGACAGGAGATTTACCAAGTGGAGAGGAACAGGGAAATTAGATGGGTTTTCCAGAAACAGAAGGACCGGGATGCCTGGACCCTCTCAGCTTCTTGAGTGCCGACCCCACTCAGCTGCCCACAGTTGGCAGGAGATGCTGGTGTCTGCTTCAGCAGAGAAAAACTATCTGGTGTCTTCCCTCACCTGATAAATGATGGCTATTTATCAGGCGTGACATCCCTGCAATTCGGGGGATTGGGACATGGTATCATCTCTCTGAGACCAAGAGTCACAATCTGTTCACAACGTGGAGATCCCTTCAGAGGCAACATGAGAAGCAATTTATCCATTCACTCATTTCTTCATTCCATCGATAAAAAATACTATAATAATAATTATATATAATAATTATAAATAAATATTATCTATAATAATAATTACTACTACTACTACTACTACCACTACTAGTAGTATTTTGCCACTGAATCCGGCACTAGAAATGCCAGCCCATCTTCCAAGAGGTAACAGTGCTATGTTGATGCTGAGACTAGACTAATGCCAGCAGGTGTTTCCTGTTGAGTTCAGAAAATAAGAATCCTGGAAGACAGTGGGGGCGTCGGCACCTCTGTTGATGAGAGTGAACAGGAAGGGAGGGTAACAGTGGAGCGATTCTCGTTTGGGAGATGAACTGACTCCTGGCAGAGAAAACATTTGGAACTGAGACTCTGAGGTGGGAGAGAAAAACTCCAAGATGGTGCCAAAAGGAAATGAGGAAGTTCTGTGAGCTGAGGTGGAGACCCAACCTTCAGCCGCCATGTCTGCTCAGTGTTTAAACACAGCTTTTTCTGCTGCAATTTGGAGCCACAAGCGGTGCACAAATAACACGGGGGGCTCCGCAGCTCATCATCTCCGTAGGTCTCAGCATCCCTCATCCCCACTCCACAACACTCACGTTTATAGATGAGATAACCGATCAGTGAGACAATCCCCCATCACGTGACCGTTGAGAAGGAAATCTGAGCTTCAGATCCTGTGTCCTGACTTCATGTTTTCAGATACCCCTGTTTCTGAGCCCCATTCCATGAAGGTGAAGTGAGAGTGGAAAAGAGGCGGGCATGGAGGAGCAGGGTTGTCCCAACCTGATTTCTCCAGCTCTTTGGCCTTGGCTGAGTCTTTCCTCTCCTTCGCCCTTGCCCTTGCCCTCCCCCTCCCCCTCCCCCTCTCCCTCCCCCTTTCCCTCTCCCTCCCTCTCTCTCCCTTGTTGGCTCATGAGTAACACTTGTTATGGTCTCATTACATACTTGGAGGGATAAACCATCACCACAGACACATGGAGCTTCATGGTTAAGAACAAAGTTCTCAACTCTGACCATTGCCTGTCAACAACACTGAAAAAAATAAACAACTGAGCTTTATTCCCTCATACATAAAATGCAAAAATACGTGCAGGGTTGTTGTAGGAACCCTGTGGTGATGCCATACATAAGACCAGCAAGGGGAAGAAGATCTAGTGAATACAGGTCGAGGCAAGGTTATCATCACTACCTCCACCACCACCATCATCATCATGACCATCTTTATCCCCACCACCAAAACCATCACCATCTCCTTCATCACCACCACCATGAGAATCATCCACATCCATCAGTATCTGGAGCTGCTATCTAAGCTTGAAGCAGAGTAGCTGTGGAAACCATTATTCTGAGCTCCTTGCTAACTGCCAGCCCCTGTCTCAGATGACTCCAACACCTTCAAGAACCTTGACCAAGAACATTTATTTCCACTTACTTCTCTGTTCAGCCAGCCTTTATTGGAGCTTCTATGTGTGGGACCCGAGGGAGCCCACTGTGGCAGATGTGGGGCCTATGCTTACCCTCAGATAGCTCACATACTGGGGGGAGCCCAGGAGTAAACAATGAAACCAGCAAATCAATGCCCTAATTGCAGGTTGCTGTGTTATTTAATTACAGAGGGTGATTAATGGCTTCTGGATGGGCAGGGGCTTTTCAGAATGTGCAGTGGCTTCAAGGTGACAGGCACACTGAGTTCTTAAATCAACAAAACATTGGCATGCACCCAAACAGCCCCTCTGTGGGTGAGGAAGAGGTCCTTGGCTCACCCCACCACACTCCCAAGAACACAGATGAGGAGTCCCTGCAACTGACTGCTGGGCTGGGATCGAGGCAGGGGCGGGGGAGCATCTGCATGCATGGCCTGCCTCACCTGATGTGAGATGAGGGATTTAAGAGCGGGGCTTGCAGGCAGGGAGGTCTGCAGAGTGGCAGAGCTGGGACAAGTGTCAGAGGGGGGACATACTATGTGAGGGTCTCTAGTGTGACTGTCCTGCCTCTTAGACTCCCTTACTAGGGATGGCTTGTGTAGTTTGGGTCTGGTGAGCCATTGCTGACTTGAACACACACATGCACACATAAGCACAAATACACATAGACATACAAGGAGACATACCACATACAGATACAGAAACACACACAGAAAGACACACAGGCATATAGACGCACACCCAACCACAAAAACAGACACCACACAGATACACAAAAACACACACATACAAACATGCTACACAGAGATACACACATATACAAACATGCTACACAGAGATACACAGACATACAAACATGCTACACAGAGATACACACACATACAAACATACACAGACATGCACACATTATATATCACACACACACATCTCACACTGACACACATACATCTTACACACACACAGAGACACATCATATATACATATTACATACATAACACACACATCTCACACTGACACGCATACATCTTACACACAGATGTACATCATATATACATATCACAAACATAACACACACACACACACACACACACACTGTGCCATCACTAGGCCTACTCCAGCTGGAAGGGGAATTCTCTAGCCCTCTATGCTGACCAAGAATGACCAGGAAGGACAATGGTCAGGGATTTGATCACAGCTCAGCTCTGAACCTCTGTGTCCTCCTCTGCCCAGTGGAGCCAGAAGCACCTGTCATGGAGGAAGACTTTGCCCTCAGGGGACTCTGGCTTGCAGGTTGCACACGGCAAATCACTGTACTTGATAGATCCACTGTTAACATACAGTAGGTTGACAGGCAGAGAGAGGTAATCAGGATGTGACAGCCGCTTTGAATAAAGAAATGAAGTCTCAAGCTAAGGAGATGGCTCTGTGGGTCAAGGCACTTGCCACCAAGCCTGATGACCTGAGATCAAGCTCCAGGATCCACACGGCAGAAACATAAAACCGACTTCTGCAACTTGTTTTCTGACATCTACACAAGCTCCTCTCTCAACACACAAAATAAAAGCAAAAGAACAAAAGAAAACTTAAAAGAAACCATATTTCAATTCCCTAGAGAATCCAATTCTCTCCTAAGATGAGAGACTTGCTTGGACTGTCTTTCGGAGATGCACATGGCAACGATGGGGGTGTGGGGGTGGGAGCAAAATCCCATGTGAGCCCAAGCTTGGAATCTCCCATGCCTTTCTTATCTGTCACATACCCAGCAGGGCTCCTTCCTGAGACCTAAATAGGATAAATAGGATGTTTGGTCAGTTTTACAAGCTCAGGACTGGGCTCTCAGGCTGTGATATTAATATCAACATGACATTTTGGGGGGAACAAACAGAAAGAGAAGTGTATGGTTCAGTAGTGTTGTGTTTGTGTGTCAAGTTAATAAGAAGTTAATTATGTTAGCTGAGGGTCTTAGTCAGGGTTTTACTGCTGTGAACAGAAGCCATGAAGGACAACATTTAATTGTGGCTGGCTTACAGGTTTAGAGGTTCAGTCTATTTTCATCAAGGTTTGAGCACGGCAGCATCCAGGCAGGCATGGTGCTGGAGGAGCTGAGTGTTCTACATCTTTATCTGAAGGCCACTAGGAGAAGACGGGCTTCCAGGCAGCTAGGGTGAGGGTCTTAAAGCCCATGCCTACGGTGGCATACCTACTCTAACAAGGCCACACCTCCTCCAACAAGACTACACCTACTCCAACAAGGTCACACCTACTCCAACAAGGCCACACCTTCTAATAATGCTACTCCCTGGACTAAGCATATCAAACCATCATATTGAGTTTTCATCAACTTGATATCAGCTGAACTCAACTGGGAAAGGGGGCCTTGACTGAGCAAATCAGGTTGCCTGTAGATAGGGAGTTTTCTTGACTGATGTGGGGAGGCCTAGGCTGTACCCATATACCCACAGTGTATATGGGTGGCACCACCACCTGGGCAGGTGGTCTTGGATTGCATAAGAAATCAGTCTAACTAAGTCATGGGGAGCAAGCCAGTAAGCAGCATTCCTCCATGGCCTCTGCCTCAGTTTCTGCCTCCAGACTCCTGCCATGAGTTCCTGTCCTGACTTCCCTCAATGGTGGACTGGGACTGGGACACATAAACCCTTTCTTCCTCAAGTTACTTTCTGTCCTGGTGCTTATCACCACAGTAGATCCCTGCTAGGACACAAGTCCATACCCAGCCCTAGTTCCTGCATCTGTGTCTGCATCCTGGCTCACCTAATGTGAACTGCCCACCCTTCATGTTGCTGAGTGACTTTTCTAAGGAATCTTTTTCTACTCACTCCATCAGAGGGACAGCTACAGACCATAGAAAAGCTTCTATCCAAGCCCGGCTAGTGAGCCGATGAGTTTATTAGGGTCCTTTTTGATAGCACAGGCAAATTGGGTAGAGGAAGCACTTAAAAACAAAACAAAACAAAACTGTCCAGCATGGATATGAACTGGCAAAACTGTATATGACTGGAGTTTCCAGGACAACTTGCAGGCAACTCCATCTAAGACTCTCTTCTCAGACCACAGCGATCACTCACATAACCTATGATTGGGCCTCTAAGCCTGGCAGCTCCGTGAGATTTCCTGTGGGCTCATGGGTCTCTGAGCCCCCAACCAGCTCCAAGGGAGAATGTTAAATTCCAAAGCACACATGCACAGTGCTCCTGTGGCCTCACCCTAATCCCAGCTGTTCACTGTGCCTTCCTGCCATGGCTGACAGAAATCTCTCAGAGGGAGCTAAAACCATTCTTTCCTTCCTTAAGTCCCTTCTGTGAAACACTGTGGCCACTGCAGCACAAAGGTAACCAGCACGCTGCACACTCTTTAGATAAAACAAAACCCAGTAATAGTTGCCATTGTCTGGAGATCTCATCAGAGCCTTAAATCCTCCTTACTTTTGAGCTGATTTATTTACAAATAAATCAAAGGGGCTGATTTCTTTACAGCCAGAGAGTGGTGGGTGGGTGGTACTCCACAGGCCAATCTTTTCCCTCTACTTTAACGCCTGAGAATTCTCTGTGAGTTCCCTGCAGACAGGCAGCATCTGTGACTGGCCTGACCCCAGTTTCTGTTCCTGCAGCCTCAGATCCCTGCTTGGAAAAACCGTGCTTCCAGGGAATAAGTAGAGAATTGCAGGTGGGCTATGGTGGGGACACTCAGAGGAATCCTAGGTCCCAGCTGCCTCTTTGAGTTGGAATGGAACCAGGCTCCATCCAGTGTCTCCTTATTAAGCTAGTTGAATTCTCCTCCCATGAAAGGAGAGGATGAGAGGGGATTTAGAAAGAAGAGGACAGAATTGCAGAAGCAGAGAGGAAAGGGGTGAAAACTAAGAAACAAATGGAGGGTGAGAGGGACACCCCACCAGGGACCTCCACGGCCGGCCTGAGTGTCCTTCCCCCCCCCCCCCCCCGGTTCAGGATCACCACTGCATAAAAATGACTAGATGAGGCTATGGCCAGGCTGAAGAAGCAACTGTGGTTGAGTGAGATGGGTATTATAATAGATGAAGGACCAATGAGGACAAGCAAGATAAGGTGCCAAAGCAGACATTACTAGTTGATCACTGATATCCCCCCTCCCCATCACCAGGATGGGAAATTTCCTTGCCTTCCTGGTACTGAGAAATGCAGAATTTTCATGAAAAATAAGACCTATCTACCCCTCCCCTATGCTTCAAGGATTTTTACCTGATGTTGAGTTGCATACATACATGTCTGGGGGATAAGGACCTAGATAAACAAGTCAGTCGATCTTTGTGGTTGGCGAAGGTGGTGCAAAACATGGAGTGAGTGGTCACCAGAGAGATATCCTCTGAGCTGATTAAGCAAGAGCTCAAAGAAGCTGGTTTCTTTATTAATGGTGACCAACCAGAGTGTGGAGGGCAGAATGGGTGGCTCCTCACTGACCCGTCTTCCCCCTCTGCTTTAACAGCTGAGCACAAGTCACTGTGAGCCTCCCACGGGTCAGCCAGGAAGAAAGGGTCTCTAGGGAACCATCCCCTTCTTGACTCTCAAACCCTTCCCCAGGTCTCACTGTGGCATTCTTAAGAGACCCAGGGGACTTAGACCAATCATGTCTCCTCTCTGATAGTCTAATTCCATACTAAAGAAAATAAAGACATAGACCTTCTATTAAAGAGGTCAATGTGTGTCATCCACACCAAATAAGTCTCTCCCTCGGCCAAAGCAGACATTACTAGTTGATCGCTGATTCCCACACACACACACACACACACACACCCCTACTATGACCAGGATGGGAAATTTCCATGCCTTCCTGGTACTGAGAAATGAAGAATTTGCATGAAAAATAAAACCTGTCTGCCCCTCCTCAAGGCACAATATGCTGTGAGGGTTTTTACCTGATGTCGAGTTGGAAAGAACCCCCATTCTCTATTTTGCCCTGCAACTCAGGTTGACCTCATTGTCTATTGTATCCCCAGTACAAGAATCCCCACAGAAGCCACCTCACTGTCCTCACAGTGTGAGTCTACATGCCAAGCCAGGGGCTCAGTGCACGCACGCGCGGTGTGCACACAGTGTATGGGCCACTCCACTCTCCCTCTCCCTCCCTCTCTCCTGCCTGGACACAATTATGTTAAAAGAGCAATTAGCGACCTCTTAAGCCTGATGGCCTACTCCCCCATTAATCTCTTGCAATTATAAACCCCAAATCTTCACAACAATTGGTCCCAGATGCCCACTAGAGGGAACGCTAATCGCCTCTTTCCCAGCTGAAACCAGCTGTTCGGCTTCAGTTTCTGGGTCAGGGAGAGAGATGAGAGGTCACACGTGGCCGAACGGTCAGATGCCGCCTGGGTGGAGATCCTGCAGAAGAGACACCCTTAGGGGCCTCGGGAGCACCCTGGGAAGGCATCTCTCTTTACTTTGGCTGCCTGCACACCCGGGTCTGCAGTCAGCCTGGGCCGGTATCTCCCCGCACTCCGAGCCACTCTGATTCCTCATTATGAACACACGCTAATTACTGCAGATAATTAGCTCTTCACAACCACCCGGCCGAGGCGCTCCAGACAAAGAGGCTCAGGAGGCTGTGGACATGGCTGGTCGCCTCCGGCCCACAGCCAGCACCAGAGCACCCTGCCAGCTGACCCTAGGTTTGGGGGAGGAGGCGTGAACTAAGGTGAAGGCCTAGGTCAATGGCGCTTAAGGCGCACAGCCCCTGCTGCTGCGGGCAGAACCGATTCAGACCTCAGCACTGCAGCTAATTAAATCAATATGAGATAATGAACGGCAATTAGAGGTCCAGCTAGGCACATCTTCTCTTGTAAATACTGTTTCTCTCCCAACGGGGAGCTCTTTCTTAATAATCTGTTTGTGTTTCATTTCCAGGAACTGTAATTCCCCTAAGAAGCTCCTGGGGAAGTGATTTGTTTGTCTGTATAACCACGAAACCCGTTCCTCTGGACTCGCCTGCCACTGCCTCTGCACATACATGATCGGCTTCTTACTATTTTAGGTTTCTTTTGGTTTGTTTTAATTTCTGACCTGTCCAGGGAGCCCATGCAGAGGTCTCAGCCCTCAAAGAAAACACCAATAAATCCCTGAAAGGGGTGGGGGGGGGGCAGGGGGAAAGGTCACAGGGCCGAGGACTCCCATTACATGGAGGGGAAAACTGAGGTAAGGCAACCACAAGAGTGATGAGCCAGTCAGGTAGTCTCCTCTGCCATTCAGACTCTCACCCCACCCCCACCTGGTACCCGGGGTCATGATAAGAAGCCTTCTGCCCTCCAGGAGCTAACAAATTTGTCTAGCAAGACAGACTAAGGCACATAACAATTAGAGAGCAATTAGGCACCTAATTGTGTGGTACCAATAAGCTCGGGGTTCAGTGAGGGTTCGGGGACTAGGGAGAAACAGCAGCATCAGGGCCCGGGCCTCTTCGTTTTCAGTGTTTCCCATCAGACCCTGCTTTCTGAGTCCTGGGTTTTTATTTCTTCACTTAGGGGTTCCATGGTACCCTAAAGTCAATGTGTCTAAAGCAGCCTCACGGCCACCCCACCCCCGCCTAACTGCTCCTGCTCCTCAGCTCATTTCCCTTAGAGAATTAGCCACGCCCACAGCAGAGCTGAAATCAGGCATAAAGAATGGAACTGTGCCCTTTGCAGGAAAATGCATGGGGAATCGACATCATTGCGTTAAGTGGGATAAGCCTGCTCAGAAGGACAAATGCTGCAGAGACATCGAATTTTAATGTGTGTGTGTGCCTCTGTGTGTGTGTGTGCCTGTGTGTATGTATATATGTGTGTGTGCCTCTGTGTGTGTATATAAATATATATGTGTGTGTATGCATATATGTGTGTGTATGCATATATGTGTGTGCCTCTGTGTGTATATAAATATATGTGTGTGCCTCTGTGTGTGTGTGTGCCTGTGTGTGTATATAAATATATGTGTGTGTGCCTGTGTGTGTATATATGTGTATGTGTGTATGTATGCCTCTATGTGTATATATATGTGTATATGTGTGTATATATAAATATATATGTGTGTGTGTGTGCATTGTGTGTGTATATATATGTTTGTATATGTGTGTGTGCTTCTGTGTGTGTGTATAAATATATGTGTGTGTATACATATGTGTGTGTGCCTGTGTGTATAAATATATGTGTGTGTGTGCCTGTGTGTGAGTGTGTGTGTATGTGTATATATGTGTGTGTGTGTGTATATATATATATATATGCATTTGTGGGTGTGTATATAAATATATGTGTGTGTGCCTGTGTGTGTGTGTGTATATATATATATATATATATATATATATATATATATGTGTGTGTGTGTGTGTTTGTGTGTGTGTGTGTGTGTGTGTGTGTGCACTTGTGTACTCACACACACACATCTACTACACGGGAAAAAAGAAAGACTTTATGGGGAAAGCTAGAGGTCTCAAGGGAGGGACACAGAGTCAGGGGAGGGAGCAATGGGTGGAAAAAGACAGACATCACACATTTGTTCTCACAGACTTAAGCATGGATACACATGGAATGGAAACAGAGGAGGGATCCATGGGGGAGAAGGGACTGGAATGGAGAGGGGGGAGGCAGTGGAGGGAGGGTAGCAGCAACAGGAGGAGTTGGCCCTACGTGATGATGTCATACTCAGTGACACACATGCTCACTGAAATGTAGTCGGAAGAGGTAGCATATTGCTTGTGAGAAGTATGAGCCTTTTCCACAAGGCTTCCATCTCTCCTGGCTGGAACTGGCCTGAACTAGCTGGCCCCTAGACTACCCCAGTGTCCCAGCAAACCTTATGGAGAATGAAAAGTCCCAGAGAAGCAACCCACCCTGTCCCAGGACTCAATCAGGTTCACAAGACAGTTCAGAGCAAGTTCAGACATGGGGAACATATTGCCAGCTTGCATCACCTGCTCTCAGACTATGGAGAGAAACTTCCCTGTAGCTTGAGGAAATTGGGGGTCCTCCATCATGGCCAAACCAATCTTTTGGGGGGGGGGGTTCAAGACAGGGTTTCTCTTATAGCCCTGGCTGTCCTGGAACTCACTTTGTAGACCAGGCTGGCCTCAAACTCAGAAATCTGCCTGCCTCTGCCTCCTGAGTGCTGGAATTAAAGGCGTGTGCCACCATGCCCGGTCATGGCCACACCAATCTTTATGTCTGGTACTGTCACTGGCTCTGTCCAGGGCACACCTACAAAGAGGCTATTTATCTTCCTGGACACCCGTGAGAAATGTATGTCAGCCCTGCTCTGTAAACCAGGAGTCTGCAGCTCAGACAAGGGATGTGACAGGGAGCCCCAGACTGGAGCCAGCAGAGTCCAGTTCAAACTATACCATTCACCCCCACTATACCATGGTCTTCAAGGGGCTGTGCTTCCTGGGAGATCCTTCTTTATTTGAGCCAGGAAGTCTTGAGTCCTCCCACCCATGCAGGTAGATGTGTGGCTTTGTGCTGGTGAGGCTTCTGTCAACATGACACAAGCCTAGACATATTTGGGGAGAGGGACCTCAATTGAAAAATAAAATGTATCAACAGGCAGATCTTTGAAGAGAGTTCAAGGACAGCCAGAGCTACATGAAAAGACCTGGTAAGAAAGAAAGAAAGAAAGAAAGAAAGAAAGAAAGAAAGAAAGAAAGAAAGAAAGAAAGGAAGGAAGGAAGGAAGGAAGAGAGAGAAAAGAGAGAGAGAGGAAAGAAGGAAGACACAAAGAGAGAAACAAAGAAACAAAAAAGAAACAAAGGAAGAAACAAAGAAACAGAGAAACAAAAAAGAGAGAGAGAATGAAGAAAGGGAAAGGAAAGAAAAGAAAAGCTGCCTCAAATAGGTAGTCTGTAGGAATTTCCTTGATTACTGACTGATATGGGAGGGCCCAGCCCATTGTATAAGAAAACAGGCTGAGCAAGCCATCCAAGCAAGCCAGAAAGCAGCATTCCTCTATGGCTTCCAGGTTCCTGCCCTGACTTCCGTGGATGGTAGACTATAAGCTATTAAATGATACAACCTTTTCTTCTCCAAGTTGCCTTTGGTCATGGTGTTTTATCACAGAGCATTAGAAATCCTAAGTAAGACACGTGTGCATGCACATACGGGGGCACATTTGTGTGCATGTGGAGCCCTGACACTGGCAATGGGATCCAACTGCTCTCCCTTGTTATTCGAGGTTGAGTCTCTCAGGTATTCAATT
This sequence comes from Mus musculus, assembly GCF_000001635.26. NCBI lineage: Eukaryota > Metazoa > Chordata > Mammalia > Rodentia > Muridae > Mus > Mus musculus. The sequence continues at coordinate 112,005,938 of NC_000071.6, forward strand.
AGCCTAGCTTGTCCTGCTTGTGTTGTGTCTCTACCTTACCGAAGGACTACCATTCCACTGGTATATAGGTGAGTATCTGATCTCTGATCTTCCAGCTTAGATGGCAGACACCCCTTACTCACTGAGCTCTCTTAGAACTTAGGATTTGTGACATAGCTAACCCATCCTGCAATCAGCTGAGCCTGGGATGCCACACAATCCCTGCCTCTCCTCACTCTTCCTGGTGCTCAGTCATGACCTGTCCAGAGAATCCTGAGACTTCTCTCCATGCTCCCAGGTTCCCAGCTCCCCCGAAAGCCCTGGACAGGAAGCCAGCCATCTAGGCTTCTCTGTGAGTCGCTGCTATAGACATCAGACATGCAGAGTGTTCCAGCCACATCTGTGGCTACAGCAATCAGTGTTAGTCAGCTGTGGCTGCTGGCTCATTAATGCTCCTGGCCAGGGTCTGCTCTGAGGGGCTGCATGGGATCCGCTAAACCCTCATGGCACCCAGGTGGCTCCACTAGAAACGGTTCCAGTTTCAGATTTGAAAGTAAAGTTCAAAGAGGATAAAGGACAGGTAGAAGAAAAGCAGAGCCGGCACCTCTCAGGACCTGCACAGTTGATGCTCCGTTCTTAGCAGGACCACCTTGCCCCTCCTCTTAGAGCTCCTCAGCTCACCTCTGCTTTCTTATCCATGGTGAGAGTTCCCTGCACCCCCACTTTCAGGAGCTTAAACATCCAGGATATGGCCATCGGGGAGACTGTTGTGCCTGTAGAGATACAGCCTCAGAGGACACTGTTTGGGCTGTAGAGACCAGAAACATATGCTAACCTCTAACCTGTGAACAGGCAGATATTTTCTCCCAGACTGGCACAGTTATGTTACTAACCTGAGATGAGATGGTTCTGTAATTAGAGTCCTCAGAGGAGGAGCCAGCAGAACTGAAGATACCACAGGACAAAACAAAACGGTGGTGACTGAGCCGAAAGCTCCCTCCCTTCTCACTGGCCCTGGAAGGTGTTCTGCAGGCCACTGGGGGAGGGGACGATGGGGGAGGTCAACATTCTTACCCAGCTGTGATATCCTAGAGCTACAATATTGATCTGACAGGCAGGATGTGCCCAGTAGGGCAATAGTGGCATGACTGTTATGGGTGATGACTGTTATGTGATAATGACTGTTATAGGGTAATGACTGTTATGGGATGATGACTGTTATGGGGTGACGACTGTTATGGGATGATGACTGTTATTGGGTGATGACCATTACAGAGTGATGACTGTTATGGGGTGATGACTGTTACGGGATGACAACTGTTATGGGGTGATGACTGTTATAGGGTGATGACTGTTACTGAGTGATACCTGTTATGGGGGTGATGACTGTTATAAATGACAACTGTTATGGGATGATGACTGTTATTGGGTGATGACTGTTACAGAGTGATGCCTGTTATGGGGTGACGACTATTATGAGTGATGACTGTTATGGAGTAATGACTGTTATATGGGGTGACAACTGGTATAGGGGTTATGACTTATGAGGTGATGACTATTATGGGGGTTATGACTGTTATGGGGGTGATGACTGTTATAAATGACAACTTTTATGGGGTGATGACTCTTATGGAGGTGACCAACAGCTTTCTGGTTAGAGCTAAACTCTCCACAGGAGACATCTCATGCCGGATACCTCAATCCTGGTGGAAGCTCATGGCTGCGGGGAGGGGTCATAGACACTGGGTGGGAGGACCTGCTGCTGTTTCTTGTGGGTCTTTGGGTAACACAGCCATGGAAGTACTTAGATTAGTGCTGTTCTCAGCTTAGTTGGAGAAGCTTCTGTATGCTGTGAGTGACTGTGGCTACAGGCTTCGTGTGCTGAGATTAAGTTGTGAGCTCAGCCTGAAATCAAAGCACAGCACTGCCCACCCCAAGACTCAGGGAACGTACAGAAGGGGAGACAGAAACAATGTGGTGGTCAGAACCAGGGATGTGGGGCATGGGCAGTATGGAGGTGAGGTTATGAGAGGTGAGGGTGGGGGGCTTTGAAATACTGTCTTCTTAATATGACGCAGCAGCTGTTGCACATATGAACTCAAAGCAGCCCCAATTCTCTGTGCCAGACAAACATGTCAGCATCCCATCACAAATGGGGGAGGGTCTCACAAGCCCCAACCCCTTCCTGAGGAGCTTCTGGGGAAGGGAGAGTCATTTTCTCTGGTGGTGTAGACACCAGTGAGCTGCCTGCGCTCCTGTAGATGACATCACCCTACATTCATGCAGTCAATGCCAGTGAGATGCAGCAGCCTGCAGAAACAGCCATGCAAGTAGGAGGGGACTTGTTGGGGGAAACTGAGGCTCCACAGAAGGGTGGGAGATTAAAGGGGAGAATGAGGGAAAGAGCTTATAAACATATATAAGACTGTCAAAGCCTGAGTGTTACCATCTTATGTGCATAGACACAGTATTATGTGCATATATACATGAAGGAGCCATGATCAGAGTCAGGCCTGGGAAAGTGTTCAGTTAGTGAGCATGTGCCTTGCATGAGACAAAAGATTCTGAGTTTAATCCCCAGAACCCAGTAAAAATCTGGGTGTGGTGGGCTTGCCTGTAACCTGCATTCTGGAGATGTGAAGACAGGCAGGACCATGCGGCTTACTGGTCAGATATCCTAGGAACATCAGTGAGCTGGGCCAGTGAGAGACTCTGACCCCAAACAAGGACTGCTCCTGAGAAATGGCTCCTGAGGCCAGCCACCTGCTGTGACACACCCCTCCACACACACATGCACACACACGCACACACACACAATACACACACACGCACACACACACAATACACACACACATGCACACACAGAGACACCAGGTTATAGCCACATAAGCTCAGTGTTCCTCCACTTAAGACCAAAAGCCCTGCAGATTGCAGCACTCTCCGAGTTGGACAATGTTCACACACAGCTGAGCATCCCTAACACAAAACTCAGATCCAGAGGGGCCTGAGCACATCGAGTTGGTGTGGCTGAGCACAGGACATTCCAGAGGGACTTACCCTGGAAGAGGAGACTTGGCCAGGTGAAGGCTAGTGACATAAGAAGCTGGCAGAAACCACTTGAAAGAAGAAGAAGAAGAAGAAGAAGAAGAAGAAGGAGAAGGAGGAGGAGGAGGAGGAGGAGGAGGAGGAGGAGGAGGAGGAGGAGGAGGAGGAGAAGGAGAAGGAGAAGGAGAAGGAGAAGGAGAAGGAGAAGGAGAAGGAGAAGGAGAAGGAGAAGGAGAAGGAGAAGGAGAAGGAGAAGGAGAAGGAGAAGGAGAAGGAGAAGGAGAAGGAGAAGGAGAAGGAGAAGGAGAAGAAGAAGAAGAAGAAGAAGAAGAAGAAGAAGAAGAAGAAGAAGAAGAAGAAGATTATTCATTTCCAAGAGACCTCAGCTCTATACATTGCTCAAGAATGCAAGACTCTGTCTCCTTCCCAGCTATGCCTTATGTTTAAGCCAAGGTGAACACGTGATTGCCTCTGGGGTAGAATTAAATTAATAAGGTCTCTATCCCTCTTAGCCTTGGCCTCCCAGGCTACACGCTGAGGAGCAGAGTGTCCACACTTCCGTCCAGCTGGTCTACACAGAGCGCATCCAGTGGGCCACAACCAGCCCTGGTGGCCCAGAGTCTCCTGACGGATGAGGCAGAGCCCAGTGACATGGCTGTTATTGATCTGAGTGGTTGTCGGCAGAGGGGAAAGTTGTAATTGCCTCTGTAGCTTCATTGTAAGCACCCGGAGGGAAATTAAAGCCTCCGGCTAATGGGGTGTCCGATCCCCAGCCTATGATACATTTGTTCCAGTCAGGTCCCTGGAATACCAAGTGGATGCTTGGGGCATCATTTTAAAGCAGATCCCGTTTGGAGCCGAGGTCCTTTGCAGACTCGAGGAAGGGATGGGACAGGATGAGACGGATCTCTTCATAGCTGAAGTTCCAGAAAGGCTTAGCATCACTAGGAATCACATCAGGCCACTTGAATAAGATCAGGTCCTGCTTAAGGCATGTGTGTGGGGTGGGGGGTTGGTGAGTGGATCCTGTAATTAGTGATAAAAGCTAGCCAGACCCCTCTGGGTCCAGGGAACTGCTTAGAAGGGCCAACTCCCTGCACGGCCCAGCCTGACCAACATACAGTCTCAAGTCTACCACAGACTCTTGATTTGAAGACATAACAATGCTAAGAGCCCTGTAAGTGAAGTGGCACTCTGGGCTAAGTCCCAGCTCAACCCCTGAGTGTTGGTTTCCTTCCCTACTCTGAACATCAAAGTGTTGTTTAAAACCATACGTTTACATGAAAAGCCGTTGGAACACCGCGGGGCTCGGGGAAGACATTCAAAACATTAATTCCCTTTAGTGTCTGTCACGAGCCTGAAGACAGGTCTGTCATTCATACCCACGTAGAAGTGAGTGAGGCAGTTAATCAACAGCCAACCCATTAATAATCTTATATTGACCCATTACTCAGAGAAGGAGTAAGACTCCAAGGTCATATGAACGCTTAGAGGGTGGCGGGGAGAGAGGTCTGAGTCAAATCAACTCCAGGACCTAGGTACATGAACTCCACCAACGAGCTCTTGGTTTGAATTTTATCATCTACACAGCGGGAAGGCTTGTAGGTACAGCCCGGGAGATCCACCCTCACCCAGTGATGCTAAGGCTCTGAATCTCCTGATCCTACATTTCTGGAGGCCACCTTTGCCTGAATAAATGCTTGCATGCAGCTCTGCTCTAGCCTGGGCTACTGGGGTAGCTGCAACAGACAGTCCAGATTCCCAGAGCTGAGAAGTACTGAGTGAGCTCCCTCCTCATCAAACCCAAGTCTCTGCATGCCACTTCCAGAGAGCAGTGTCTCTCTCCCTTCTCTGCCCCCAGCATTGCTGCTTCCCTTCCGCTGCCCCTCACCCACCTCCAGCTCAGCCCATCTCCTGGGCTTACATCCAAGCTGAGAAAAGATGGGGCGTATTTTATTCAGGGTCCATCTCTCATCCTGTCGTTGACTTATAGGGAATGAGAATTCCTCCTGGGCAGACTCTCTCCCACTGTCATGTGCACATCTCTGGGGGAGGGGCCCGGGGTGACCCTCCTGTATACCCCATGGATCTGGGGGAGCTGCTTTCTCCTCAATCTGTGAGATTCCTTGGGTGGGAACACAGACAAGACAGAGAACAGAGCTTTCAGGAATGGCTAGGTCGGGAGGCTGGGCCTTGTGTCTGGGTATATGCCCATCCTGATCCATTTCTTGGCCATCTTGGGCTCTATGCCCCCATCACCTCACATGTGTGCACGGAGCCTAGGGGGGGACCTTTGGTCACCACGGACAGCTATACCCCAGCTGAGATGTAAAGGCACCCCTCCCCTAGACACAACACCCATTTCTGCAGGGCACTCACACTGTGGAACCATCCTGAGCAGCTGCCTCTCAGCTGAAGATCCCCATGTGAGCATCCTCATCAGCACCACTATGGAGGATGTGAGTATCCTGGTGTGAAACCCATCTTGGCCACTTGTGACAGGCGACCTCCCCGCGGCGAGGGCTGCTCTGCAGTCGAAATCCCATATCCGTGTTTTGATTTTATTTTTATTGAGACTGTAGTGACTTCCCACAGCTCAGCAATCTGAAAGAGGACACGGCTATTGTCTTATAGTTTGTAAGTTCAGGAGTCTAAAATCAAAATGTCAGGGACTGGGAAGAGGGAACTATGGGTAGTCTTTGCCTGTGAGCATGAGAGACTGAAATTGGTCAACATCTGTTTTCCAGGTGCATGTACATCTGTGTGTGTGTGAGAGAGAGAGAGAGAGAGACAGAGACAGAGACAGAGACAGAGAGACAGAGAGAGACAGAGAGAGAGAGACAGAGAGAGAGAGACAGAGAGAGAAAGAGAGAGACAGACAGACAGGGAGAGACACAGAGAAAGAGAGACAGAGACAGAGAGACAGAGAAAGACAGAGATAGAGAGAGACAGAGAGACAGAGACAGACAGACAGAGAAAGACAGAGAGAGAGAGAAAGAAAGAAGAAGAAGAAGAAGAAGAAGAAGAAGAAGAAGAAGAAGAAGAAGAAGAAGAAGAAGAAGAAGAAGAAGTAGAGAGAAAAAAGAGAAGAGACCATGATCACAGTGAGGTGGTAACAAGACCATGATCACGGTGAGGTGATAACAGTGTATGCTCTCTGTAGCTTCTAGATCCATCTCCCACCGGCTTGAGTTTTGAACGCTTGTATTTCAGAGGTGCCAAGCCTTGAGGAAGAGGTGTCTTGCCGAAAGAAGTGTGTCACTGGAACTGGCCTTTGATGGATAAAGTAGGTCTGACCTCTCTTTGCTTCCTGGCATTCAAATAAGTAAACCAATAAAGTGGCCAGGGAACCTGAGGGTGATGTGAGCCCTTGGTGTGGCCAGGAACGGTGACACTTGAGCAGGAATGTCATTGCAAGAAGAGGAGCTGGGAATGGAAAGATTCCAGTCAGGAAAGCCTCTCCTCTCATGGACGACGGAGAACTGCTGCGACTGCGTTGATGGAGAGGATGGGTGGCAACCGAGGGTGGGGCGGGCAGGAGGTTGCCAGGGGCCAGGTGGGGGCTTACAATTTCATTCTCCATAGTGTGGGACTCCAGAATGGATCTCTGCATGGAGGTGGTTTGCCAGCGGTGTGCGTGTTATTTGAGCAACACCTTGACGGGAAGTACTAGCTGGGAGGGTTGAGGCTTTAAGGATAGTCCCCACCTCTGGATCCTGCCCCCTCCACTTCCTGCTCTGAAGCACTGTGAGCATGCTCCACTGTCGCACCCTCCCTCCACCACAAACTGAGCAGCCAGGGGACTGGAAGTCTCCCCTCCCTGCTGATGACAGGCATTGTGGCCACAGAGACATGAAAGCAAAGGACACATACAGAACCGTGCCCTAAGAGGCAGATCAGGGGTGAGCTCACTGTCCAGCAGCTCCGCAGTGCAGACTCCCCTCTGGTCACCAAGGCAACGATCTCAGGCCTGCAGTCAGCCACTTCCTTCAGACAGCAAGTGAGGCTCTGAGCTCCCATGGTGCCTTTGGGAGATAAGCCAGGCTCCTCTACTCTCTCGGTTCTGTTTTCTAGCATATGTGGCCATCTTCCAGGGATGTTTTTTTTCCTGATGTCTGGACTGAGGTTTGAGTCACCCCGTGTACAAGGGCCAGATCAGAGCTGTGGGTGTCTCCTTTCACCAAAAGTTAGTCTTGATCAGGCTCCTCCCCAAGTCTGCTCCCTCTAGATCCTCTAGATCCTCAGCTACTCAGTAGATCAGGCTACTCCCAGTGTTCCCTGCGGGCTGCTGGGTAAAGGCTGATGGTCCAACTTCAGAGAATGGAACCCCAGGCCTGGTTCCACTTTCCCCTTAATTTTGTTCCACTTTTCTCTTCAATACTGTCATCTTCCTTTGCCTTATTGATGAAACTACTCTTTTTCCTGCTCCAGGCCAGGCCCGCAGTATAAATCTGAGAAGCAGACTTAGAAAAATGGGAGAGCAGAGTTGGCACAGGGGATGAGAAAGACAGAGCCCGGGACAAGCCCCTCACACTCGGGCGGGTGGCTTTCCTCGAAGAGGGTAGGTTTACTTCTCTGTGTTCCTAGCAGAGAGCGTCACACTGATGCACATTTGGTATGAACCCCTAAGCACGGGCCACCAGGTTCTGCTATAGTTCTACAGCGTTTATGCTGTGCAACCTTGGACAAGAGGCTTAGCCTCTCTGAACACCAGTAACTCTCTCACAATCCTGGGAGAGCAGGCAATACAGTTCCCTGAAGGGTTCCCTAAAGAGGGATCAGGCTGGATTCTCACAGTCAACAAGCCAGATAAGATGAGGAAGGAGGAGTCACTGTCTTCTGTGAAATACAGCCAGGCTGATGGAAATGTGGACTAGGGGTCAGGGGTCAGCTGGAATGTTGATTTATTTGAGTTTAGATTAGAAGGCAGCTCTGGGGATGGAGCCTAGCATCCCCAGAAAACAAGAACATGGTCTTGCCCCGTGGAAAAGGAGGCACCCACCACAGCTGCTAAAGCAGCAGGAATCATGTGTCCTTGGCACCATAGGAACTGTGAAGACCCTCCAGGGCCATGATGGTGGCCCACCAGTATCACCTCAGTGGTCCTCCTCTCTGCTCCAAGGAAGGGTTGAGCAAGCCCATTGTATAGATGGGGAAACTGAGGCTCTGGGGAACAAAGATGGCATCCTTGTGGAGCAGAATAGAGTGTAAATCCTGGCTTTGCTCTCAAAATGCCCTCCTCTACACATGTGAAGGAAGGACAGACACACAGACTGCAAATTCTGACCCTCATCCCCTGAGGCTGCCATCTCTGTAGGCAAGCCCCATTGAGGAGCACCAGAGCACTGCAGCTGAGCTTCTGTATGCAGCCCCTCCCCAGCCTGCTTGCTTGTTAAGTTTTACTGAGAAGTAAGGAGGAAGGGGTTCTGGTTCCCAGTCAGGCCCCGTCAGCTATTCTGATTCCTGTGCTCCACTGGGTACTTGCCGGGGTGCTTGTTAGAAACAGGGCAAGCTGTCACTGTGCATGAGGATTATCTATTTAAAAAGAAAAACCAAACAGATATTTTGAAAACCCACAGCATATCCATGCAGTGGAATTCTACTCAGGGAATTTAAATTTTAAATTTAAAAAGGCGGCTATGAAGGCTGCAGAGCTGGCTCCATGGTTAAAAGCACAGACCACTTATTCAGAGGATCTGGGTTTGGTTCCCAGCACTGACATGTCAGCTCACAAACAGCTCCAGGGGATCCAGTGCCCTCTTCTGGCCTCCACGGGTAAAAGCATGCACAAGATGTACAGACATACAAGCAGATGAAAACAGCCATATACATAAAATAAATCAAAAATTAAAATTTTAGTTTAAAAAAAAGGTGTACATGCTCACGAGCAGGCCAGAGGCAGGCATCAGATGGCCTCCTCTATAATTCTCCACTTTATTCCCTAGAACCTGGGGTGCCCCGATTTAACTCGACTGGCTGGTCAGAAATCTCCCAGCACCCTTCCTGGCACTGGGAAGCACACACATGCATCCTCGTTCACTTTTGTGTGGGTGTAGAGATTTGAACTCAGATCAGCAGGCTTGTACAACCGATTCACGAACGTAGACTTCTGCCCACAAAGGCAGTGTGCTGGCACTAGCTGGATCCCTATCCCCCAAGCCACCAACAGCTGTTGCTAGCAACACACAACACAAAATAAAACACATCTTCACTCAAACAGAAATGCTAAAGGTCATGCTGTAGCCAGTGAGGGCTAGCAACATGTCCCTAGGAGCTTGACACTGACTGGATGGCGAGCTTGCTTCTCCCAGAGGCAGACAACATAACAGGCTCATCCCCCACACCGCATCTGACTTTCTGCAGGGACTCCCACAAGACACAGTCACTTCCCCAGTGGAGCCTGTGAACACTGAGGTGTCTTGGGTGCACACCTATAGACATTCCCAGTCTCTGGTCCTCGGTCAGCATCTTCCCCATCCCTCACAGCAAGCTGAACACACTAACGATATTTTCCCAGCTCCCTCTGAAGAGAAAGTCAGGTGTTAAATGGAAGATTTGCTTGAGCGCATGGCTGGGACCTAAGCAAAACCATATTAAGGAAGTCATATTTATTATCTCCATAAAGTAACCTGCGCAGCAGCATGTGGGGGCCAGATGGGAGGCTCAGGTGCACAGAGAGCCAAATCAGCTCTGTCACAAGGGGTCTGAGCCTGTGGGGCATGGCTGTTCCACCTGGGAGAAATAGACGCTAAGTGACTCAGAGGTTGGGTGCTCAGCAGCTGTGGCGGAGGGGGGCCTGCAGACATGAGAGGGGGGCATGGGTCCCCAACAGAGTCTGCTGAGGCAGTCTGTAGTGGGCCAGGGTGAGAAGCCACATGGGCAAAGATGAAAGCTGACAGACTGGCAGAACAGATCGCACCCAATGAGAACTCCAAGGGTCCCTGAAGAGAAAAAAGAAATGGGACCTCAGGGTTCAGTGGGCCAAGTCTCCATTGTTTAGGGTGCCCAGGTAAGGGCTGCAGAGGAGCTGGAAACCATATCTGCTGGACAAGAATGAGCTTCACCCAGGGGAGGATGCTTCAGGCTGGTTTTCCCACAGGCACCTAATGGCTGGGCGAGGTCCTCTGTTGAGGAGAGAAAGGTCCAAGAAGGATGGAGAAGGGATATGTGAGCAGTGTCAGCTCTCAGACTTTCAGCTCTGTGCACCCCTGGGCGTCACCATGTCTCATGGCCACCAGACCCTTTCAATCTGTGGCAACCTCTAGCCCAGATCTACCCCCACACTCCAAGTCTTGCCAGGTGTCAGCATCTTTCAAAGGGAGCCCATCAGGTTCTCTGGAGAAACCAGAAGTTTCTGTCTGTCCTCTTTATAGCATGCTCAGGAGGCAGGTCCTCCTCCAGGCCACTGTCTCTGCCTCTGAACACTGGAATCACATCTGTGCGTCACTCCACATATTTTTATGTGGGTTTCTTCTTCATGCTCACAAGGTGAGCACTGTATCCAAGTAACTTCCTCAACTCGTGAAGGGAGAGTGCTGGGCTGTTCCTTGGGAGGAAAAAAACAAAAAGAACAATTCACTCATGGTTATAATAACAGATGAGCTGAATTTTAACACACCTGTCAGCCCAGCGCTGTCAGCCCAGCGCTGAGGCAGGAGGATCTCAAGTCCAAGACTACCCCGTCTCACATAGGAAAACCTTATTTAACTTTAAGGATTTCAAATGTCATGAACCACACATAGGCAGGGCTAGCACATGGGTAGGGTAAGAAAGGAAGGTGGACTATAAATTTAAAATAAATTTACCCAAAGTCAGTGTCCTCATGTTCCAATCCTGCTTGGCTGGGACCAACATTTGTCCCCTTAACTTTGGAGGACAGTTGCTTACTTGTGGGGCCCGTGCTAGAAGTCGAGACAAGTCAGAAGCCAGCACAAAGCACAGGCCTGGGACCCAGAAGCTCAGGGAAGGAGCAAGTGTCTTTCAGAGGAGACTCTGGAGCTGGGTCTCTGGAGCATTTTGTATTAACTTGAAAAAGCTGAGAGGTTATGCAAATCAGCCTGTTGACCCAGAATATTCCTAGTGAAAGCATTGTGCATAAAGTTCCCCTCTGCACACATGGGGGGAAAAATCTCCTTGGTTGCCAATTGTGGGCTTGTTGGTGCTTGGCTTCTGTCACAGTGAAGGGGTCCCATGCAGGTAAAAACCCAGCTGACCTGCCATGCTCCCACCTTGGTGATAATGGACTGAGCCTCTGAACCTGTAAGCCAGCCTCAATTAAATGTTGTCCCTTTAAGAACTGGCTTGGTCACAGTGTCTGTTCACAGCAGTAAAACCCTAATTAAGACGCTTAGGGAGAGTGGGATGGGAACAGGAATTCCAGTTCTGATGAGATTTTCTTGACTATCAAACTTCCCTGCCTGGGTCTCATCAGACCCAAGATGGCAGACCTGGAAATCTCCAGGCACCTTCCCCAGGCTTCGCCTGCCATCACTCAGCCCGGTGATGCTTGTTGATTCAAATGCTCTACATGGAGCAGATGAATGGAGATCTGCCCTATAGCAGATCCTGCCACGAACTTTGCCATAACAGACGTGCAGGTTTACACACCGGCATACTGATTCACACATGTGTGCAGGCCGTCAAACACACTTGTACACATATGTGCATGTGTATATTTGAAGTCTGTAGAACTGACTTTCTAAAAATGTCCACAGTAGGCATGGCATGAGGGTAGATGGGAACATAGAAAGAGCAGTCTTCCCTGTGGGTGTTCATCGAGGCAAACAGCTCCTGTGCCTGGAACCCAGCCCCTCTTGTGGCTTTTTGAAAGTTCTCTTGGCTGAGTGGTCAGAGATTACAGCTGAGAGGAATAGGCTGTCTGACATATACTGGGTCATCCACTGTCTGATGCTAAAATCCATCCCCTTGGGAAGACGTAAGGCAATGTCTACCACTTCTCTCAAGGTCTCAATGACAGACTGAAGCAAGATCCCACCAACGTTCACTCTGGGGAACTCCCTTAAAGGATCCTGAATAGATTTATGCCAAATTGACACAGGCTAGAGTCATCTGACAGGAAGGGCCCTCAACTGAGAAATGCCTCCATAAGATCAGGCTGTAGGTAAGCCTGCAGAGCATTTTCTCGGTTATTCATTGGCATGGGATCCACCCATTGTAGGTGGGGCCACCTTTGGGCAGGTGGTCCTGCGTGCTATCAGAAAGGAGACTGAGTAAGCTTGTAAGCATGCATTCTTCCACGGCCTCTGCATCAGCTTCTGTTTCTAAGTTCCTGCCCTGAGTTCTCTCAGTGTTGAACAGTGATGTGGACGTATGAGCTGAATAAATCCTCTCCTCACCAAGTCATTTTTGGCTATGTATTTCACCAGAGCAGTAGAAACAGTGAGAAATTGGTTCCAGGATTGTGGGATTTTGTGACAGACCTGACCATTGTGTTTTGGGAAGATTGGGGAAGGACTTTAGAACTTTGGGTTGGAAAAACCATTGAGTGTTTGAGGCTTGGTGAACAGTTCTGTGGGAGCTTGGAAGATAAAGAGTGTTGAGAGAGAGAGAAGCAGACAATGGAGCCCTGGATTGTGATGTTTTAGACTCTATGGGGGCTATTTGATATTTTGAGATTCAGCAGTTCTGGTGAGCTGGGGCTGAAGCATCAGCTATGGTTAACAAGAGACCAAAACTACTGAAGTGAAACCTTTGTGTTCCTGGGACAATTGATGCTGGTCATCTGGAGGTGAGAAATTAGCAGTGATTAAGAGGTGACCAGCATCACTGAGGATCATAAGTCTGGGAATGTCTCCTCTGTGTCAGCTCATGGAGCTGTGATTCAGAGAGGGCCAAGGCTGCATCTCACACTGGCAGTTGGACATAGCAATGAGTAAAAGTCACCCAGATGATACTAGTTTTGAAGGAATGGAAGCATTGTGGAAAGCAACTGATGCTTGGCACTGTGAGAGGCCACTGGCAAAGGTCCAGCCTCCATGGCTGTTGAAGCCCAGGATGGAAAGGGTCGGGGGACTTGACACCATAGAGGAGAGCCCAGGAGAGGTTGTTGGTGAAAGTGCAGCCCAGTGGTAACAGTGGCTCCAGCATTTTTGAGATGCCAGTCACACGGGGCGACTGCCAAGGACAGCAGTCATGAAGCCAGCCTGAGCCTATGCGACAAGCTGTTTGTGCTGCAGAGGGCAGAGCCAGAGAAGTGACACAGGCATTGTGGAGGAGCTCAGAAAATCACGAGTGAATCCCAGATATTGACACTGTGTTACTTAAACCGTTGGAGTCTGGTATTACTTTGTTCCGGTTGTGATTGTGCTCTGGCTCTTTCCTCCTGAAGTAACAAAGTATTTAACTATTTTCCCCCCAGGAGCCCACAGTTGAGAGATTTCTGAACGGTTGAGACTTTTTAGAGAGACTCTTAATATTTTAAAAATACTTTGGACTTTTAAATGTATGATTTTTTTTAACGGCTACAGGACTTTTAAAAGTTAGATGTTTTGTAGTGTAGTGTTGGTATTAATGCGTGATCTCTGGGATAAACAAAAATGGAAAGGTTATGACTTAGCAGTGCGTTGAACTGACAAGGGCTCAATTGTGCTGGCTAGCTTTACCATCAACTTGACACAAGCTACATTCATCTGAGAAGAGGGAACCCCAATTGAGAAAATGCCCTCATGAGATTAGGTTGTAAGAAAGCCATAGGGCATTTTCTTAGTGATTGACGTGGAAGGGCCCCACCCATTGTGGGTGGAGCCATCCTTGGGTTGCTGATCCTGGGTTCTATAAGAAAGCAAGCTGAGCAAGCCATGGTGAGCAAGGCAGCAAGCAGCACCCCTCCATGACCTCTGCATCAGCTCCTGCCTCCGGGTCCTGCCCTTGAGTTCCTGTCCTGACTTCCTTCAGTGAAGAACAATGAGATAGAAACATAAGCCAACTAACACTTCTCTCCCCTAAGACACGGAGCTTAGGTGAGGGGGTTTCTGACTGGCCACACCTAGAAAACCAACAGATAAGGGCTTCCTCCATATCTGTGTAGATGGAGTACCTGCTCTAGTCTATCCTGGCCTCTGTATATTCCATGCCCTCTGAGCCACAGGCAGTGATGACAGGTGCTGGGGCAGTGTCTGGATATCCAGCCTCTACTCTGAGCTTCAATTGAGGAAGTGTGTTCCCCAGTTCTGGTGGGGTGACCTTCTGCACATGGCCACAGAACTCCCAATGCAGACTGCTTGGCTCTGAAGAGCATCACTCATAATGTTCTCTTCCTCTCCAAAGCCCACCAGGACTTCAAGAGTCCCCGCCTGAACCTATCCTTCTAAGCCAGCATGTCTCAGTGCCTTTTATATAGTATTGGGTGATGAACACATTGACCCCATCACTTGTTCCATATCTGCAAACCATGGAAGAAGCTACAGAACACAAGGGGGCTGACACCTCAACTCCCAGCACCACTATTTTGTGGGCTGTTTTTTGTTTTGTTTTGTTTTGTTTTGTTTTCATAAATAGGGGATAACAACATGACCTTGCCCTTAGGATAAAGTTCTGAGATTCTAGAGTATGCTTGAAGCAGCAACAATTTTGAACTTAGGTGACCTTGGGCTAGGTAGGTATTTCTTCCTCCTCCTCCTCCTCCTCCTCCTCCTCCTCCTCCTCCTCCTCCTCCTCCTCCTCCTCCTCTTCCTCCTCCTCCTCCTCACTGAGTGCAGAGGGCTTGCTGCATGCATGGGCCTTGTTAAGCCGGGTTATGCCCTCCCCTTGGGGACCCAGAGTTCTAGACTGTGGAACTTGGGTCCAGCACTGCTCCCCACTTGAAGATGTTGATTTTACTAGGTGACTTCGTTTAGATTGAAACCCCACCCCAACTCTCTGCCCTGTCCATGGACCCCAGGGAGCTCAGAGCTCAGAGCTAAGTCTCCCCTGCACTGGGGCTGGCTAGAGAGCACCATGCCCCAGCCAACCAATGTCATGTCTGGATCTGTGAGCAGCCATCTGTCCCCCACCCTGGCTCCTGTTGACTGTCCCAGGTCAGAGCAGAGTGTCTGCAATAATGGGCTATTAATCGCTAATCTCCACCACATGTGACAGTTGCCAGGAAGGGAACAGGTTGTCCACATAACTCCTCTCAATGGCCCCTGGCACTGCCAGGCTCTGCAGCTCAAGCTCAAAGGGAATAGCTGCTCAAGTGGGGGCTCTGATCTACCCAGAGAAGCCCTTGGGTTTTGACGGGACTGGGAACACTGCCACCTGGCAAGCCTGGCCTGGGAGCTTCTGATGTCATACAAGCATGTGGGGCTCAGTAGGGACTGTGGGCAGGATGCACTGTGTCCTCAAAGAGGGTTTAGCATGGCGACTGAGGTCAACTGCACATCCTGAGGCACAGGAAGGATGCAGGACTTTCTCAAGAGTGGAGACAGCTCACCTCTGGGCTTCTCTGTATCATGTGCTCTTGGGAGCTGTGTGTGAACCATGGTTGTGATTCTACTTGATTTTTCTATTGGGGTTAAGTCTCAAGCCAAATTCAAGCCAAGACTCAAACTAGGTGCTGGGGAGCAGGAATAGAGCAGTCAGTAGTCGGCCCCCAGGAGATCAGTCCCAGAAGGTCACCTCCTGAAGCTGTGCCTGACAGCTAGGAGGCCTGGCAGGGTCCTTTGAACTCCCAGAGGCTGGTAGCTTGTGGCATCTACAGGCAAGCAGCAGAACTTGGGACTTGACATCCAAGAATGTGACTTGGGCTACCAGAAGCAGCAGGCCTTCCTCTACCTTAATGATTCATTTATAAAATTCAAGTGTGCACATGCACATGTGTGCACACATGTAGGCCAAAGGTCACGTCAGTTGCCTTTCTCAGTTGTCCTTCACCTTATGTTTTGAGACAAGGTCTCTCATTGAACTTGGAGCTCACATATGTGGCTGCTGGGATCTGAACTCTGGTCCTCAAATTTATGCAGCAAGTGCTCCACTCCCAGCCCCTCATTCTTAACAACTCTTAAACACAGTCTCTCCTCACCATCCCCACAGTCTTTCCCTTCTCCACTTCCTCTTCCCTCCCTCCTCTCCCTCTCTTCCTTCCATTCTCCCCTCTCTTCCTCCCATTCTCCCCTCTGTCCCTCTCCTCCTCCCCTCCATCCTTTTCCCCTCCCTCCCTCCTCCCCCTTCCCTCTCTCTTCCTCCCCCTCCCTCCCTCTCCCTCCTCTCCCTTCCCCCTCCCCCTCTTCCTTCCTCCCTCCCTCTTCCCCTCCTCCTCTCCCTCCTCATTCCTCCCCTCCATCCTCCCCTCCATCCTCCCCCCTCTTCCTCTTTCTTCCTCCCCTCCTCCCCCTTCCTCCCCTCCCCCTCCTCCCCTCTCTCCCTCCCTCCCTCTCTTTCTTTCCTACTCTCTCTCTTTTTTTTCTATTTTTTATTAGGTATTTAGCTCATTAACATTTCCAATGCTATACCAAAAGTCCCCCATACCCACCCACCCCCACTTCCCTACCCACCCACTCCCCCTTTTTGGCCCTGGCATTCCCCTGTACTGGGGCATATAAAGTTTGCGTGTTCAATGGGCCTCTCTTTCCAGTGATGGCCGACTAGGCCATCTTTTGATACATATGCAGCTAGAGTCAAGAGCTCCGGGGTACTGGTTAGTTCTTAATGTTGTTCCACCTATAGGGTTGCAGATCCCTTTAGCTCCTTGGGTACTTTCTCTAGCTCCTCCATTGGGAGCCCTGTGATCCATCCATTAGCTG
Source organism: Mus musculus (assembly GCF_000001635.26). NCBI lineage: Eukaryota > Metazoa > Chordata > Mammalia > Rodentia > Muridae > Mus > Mus musculus. Next base: position 112,022,701 of record NC_000071.6, read on the forward strand.
ACTGTGAGCATCCACTTCTGTGTTTGCTAAGCCCCGGCATAGTCTCACAAGAGACAGCTACATCTGGGTCCTTTCAATAAAATCTTGCTAGTGTATGCAATGGTGTCAGCGTTTGGAAGCTGATTATGGGGTGGATCCCTGGATATGGCAGTCTCAAGATGGTCCATCCTTTCATCTCAGCTCCAAACTTTGTCTCTGTAACTCCTTCCATGGGTGTTTTGTTCCCACTTCTAAGGAGGGGCATAGTGTCCACACTTCAGTCTTCATTTTTCTTGAGTTTCATGTGTTTAGCAAATTGTATCTTATATCTTGGGTATCCTAGGTTTTGGGCTAATATCCACTTATCAGTGAGTACATATTGTGTGAGTTCCTTTGTGAATATGTTACCTCACTCAGGATGATGCCCTCCAGGTCCATCCATTTGCCTAGGAATTTCATAAATTCATTCTTTTTAATAGCTGAGTAGTACTCCATTGTGTAGATGTACCACATTTTCTGTATCCATTCCTCTGTTGAGGGGCATCTGGGTTCTTTCCAGCTTCTGGCTATTATAAATAAGGCTGCTATGAACATAGTGGAGCATGTGTCCTTCTTACCAGTTGGGGCATCTTCTGGATATATGCCCAGGAGAGGTATTGCTGGATCCTCCGGTAGTACTATGTCCAATTTTCTGAGGAACCGCCAGACTGATTTCCAGAGTGGTTGTACAAGCCTGCAATCCCACCAACAATGGAGGAGTGTTCCTCTTTCTCCACATCCACGCCAGCATCTGCTGTCAGCTGAATTTTTGATCTTAGCCATTCTGACTGGTGTGAGGTGGAATCTCAGGGTTGTTTTGATTTGCATTTCCCTGACGATTAAGGATGTTGAACATTTTTTCAAGTGCTTCTCTGCTATTCGGTATTCCTCAGGTGAGAATTCTTTGTTCAGTTCTGAGCCCCATTTTTTAATGGGGTTATTTGATTTTCTGAAGTCCACCTTCTTGAGTTCTTTATATATGTTGGATATTAGTCCCCTATCTGATTCCTACTCTCTCTCTTATTGATGCTTCCAACCACTTCCCTCCATGCTTGTTCCTCCAATCCCTGGGTTGCGTTTGAATTCTAGAATATAAACTGGCTTTGGTATTCCAGTGTTCCACAGCCTTCCATGGCTCCCCATGGCCTTCAGAACAAGACATTCTCCTTATCATATCCTAGACAGTCCTGTTCATGCTGTCCTGTCCCTTCTCCCTTTCCCTCATACTCTCTGCCACTTCGATAGCATGCAGGGTTCCTGAGCATGATGTTCTGACTCTGACTTCTGTGACCTGTGCATGGGGGGTGGGCATTCCTCTGCATTGGATTGAAAACAGGGTGGGCTGCTTGTCTCTGAGCCCCAGTCTTGTCTCAGGAACCTAACTTCTACTCCATTTCTGATCAGAGACACTCCTCTCTGATCCAAGCAGAGTCCCTGACTAATTAGCATCTAGTATCAAAGCCTGCTCAGCGTTTTCCATGATGCTGGCTCTAATGCCATTGCTCCAGCTTCCAAAGAAGGTGCGTGCCAGTTGTGTGACCTAGAACGTGGATGGGGAGATGGGGAGGAGGGAGAGCAGAAAGAGGAGATGAAAGAGAACCTCTGCACAGATGGGGGATGGGGTGGAGGGCAATTGGGACAAAGGTCAGCCTGGACCACTAGCGTCAGTACCAAGGACAGAGCACCTCTCTTCAGATAGCCCCAGCATTGGTGATGAGGATCCTGGGCCCAGGGTGACCCCAGCACCTGTGTGGCTCCCCAGCTTCTCCATTGGCTCTCCAGAAAAGCATGTGAAGAGGTCCCCACTTGAAAGGAGCAGGCATATGTTGGGCAACGGGCATGGGGGAATAAAGAAAATGGAAGAAAACCCGTGTCCCGCCAGAGTTCCGGTGCTCCTGGCGGGTGGACGCAAAAGACTGCCACAGGCTTTCCACATGTTCCCGGGTGGGTGTCTGGCTGTGGGAAGCCACTGGACCCCAGCTTGGCGGGTGGTGGACAAGGGGCAGTATTAGGTACCAGGTTCTCAGCCTCGGGCATTCCAGACACCGCTGGACACCTCAGAAAGCTGAGAACAAATGGGGCCCCCCAGGGGCAGCTCAGTCAGCCAAGAAACCGAAGGGAGGAGAGGGCAGGGAGAGGAGGCGCTGGGTGGTTCCACGTGGGCAAGGATCCTTGGTCCAGTCCATGGCTGGAGCGCAGGAAGGCCTTCCAGCGGGAGGTTAGAGGCAGCTCATCATCGTTCAAGCACAGAGGGCCTTGAATAGCAGAGATAGTCTGTAGTTTTAGAGCTTTTTTGTAGAAAGGCAGGGAGAAAGAGAGAAGGTAGAAAGAGAGAGAGGCCGGTCATGGCCACATGGAGAGAGGAGGGAAGGGAAAGAGCGAAGGAGGGCTAGAGAGTAAGAAAGGTGAGGGCTTAAAGAGAGGAACCAAGTAGCCCCTTTTATAGTGGGCTGGGCTATCAGGTAACTGTGGGGAGGAGCATACCTGGCTATAGTCAGGTAACTGTGGGGGTGGAGTCTAGCCAGAATACCAGGAGCTTGGGGCATTCATTGTCTGTGTGACTAATAGTCACAGAATTATGGAGTTGGGGGGCCCTGTGGTGTCAGGCACCTGTCTCTGGGAACATGGCTCAGTGTTCGGTCTCTTGTAGTTTTCTGGTTGCCGGAGCAAGCCCCATTCAGCCAAAATAGGCTGCTATCACAGCACCACAGGCACAGACATGAGGTTAAGGTGAGGTTCCTGAGACAAGACCGGGGCTCAGAGACTCTTTCAATCCAAACTTTTGGTTTGGGGGGTTTGTTTTGAGTTTTAGTTGTAGTGAATGAGAGATCTGCTCTTCCTGCCCCCCAGTTCCCCAACACACACCCCCAAAGGCTAGGCTGCAGAAATTGCCAGAACCCAGAAGAAGTTTCTGAAGGTAGAGAAGGTTCCTGGTCTGAAGTCTGCTGTGCCACCTTTGTTAGATTGGGTGCCCGCTCTGAGCCTCAACTGTAGAGTCAGACTTAGCACTGCAGGGGTGAAGGGTCTGTTCATACCCTCTATGAGCTTTTTGTTAGGTACTCTGTAGGGCTCTGGAGATAGACAGTCAGGACTAGGTTGCTGTCCCCATGAATTGATAACCTGGAGAATGTGGTGGGTGTCAGGCAGGAAAACAGGTCTCTAATTGGGGTAGAAACTTGGAGGTCTTAGGTCCTGAGGCCTGTGACAGTCAGCCCATATCATAACTAAACTTCCTTGGTTCCCACACTCGACAAGGATTCTATGCTTACAACCCCAGGGTGCCATAGCCAGTTGGACAGGCCTCCTGAGGCGTTGCAGCCTCCTGCTCACAAGCCCAAGCCCATCATCCCCCTCTCTGCCTCCCCCCCTACTCCCCACAACTCCCATCCCCCCCCCCCATTTTTCTCTCAGCACTTCTTGCCTTTCATTTCTGACCAAACTTCGGATGACGGGAACATTGATAAATTAATGATCGTAATTAATAAAAATTGACTCCGCGCTAATAAATTATTATGAAATGGCCTGTCGGCATTTTAATGAAATGCAGAAAGCTCCTGTAATGAGATGAGAGTGTGCGCTTTCTCAGCCAAGACGTGAGGGATTATATCCACAGGGCACCCAGGGTCTGCAGGGGGAGGGTTCTGGGGGGGGGGGGACAAGGAGACGCTCCCTTGAGAGGGACCCTCCGGAGTGCTGAGTTCTGCATCCCCTCGTTCTCACTGATGTCTGGTCACCTCATCTTGGCCACCCGTGGGTGTGAATGCCATCATGGCACCTTTCCTTTTACAAATGATGCTGCTGCTGTCCTGGGAGGGTAAGACACCACCCAGGTCAACACAGCTGGGATATAGAGCTGAGATCAAACCCAGCCCCAGCCCCAGCCTCAGCCTCAGCCCCTGCAACCAGACCCTAGCCCCTGCCCTGCCCCCGTTCCAGACCCCAGACTCCAGACCCTGCCCTCCTTCCAGCCCCCAACCCCAGTCCCTGCCCCAGTCCCCAACCCTCAGCCCCAGCCCCTTGCCCCCAACCCTCAGCTCCCAATCCCAGACCCCAACCCCTGCCCCAGCTCCCAACCCCCAGCTCCTGTCCCAGCCCCCAGTCCGAGGCCCCAGCCTCAGCCCCAGTCCCCACGCCCCAGCCCCCAACCAGACCTCCAACCCCAGCATCAGCCCCAGCCCCAGCCCCAGCCCCATCCCCAGCCCCATCCCCAGCCCCAGCCCCAGCCCAGCCCCAGCCCCAGCCCCAGCCCCAGCCCCAGCCCCAGCCCCAGCCCCAGCCCCAGCCCCAGCCCCAGCCCCAGCCCTTGATCTATTACAGTGGCTTTGAAAAACCTTGGGGCTGGAGCTGGAGAGAGAACTCAGTGACTACTAACTGTATACTGATCTTCAAGAAGTTCCAAGTTCGGGGCTGGAGTGATGGCTCAGCAGTTAAGAGCACTGACTGTTCTTCCAGAGGTCCTGAGTTCAAATTCCAGCAACCACATGGTGGCTCACAACCATCCATAATAAAATCTGGTACCCTCTTCTGGTGTGTCTGAAGACAGCTACAGTGTACTTATTTATAATAATAAGTAAATCTTTGGGCCAGAGCGAGCACGGCTGGCTGGAGCCAGCAGAGGTCCTAAAATTAAATTCCCAGCAACCACATGAAGACTCACAACCATCTGTACAGCCACAGTGTACTCATAAAATAAAATAAATAAATAAATCTTTAAAAAAAAAAAAAAAAAAAGAAGAAGAAGTTCCAAGTTCGGTTCCCAGCACCCATGTGGGAAGGCTTACAAGCTCCTATAACTCCGGCTCCAGGAGATCAGACGGCCTCTTCTGGACAAGTACCTGCATACAAGTACGTGTGCATAGAAACACACCCAAATAAAACTAAAATACATATTTAAAACCCTGCCTTGAAGGGACAGAAGCATGAGCTCAGTGTCTGCTTACAATGGAGTCTCTTGGCCTCTGTTTGCCTGGGGGCATCTAGGACATCCCTGCCTTCTTCTCTAAGTGTGCCACAGGTCCTGTGTCATGTCTCTGAGAGAGAAACAGATGGAGGACCAGCAATGCCCATCCGTGCTCCCCCACGGTCTCCGCACAGCGTTTGATGTTATGAGGTTGTCCCGGCCCTTCATAAACTGCAGCAATGAATGTAAAACAACCCACTTTTACAACAGCATTGTTTAACCCTGCACCAATTAAAAGTACCTGTTATTAAAAAAGGTAATTATGCAGTAATTAGTTTGACACAAGACATTAAGCAGATTATTATCAAAGCCAGGGGAACTAGTAACTTCCATAGCCAGCGTCCTTCCCCCTTCCCCTCCCCCTCCCTACATGGGGGCCTTGTGTAGAGCTCAGGCCTCACTGTGGTCATCTGTAGCTCTTGGGTAATGAGGACCCCGGTCTCCAGAGCAGCTTACAGCTTTCCCAGTGGAGAATGTTGGTGGAGGAGGGCTACAAAACACTTCCCAGAAGACATGTGACATGTGTGGGGTCAGAGCAGACATGAGCAGACTGTCAGTGGGGGTGAAGTCAGGTGGGAGGGGGGGACTTTGTACCCATGAAAGGAGTGAAGCAGGGAAGACTTACCCCCACAAACACAGTAGTGCTGGGCTTGGGTTCTCAGTACTGTCTCCTTGACACCTCCAAGGGTAAGGTAACAAGGGACAAAGACAGGTCACTAAGTACCTCAAGTGTCAAAGAGAGGGGATGGCTCTGTCCCTATCAACTTTGATATATAAAATGTACACCTGGGGCTAGCTGGATGTGTCCGTGGGTAAGGGTGCTTGTGGCTGTGACTGGTGACCAGAGTTCCATCCTGGGGATATACACCAAAGAAGACTAACTCTTAAAAGTTGTCCTCTGACACCCTGTGTGCATACACATCCCACATATGCACACACATGTACACACACATACACACATGCATGCACACATGCACATATAGATTTATTTTTAATTTCAGTATACATTGGAAGGGGTCACTTCTCTTCTTTCCCACTCTCCAGGCTGAATCCCACTGGGCCTCTCTTTCTGTCCTCCAAAGTTTTTCCTCTGGTCCTCTTCCTTTCTCCCTGAGTTCTTCTTCTGGTCCTCTCTCTCTTCCTGTCCCCGCTTCCGAGTTCTTCCTCTGTGCCTTCCTACTTCCTTCCCAGTAACTTGAGGACTTCGTACAGACACATGGGCTGCAGTGTGAGCAGCTGATATATGAAGACACCATGAACACAGAAGAGCCGGGTGTCCACATGTACAGGATGGGGCTAGACCCACCCCTACTTCTCACTGGCTCAAGTCAGTCCTGAGACAGAAAAACAGCTAGAAAAAATTATCAGGATGGGGGTGCAGACCATGGGGCAGGGGGTGGGGAATATGACGTCAGGCACCCGCAGTAAGTGGGAAATTATGCTAAGAATTGTCTGCATGGCGACACAGTCGCAATGGGAGAAACGGGCCTCAGCATTGCAGAGATTGCTGATTGGCTCGCCTCTGCCTTCTCAGATCCCCAGGACTCAACGGAGTCAAGAACTAAGCAGCTCTGTGGCAAGCCCATGGCCCCAGCCCTAAAAACCTCACCACCACTTTATTCTTAGCAAACCCACCAGTTTCCAAGTTCCCATATCAGGTAGGAGCCAACTGTGCTGTCTCAGGTGACTTGTGCAACTACTTTGAACCTTGACTTTCTCTCTTGGAGCTATTAGGAATTCCTGTGAGGTTCATGGCAAGGAAGCTGCCCTGCCACTGTGCAGGTCCTACCTGTAAGAGCCTTCATTATCATCAGCCTGTCCTGTGACCACTGACCTGAGTCCCTGACTCTCTTCTCCAAAAGACCAAGAAATGTCTATTAACAGAAGGCAGGAAAACAGGCAGGCACAGATAAAGAAGTAAATTGGATCCCTCCCTACAAGCCATGTGACAATATCAGCAAGGCACAAACAATACTCAGCCTAGCAGGCATGCCTCTATCCCAGAAGCCTCTGGGCCACGAGCCTGAGACAGGCAAAGCCACATAGCATCATCCAACATCACCTGCTTTGCCAAACAGGGCACCAGGGTCTGGAGGCAGGAGACAACTCAAATGGGAAGAAGCAGAGACAGGATTTGAACTACAATCTCTCTATAGATTTTACCCGATGCCTCTTGTGCAGAAACCAGCTGTACATACCAGCTATAGTAGGTGCTTAGGAAACCTGCCCTCTCCACACCCCTCCTTCTGCTCTTTCCCCATCTTTCAGCACAGGGACTAGCAGATCTTCCCACGAATCCAGAAGAGACTGCTAAAATATCACTAACCCCCATCCGTCTCTCAGGGCCTGCCTGTATCCTCGAGTCCCTGATACATCTCCTGCCTTCCCTGAAAGGCTTGGGAATCCAGGAAAAGCAGGGACCACTCCTGGCAACGGGCCTCCTGCCCGTCCCGTGGTTGCCATGGCAACAGTGCCAGCATCCATCTTCTTCAAGTCCCTCTTCCCGGCTCTGCATCCCTCCCTCTCCTGTCACGTCAGATGAAGGACAGGGGCTGAGACCTAGCCACGGAACTGCGGAGGAGCAGAAGGAGAGGACGGCTATAGACAGAGCCATGTCAGGCTCAGACAGGGCTGGAGGAGGTTCTGGGTCCCCACCAGTCTGGGAAACTTCATTCCTTTCAGTGTCTTCTTGGACACACAATGCACATCAAACACTGTGCTGAGGGTTTTTGCATCCACTGCCCTACTTCAAATTCAGCATAAATGGAGGGTCTTCCTATGGGAGGCTTGCTTTTCTCTTCTTCCTTCAGCCCACTCTAGCTGGCCAGGCCCACACTACACCTCTTGCATCTCAACAAATCTTACACTGTTTGAAAAACTGTCCTCCCCCAAGCACTCCCCTTCTCTGTTTTTTGTTTTGCTTTCTTTTGTTCTTGTTTTTCAAGACAAGAAAGACCTCACAATACAGCTCTGGCTGGCCTTGAACTTGGAGATCTGTCTACCTCTGCTTCCCAAAAGCTAGGATTAAAGGTGTAGCCACCACCACTGACCTAGATTTGTTTACTTTTAATTGTCTCTGTGTGAGTCAGTGCACATGTAGACATGAGCACAGATCTCCCGGAAGAGGGCATCAGATCCCTTGGAGCTGGAGTTACAGGCAGTTGTGAGCCACCTAATATGGGGAGGGAGAGAGTTGGGAGTTGAACCCAGATCCCCTGCAAGAGCAGGGAGCATTCCTCACTGCTGAGCTGTCTGCAGAAATGGCCCCACCTGTCTAACTGCAAATCCCAAGTCTTCCAGTGGCACCAGGAGGCTTCTAAGATTGATCTGATGCAAAGAAATGAGGTTGTGCCGGGCAGTGGTAGCACACACTTTTAATCCCAGCACTTGGGAGGCAGAGGCAGGTGGGTTTCTGAGTTGGAGGCCAGCCTGGTCTACAGAGTGAGTTTCAGAACAGCCAGGACTACACAGAGAAACCCTGTCTTGGGAAAACAAACAAACAAACAAACAAACAAACATTTAAAAAGGAATGTAGGTTGTGCATAACAGTGTGATTGTGAAGTTGAGAGGTATATGCAAGGGCGGAGGCTTCATACTATCAAGGAACAGACAGCTTGGTCTGTGGCCTCTGGGTGCCCCTTAACCTCTGTTAACAGGTCAAGAATGCAGGCACGGACCCAGGAGGACCAACCACACTGATGGTAACTTCCCAAGGAGACGTGAGCCTGCCACACCAGGAAGCTCCCAACTGGCAGGACATTTACAGATCACCTTTTCAACCCACCCCACAGATTGGAAAACAAAACCCAGATCAGGGCAGGAACAAGTCCCAGGTGATGTGATGAAGCATGAGGCAGGACTTGAACCTTAGTAGTGCAGAGCCGTCACCAGTTGTACCCCAATTCATGACGTCCCATGCCAGAGCAACAGAGGCCTGGGCATGGTATCCATAGAGCAGGATGAGCTTTGTTGGCCAGGAACAGTGCCGAATTTTAAAATACATCAGCTTGGTTTTCAATGCTACAAAACAGAGATGCTTACCAACTTCCTCATCACAGGAGATGAGGGATCGGAGTTATGTGAGTTCCTAAGAACTGGCAGGGTGATTGCCACACACTTGGAAGCTTGAAAACCCCAGCTTGTGCCACACCATTTTTGAAGTCAGTCATCAGTTGGACCTAAGCAAGGTGTCATGGTTTGTATATGCTCTGCTCAGGGAGTGGCACTATTAGAAGGCATGGCCCTGTTGGAGGAGGTGTGGCTCTGTTGAAGGAGGTGTGGCCTTGTTGGAGGAGATGTGGCCCTGTTGGAGGTGGTATGGCCCTTGAAAGAGGTGTGGCCCTGTTGAAAGAGGTGTGGCCCTGTTGGAGGAGATGTGGCCCTGTTGGAGGAGATGTGGTCCTGTTGGAGGAGGTGTGGCCTTGTTGGAGGAGATGTGGCCCTGTTGGAGGAAGTGTTGGAGGTGGTGTGGCCCTTGAAAGAGGTGTGGCCCTGTTGAAAGAGGTGTGGCCCTGTTGGAGGAGATGTGGCCATGTTGGAGTGGGTGTGGCCTTGTTGGAATAGGAGTGGCCTTCTTGGAGGAAGTTTGATCTTGTTGGTGGTGGTGTGGCCAGGTTGGAAGAGGTGTGGCCCTGTTGGAGGAGGTGTGGCCCTGTTGAAAGAGATATGGCCCTATTGGAGGAGGTGTGGCCTTGTTGGAGTGGGTGTGGCCTTGTTGGAGTGGTTGTGGCCTTGTTGGAGGAGGTATGGCCTTGTTGGAGGAGGTGTGGTCTTGTTGGAGGAGGTGTGTTACTGTGGGTGTGGGCTTCTAAGACACTCATCCTAGCTTCGTAGATGCCAGTCTTCTGCTAACAGCCTTCAGATGATGATGTAGAGCTCTCAGCTCCTCCTGCACCATGCCTGCCTGGATGCTACCATGTTCCCACCTTGATGATAATGGACTGAACCTCTGAACCTGTCAGCCAGCCCCAACTAAATGTTGTCCTTTTAAGAGTTGCCTTGGTCATGGCTTCTGTTCACAGCAGTAAAACTCTTAGTTGACACAAGGTATCAGGAGCTGGATCTGAAGACTGTGGAAACACCTCAGCAGTGGTCCCTTTCGACCTTCCAAACCAGCCAAGCCGAGCTGATCTCTTCTTTTTGCCTCCTCCGAATCTAGAATGGGCCCCTCATCCCAGGGCCAAAGGCTTCCCAGCCTTGATCCCACATGTATGCTCACCTCTCTGTTGTGAAGCCTGGCAGAGACACAGGTCCCCTGTGTGGTAAAAATGAGTTCTGTTCCTTCTATGGAGCCAAGAAACAGGACAAGCATATGGGTATTGGAGATGCAGTAGGTTGGGGATTCGAACCTCTTCAGCTGAGTACTGGATGAAACAGACTCCCCACCCCACCACATCTGCTGACCTCCTCACTCCCTGTACCTCCTCCCTCCTCTGCTGGAAATGTGTCAGCCCCTCTCCTGTGGGGCAATTTGTGACCTATGAGAACATCTGGTTCTCTGGCTGGAGAGGTCCACCTTTTTTCACAGCTCCTCATATGTAGGAGGAGGCGCTCTCAGGGCCCCTTCTCATCTCCTGTACTGAGGCAGCTCGATTTTCCACAGGACACAGACCCACCTGTGTGAAAACCTGCCCCTGGTACATTAGATATTACCACTGTGAGTCTATAAAAGAGGGAGGGCAGTTCTTTCGATGTAATTTACTAGTATCCAGGCTAGAGTGAGAAAATGTAAGTTACACACAACCTGACAAAGACACACATAGCCTCCTGACACACAGCATCCTGGCACACACAGCCTTTCCCTCTCTCAGAACAACTCCAGAGTTAGGAGTGAACACTGTGCTAAGTCCCATGGTTAAAACCTAAATGAGAGAGTCCTCTGTGGCAGCTGTCCTGCCGGCCTCCCTGGCAGGCACAGCCAACCTCCATCTGGGCTGTGAGAATCTACTGATTGCCTTTCACCTGTAAAGCTCACAGTGACCTCAGAGAGAGAGAGAGAGAGAGAGAGAGAGAGAGGACCTGGCTGGTTTCACCTCCTATCTCCATTTAGATGCTGCCTGAAGAGAGAAACAATCCCAGAAGACCTGGAATGAATCCTCCCTGCTGAAGGACTTTGTTAGCATGGGTGACAACAGTTCTGATGTGCACATAGGTGCACATAGGTGACCTTTGTATGTGGAACAGCAGTATCTGTGGATGAGGGCTGCTTCTATCACTTCCATGAAGTGACAGCAGCTCTGATGTGCACATAGGTGCACATAGGTGACCTCTGTATGTGGAACAGCAGTGTCTGTGGATGACAACTGCTTCTATCACTTACATGACGGCTGTATCCTCCATTTCCACCAGTTAGCTAATTGCTGTGTCCACCACTGAACTGATGGACACATCCAAGGTCTCCATCATTTATCTAATGACTGCATCCACCATGCCCATTCTTTGACTAGTTGGATGCCCTTTGTCCTTTAGCTGCTATCTGAATCTGTTGTGCCCACCACTGAGCTTTTGAGCTGGGTCTTTGCCACTGTGGTTGTGGTGGTGGCTGAGTCTATCATGTGACTGACAGCTGCCTCTACACTGAGCTGAGCCTTAGGATGCCACCAAAAGTCCACATCTCTTTTGAACCCCAGAGAAAGAGCAGAAGTTGCATTCAGACAATAAATGCTGGCCACAAAATGTCATTCTCACAGCTGAGGTTAAGGTACCTTCCCTCCATCCCAGACACACAACTGAGGGCAAATTACTTTCTCCCTCCAGGGTTCAATCCGCTCCCCACCAACACCTAAGGATGATATTTGAGGACACTGTGGCGATTTGGGGCAATAGGGTGAGATGCCAGCTGGCCAGAGATGAGGTATACTCTAAGCTTTCATCTTGGTCTAAGAAGGCCTTGGGGACCCTGCTATGCTCTCCCATCTGCTCAGCTGGCCCCGGACCCTCTAAGTACTCAGAGGTATGTGACTGAGTTGCTACAGAGTTGCCTCAAATTCAGCTTCTAGATATCCTGCCAATCAGCAGTGTGACCTGGAGAACACTGGCTACTCTCCTCTGCGATTAAGAGAGAGCTTTGAGAGGCAAACTGAGAAATAGCTCCCAGGGCTGGAGAGATGGCTCAGCAGTTAAGAGCACTGACTGCTCTGCTGAAGGTCCTGAGTTCAAATCCCAGCAACCATGGGGTGGCTCACAACCATCTGTAATGAGATCTGGTGCCCTATATAATAAATACATACATACATACATACATACATACATACATTTTTTTTAAAGAGAGAAATAGCTCCCTCGTACATACCCAGTGTTCATGAGTGACCACTTGGTCCCCTGTACCGACTCCAAGAAGACTTGACAGGGAGAACTCAAAGCAGGGCACTTGGAGCTTCATCTCATGGTGAGGTTGGGCTATGCAGCCAGGGAAGACAGAATATTTAAGGGTAGGAAGTGAGCACCCCTCTTGTCAAATAAGGCTTCCCCTATGTGTTCTCTTCCCCCCAAGACAGCCCCAGCCCCTTCCAAGCTCCTCCTGAATGCTAGCAGCACATATATTTCACTCACAAGCCTGGAACCCCCTTTGCCTGGGTTCTGCCAAGGCTGTAGAGCAATGGTTCTCAACTGGAACCCATTCTGCACCCCAGAGGACATTGCACAACTGTCAGAAGATATTTCAGGTTGTCACAAGCCTGGAAGATTTCTGCCTGCCCCTTCAGGCCATGAGCTGGTCATAGATAGTGTCCCAGTCCCCCCAAATCACTCCACCAGAGACAGAGAAACGGGTGATGTTTCTCCAGAGATGGTGAGAGTCAAGGGTTGGTCCAACGAGAAAGATGCTGAGCGGAGTCTAATGAGCGCCACTGGGTTAATCAAACACTCAGCAATTAGCCTGGGGGAATTAGAGTCTTTAGACAAAGCCTCCATAATCAGGCAGCTGTTATTAAATCATCAATAGCTGTGGCCAAATTAAACCCCAGTTAAGAGAGGTTCAGCATCGACTCTCTGGTTCCCGATAGGGCAGCCAAGCAGTCACTACATCCCTAATGGAGTGCAAGCCCAGGACATATGTCTTCTGTTGTAACTGTGGGTGGCTCTAAAAGCACTGGGCAGCTGGCCACCCTCGCCAGCTCTTAGAAGGCCCGGGACCCTAGCACAGAGGTATTAAGGTCACTAATTTCCAGGAATCCAGGGATTCAATGCCTTAACCAAAGAAGCTGCTACAGCAGCAAAGAGCTGAATTAAGAACAGGAACTCAGGATTGCTGCTTCCCTGGGCTTCACACTGAAACCATACTGTCTGTCCACTCCAGTGTGAACCCTCGGGCAGGACTGTCCCTGTCCCTTGGCCTGTGTGTTGTGTGTTTGATCCCAACTGGTCATGTTTTTCCTGGTTTGGGGAGCTTTTGGAGGTGGGGTTGAGCTGGATGGAGTAGGTTACCAGAGGTGGGTCTTTGGAGTAGATTATTCCTGGCTGCTTCCTGTCTCACTCTCTGCTTCCGGTTGGCCAGGAAGTGAACAGTGGCACTCAGCAACACCTTCATACCATCATGATGCTGTGCCCCAGCACATAGGTCAATCAATTCTGGGCTACACAAGCCTGTGAGTCATGATCCAAAATAACCCTCCCCTGCTTTACATTCACAGCCACACTTGCAAAAGCAGCTAGCACACCACCTTCCCGGTCCACGACGAAGATCAGCACTCTGGAGCCTGAGGCAGGAGGATGATGAAATCAAGGCCAGCCTGAATTAACTAGCCAGATCCTGTCCAGTCTGGGCTGTCACCTCAAGGAAGACTGCAAGCTCATAGCTAAGTTCAACTAGGAGTTCAGGGTACATCCCAGGCATGAAGGGTCCAGCCCATCCCAGGCATGAAGGGTCCAGCCCCATCCCAGGCATGAAGGGTCCAGCCCCATCACAGGCATGAAGGGTCCAGCCCATCCCAGGCATAGAGGGTCCAGACCCATCACAGCCTTCAGCCAAGGTGCCTCTTGAAGAGTCAGCGTTCTGTTCATGAGGCAGAGAGAGAAAGTGAGGCCAAGAGATAAATACCCACAGCTGTCTTCCTCTGGGAGACAAACCCGGTGTTAGAATCCTGCCTGGTTACTACAGAGCCGGTGCTGTTAGCATTTGATTCCACACTGTGTGAGCAGTCTGACATCTTGTTGATTTAACAGGCCAGTGTGGGCAAACTCAGGGAGATTATCTTGGGGAGGTGTCCATGTCTGCAAACAGCATTACACACGCCCTGGGCTTTGTCTGCAGTGCCTCAGATATTGACGAGGCCCATTTTAAAGAATCCGGAGGAATTTGCTACCTTAAGTAGGGCAGATACTGAGGAGTTCAGAATGCCTTCCATGACTGCAGAGCGTGTAGGTCTCTAAGCTCTGTGCACCATCTGCGCATCTGTCCCCACACACCCCAGAGCCTCTGCAGACCTCTGCCCCACCCCATGCCCCATGCATTTCTACAAAATGGTATTTTATTAAATAAACAAACTGGAGCCGTGCTGCAGATTTATGCACAGCTCCTCTAGTCGCACTCATTCGACCCACTGCGGATTTACAACCCTGCATTAACCTCCTGAACGCTTGGACCATTTACTAAGACAACGCTGGTGGGAGGGAGAGAGGGTTTTACAGCCCAGTGGTAATTAGGAGGTGCCTGGAGGACTAGGGTGCACTGGTCATCGGGCATGCTGTACACAGGCCATGAAGGGATGGAGCCTTCCACACAGGGCAGGAGTCAACCTCTGGTTGACTGTCTGGCTTGTCAGGAGTCAGCTTCATCCTTTGGGAGACAGCTCTGGCAGCGTGACCAAGGAACAACAGGAAAGTCCAGGAGAGGCAGCCACCTGGGGACTCCCATTCTTCAGGGTCTCCCTCACCAGTGGTTTTGCACAAGTAAGGTAGAAAGGAGTGAGTAGATAAGAGGGGAGAGAGGAGATGAAGGGTGGAGAGAGGGTGGAGCAAGAGCCAGAAGCACAAAACTTGGGTGTGTACGGACCTTAAGGCGAGATGGTTAAAGGTAAGGGTGGAGGAGACCTGGGCTCAGCCAATGACTTCAGAGCTTCGGGTGGAGGAGACCTGGGCTTAACCAATGACTACAGGGCCTCGGGTGGAGACCAAAGTTCAGCCAATGACTGCAGAGTCTCAAGGTGGAAGAGATCTGGGCTCAGCCAATGACTGCAGGGCCTCAGGGATGGAACTAGCTGTGTTTCCATATCATTTCCTGAGGCTTCCATATGGACCCACCGTAGATCTGCCCCATGAAATGCCCTCTGACAACCATCCTGACTGTTCACAGGAAAGGGCTATTAGCCTCATCTGGAGTTCTGTGGAAAGTGGAGGTGTTCAGTCTTGCACCAAACCCACAGAACCAGACTCTAGTCACTACAGGGTCTCTAACCAGAAACACAGCATGATGTAGCCTTCCTTGATGGAGTGCTCCTGTCATCCAGCACTTGGGAGGCTGTGGTGGGAGGTTTTGCAAATGGAAAGCTAGCCTGGGCTACATGGTGAATTCATAGTCAGAAACATAGCAAGACTCTGGGCTCTGAAACAAAAGGAGGGGAAAGGAGGGATGGAAAGAAAAAGAGGCTAAAGAGAAGGGGGAGGGTCCTGGAGAGATGGTTCAGCGGTGAAGAGCACTGACTGCACTTCCAGAGGTCCTGAGTTCAATTCTCAGCAACCACAGGTTGGCTCACGACCATCTGGGATGGAATCCGATGCCCTCTTCTGGTGTGTCAGAAGACAGTTACAGTCTGCTCATAGAAATAAAATAAATAATAAATCAGAGGGGGCGGGAATCACCCACTGTCCCATTTTACAGGAAGAAGGACTGAGGCTCATATGGTTTCCCATACATACAGAGCAAGCTTCGAGTAGGGAGATCCACCCAAGGATAGTTTGGCCCCAGCCAATGTGGAGGGATGAGTTGGTAGTCACTGGTCTTACAGTCCTGAGCAGGGCCTCTGTGCTGCCACCCTGTCCCCTGCCCCTCCCGGATCCTCCTTGAGGTTTAAACTCAAACAGGAAAGCATGAATAATGTAGCCTCCTCGTGGGGTCCTCCGCGGTGATGGAAGCCCTCGCCTGCCCCATTAGCCCTCCTCTAACTATTTGATTTCAGTGGCTGAGTTCAATACTAGGCTTCCGTCGGAACCTTCATACCTATTTGCCACACCCGAGTCAACACTGAGTTTCCAGAAGCCACTTGAATTTTAACAGAGTCATCTGCACAGCCCCTTCCTCTGCAAACTCAGGGTGGGGGTGACTTTGGAAGGCCCCAGAAGCTGGCAAGATCCTTTCCACGAAACACTTAACACTTTCTTTGTAACATCAGGCTAGGGATGAGGAGACTCTGGAATCCTTAAGCCATAGTGTTCAAACCCTTCTTGGCCTCAACCTGGCTGTGTGACTTTGCCATTCTGGGCCTCGGTTTTCTCATCTTTAAAATGGGGGAGGGGTGCACAGAAGAGTCACGGAAGGGAGTGAGATGAGGTGATCCTCCTTGTTTGTAGGTAATTCTTGGAAATACTTTAGGGTCCTCACACCAAAGGTCTTGCCATCCCATTATACTTAGATCAATCCCATATCTTGTTTGTGTGTGTGTGTGTGTGTGTGTGTGTGTGTGTGTGTGTGTGTGTGTGTGTGACTATTAGATTACAGAGAGGACAGTTGGTCTTTGTGTCACCTCCAGCGACATGGGTCTTCAGTGACAACAGAGAAGCATTGTGAGATGCCCAGCAGGTCAGGCAGGTGTGAGGCAGAAGGATTCACCAGAGAGACAGCTGCAGTACTCTTTGGGGAAGTAAGGAGGTTGAGTAGAAAGGACAGGCACTTAAGCCTGTTACAGAGAAGTTGGTACTCAGAGCCATGCAGTCACAAACACCCTGGACTGCAGTCCTCTGCCTCTGCCAGTCAGCGCGTGGTGTGCCAGGGAAATACTGAAAATCTTTGAGTAGTGGAACCATGAGGGTCAGACAGAGGGGCCTGGAGACCAAAGTCCGTTAGAATTCCCATGCATGTCTCCCTTCATCCATCTTTCCCTCAAGGAGGACCTACTGTGAGCACAGCCCCACACTAGGTGCCCAGGCTAGATGGCCCCTCCCCAGGACAGGGCTGGTGAGCCACAGCAGTTGGGCCTGGCCTGCAGCTGCTGTGTCCCAGGGCTCTTCACAGGGTGCCAAAACGGCACCTGCCAGCTCACAGGCTGACAGAAAAATCTCTGGAGGGAGAAAAAAAAAAAAAGGATTACATTCACTCTCTTAACCTCCCCCACCCAGGACATAAATTGTCTCTGTTTATAACGCTTCTGGCATTTCGTACATTTTGCCAAGTGACATAAAATGACAATAGATTTAGGACCCACCAGCAGAAAAGTACCTAAAACGCCACATGTCACTGATCCTGACAGTTCTAAAAGTAAAAGTTGGAAATGGTTCAGGGGACATAAATTAAAATAAAAATATAGACTTTGTCCTTGAGAGAGAATCAGCTAAAATTAAACCTGAGCGTGGGTGGTATGTCCAGGAATAGGTGGAAGAGAAACGTCGGGGATGTCTCATTCAGAAAGACTCACAGACAGGGGACAGAAGGAGTAGAAGATGGAAGGAGCTCTGGCCAGTCCCTCCACATAGAAACAGCACCCCATTCAGTATGGCTATGTTACCACTGGCCTGTGATCGTTCAGAGTAGATCGTGGGGCATCTAAGATGCAGATGTTCTGATCTATCCAGGCTCCCTGAGGCTAGAGACGACTTTTGTGTTGGACAAAAGATAAAGAGCCAATCTAGAAAGCTCTATCTGGATGGGTTTTAGACCAGGGAGCATTCCTGCTCACTGTGGGTCCATTAGGGTAAGTGCAAGTGCTTAGTAGGTGGTCAGTAGCTGTAAATCTCCTTTCCCCTTTGCTCACAAACTCCTGAGGCTTCCAGCACCTGCCAGGTCTGTTTTCATGAAAGACCTGAGGCCATTGTTCAGTGCATCTTCCATGTCTGGCTTAGCCTTGTCTGCCTCCCCAGAGCATGCAGTGGGCCACTTGAGATCCCACTCCCTGGGGGGAACCCATGCCAGTATTTCCTTCCCCTATGGCTTCTAGCACAGGGTAAGAGCTCTAGAACTAAAGCTAGGATGGAAACTGCTCTCAAGCTGCTGTCATGTTTCCTTCACCAGATCCACAGACAGCTATTGGGTGCCTGCTGTTTTCAAGCAGGCTCCTACCCAGCTGGGCACAGGCTTGTGAGTGTCACACCCTCCCTTATAAGACTCACTGTCTGAAAGGCAGAGATGCCCATTCCCTGGACCCTCCTGCATCCCATCAAGAGCTTCAACATGGCTGGGCAAAGGATCCTTGGCCACGTGGGGGACATAGGGACACCTGGACATGTCCCAAGATGGGGAGTCAGGGGCTTGTCTCAGAGGCAGCTGGCAGCAGATGCTCAGTAAAGCCAGCACCCAAGTCTTTAAGATGAGATAAAACTTGGGAAAGATAAAGGGACTTGAAGGAAGATAAGGTCCAGAAGCTGGAAGGTGACTGTCCTCCAGGAATGACCAAGCTGGTTAGCTAAGGTGGTGGGGGCTGATACTCAGGCAACAGAGAACCCCCAAGTTTTCATCCAGGGAGAACCTGTCTCCAGAAGTCGTTTGAGATTCTGTGGGCTCTGAAACTCAGAGCTGATAGTCACAGTGTGGGCTGCTGAAGGCCTGTGCCACTGGAGAGACAGCTCTAGCCATTGGCCCAGAGGGTAGGGGAGGGGCCTCACCCTGCCCCCTCTGGCTGGGCCACCTAGGCATCTTCCTGCCAGCCTCCCCTCCCCCTCCTGCCAGCCAGCAGCCTTCTGGCTTGTGTAATTTGTGAAGAGCATTATGTAAATGGGCTTTATGCAAATCCGTCCTCTCTCCCAGCTCACAGGCTCCACTCGTGAACCCTAATTAACTTGCCAAAGCCTAATGCTGCCCGCTCTCCCACCAGCCCAGCCCCCAGTTGCACCCCAACCCAGAAGCATCCTGGTGGCCCAACCACACAGGTCTAACCTGCTTGCATTTCTGTGCTCTGGTGTCACCTGCCCTCAGCACACTGTGAGCCATAGGAGAAGGCATAGTTCATCTTGCTGATGAGGGATCCTCACAAACAGATAATAGAAATGCCTCTTGGGTTTTTTTCCCCCTTACCACTTTCTGCTTTGCTAGAAGCAAAGCCATCCTGGAGGTTGGCAGGATGTCTCTCTCTTGTCTTCCAGTCTTCCTTCTTGGACTATTTGGGAGACCAGCCTTCCACTTCCAGATTCTAAAGTCACTTTCAGTCTCAATAACCTTTATTCTTCATTCTCCAAACAGGCAGACAGCAAAGCTAGTGGGTGTGGCTTTGTCCAAACTCAGTCAAGCTGCGTTCAGTTCTTACTCTCTATTTGCAAACTCTAACTTGTTCCTTACCTGAACAGCCTGCCATCAGCTTCCTTGATTTCAGTGATGACCAAGCTGATATCCAGCCCCACCAGTAACAAGGTAGGGGTCATGGTGCAATGTGCACACAAGTGGCTTCTTTATGTGCCCCACACAACCCTGGTCTCTGCTCGGTACCCACCAGAGAGCCGCGAGTCTCAACAATGTTGTGCTTGCTCACATTCAAGTTCAGGACACAGTAAAATAAAGGCTTTTCTGGGAAACAGGGAGATGTCTCTGGAGCGACATAGGAACCCTCGGCTGTCTCCCCAAAGTGAAAGCAGTGGGAGAACTGTGAAGCTCAGGGATGATGCTGGCTCTGTGTTTGGAGCTTGATGCTGTGAACAGGCTCTTGAAAGATGCAGCCCATCGGGTGTCTGCGAGGATGTGCTCTGACTGTGGAGTCAGTACGCATCAATGTGCTCTGACAGTGGAGCCCGAGCCCATGGGGTGTCTGTGAGGATGTGTTCTGACTGTGGAGCTGGAACCCATCGGGTGTCAGCGAGGGTGTGCTCTGACTGTGGAGCCAGAACCCATCGATGCTCTCTGACTGTGGAGCTAGAGCCCACCAGGGTCTGTGAGGATGCGCTCAGACTGTAGAGCCAGGACACACAGAATCATCCATTCGTTCGTTCATTCAACCACCATTCATGCGGGAAGTGTTTATTATTGATAGTTTCTGATCCCACGGAGTCCCTGAAGACTTCTCTGCTGGCACAGGCAGGTAATGAACTTGTCACTGACTTTGAAAGACCAATCCCCAGATGTAAACATCCCTCTGAGGCCATGTTTGTCTTCTTACACCCAGAAAGGACCATGCATCTGAATGGGGGGGGGACTACAACGGAACCCCCCCCCCCCAGCTCAGCTTGTCCCTTAGTCTTTATGTATGAGAAACACACTGGTTGGTACTTACAGAGAAAGGCTCCCCATCCTGAAGGGCTTCCCAGGGACAGGTTTTGCAACATACATCAACACCAGACAGAGCCCACGGAAGTTACTAGGCTGGTGGCTCAGCTTGCAATTCGAGCACTGAGGAGGTCTAGGCAGCCTAGCATGCTCCAGGACCCTGAGGGGGGGGAGGGAGGGAGGGAGGGGAGGGGAGGGGAGAGGGGAGGGGAGGGGAGGGGAGGGGGGAGGGGAGGCGAGGGGAGGGGAGGGGAGGGGAGAGGGGAGGGGAGAGGGAGGGGGGAGGGGAGGGGAGGGGAGGCGAGGGGAGGGGGGAGGGGAGAGGGGAGGGGAGAGGGAGGGGGGAGGGGAGAGGGAAGGGGAGGGGGGAGGGGAGGGGGAGGGGAGAGGAGAGGGAGGGGAGAGGAGAGGAGAGGAGAGGAGAGGAAAAATAAACGAACAACCAAAGCAGATGTCACCTGAAGATACACATACAAGGTTGACATCTGGCCTTCATATACATGTACATATGTGCACACTCATCCCCCCCCCCACACACACACACATACACACATGAACATACATACCCATGGGGTTGGGAGGAGAGACAAAAGACCTTAGCAACTTTTAAGTCACATGGGTTGAGAATTAAATCCCGAAGATACACCACAGCAGCCACACTTGGTGACAGCGGACTCTTCTTAATCAGCTAATTAAGAGTTACCTTTTCAGTCTCTCTATTTAATGTCCACTCCACTTGAGAAAATGCCACCACCAGACTGGCCTATAGGCAACTCTGCGGGGCATTTTCTCGATTAGTGATTGATGGAGGGAGGCCCTGCCCATTGTGGATGGAGTCAGACCACTGTGGGTGGAGCCATCCCTGGACTGGTGGTCCTGGGTTCTATAAGAAACCAGGCTGAGCAAGCCATGGGGAACAAGCCAGTAAGCAGCACCCTCCGTGGCCTCTGCATCAGCTCCTGCCTCCAGGTTCCTGCCTTGTGTTGCTGACATTTTCTCTGACGCTGGACTGAGATGTGGAACGCTACGTGAAGTAAACCCTTCCCCTCCCCGTGTTGCTTTTGGTTATGGCCTCCACCACAGCATGGAAAGCAACTGGGACAGAAGTGACTTAAAAAGAAGCATTGTGAGATTGGGAGATGACTCCCTCAGTCAGGTGCCGGCTGTGCACCAGAGATCCCAGCCAGCAGATGTGCTCACGTGTGACTGAACCCTACAGCAGGAAGGCAGGGACAGGCAAATCCTCAGAGATGCATGACCAGCAAGTCTAGTCAATAAGTGAGCACCCACTTTGAAAGATAGGTGGGTGAAGGAAGACACCCAGAGTCGATCTCTGGCTTCTGTATGCATATGCCCATGTGCACACACAAATATGCACACTCATACACATGCACACAAATACACACACATTCATATTCATATATACACATATATACTCATACACATTTACACATGCATATTCATACATATACATATACACAATACTATACATATATTCACATACATATACTCCTACATATACACATACATATACACAAAGCACTCATAGACACATATACTCGTACTTGTACACTAACACAAACACCTACACATACACTCATACATGTATACACTCACTATACAAATAGACACATTCACACCCACACTCATATATACATGAATATTCACACACATACACACTCACACATACATGCACACTCCTGTACACATACATGCATGCACACCTACACACAAAACAGACACTCACACTCATACACTCACACAAACACATATACACATATACAGTCACATGCATTTACACTCACATATACATGTACATTCACACACACATGCACACTCACACACATCCATGAACACTCACACACACACCCATGCACAAATACATACACTCTACACATAATGTTATGCCCTCATTATTGAAAAATAAAATGAATAATAATAAAGTTCTTAAAAGAACGGGAATAGGTTTTATTTTTTCAGTACAAGACAAATCACTATGGTATCCAGTGACACCCTGTATCCAGTGTCCTAAACTCTCAGCTTCACAGGCAGCAGACGGTCACCCCAGCATTGCCTCTGATGAGTGGGGACTCCCTGCATACAGGTGACATGAATCACACTTCCCACAGACCCTCCGTCCCTCCCTCCCTTTCTGCTTTGAAGCTTCTACCTTGAGAGTCATCTAATGTCGATATGAGACCAGAAACATCCTGTTTCCTGGACGGCTGCCAATCTCACACCGACACACCTGTTGTGTGAGCCTGACTTGCCCCTGCACTTCCTGTAAACTTGTCATACCTGAAGCAGAACTTGCGTACAAAGAAGGATTCCTGTGTCTTATTGGTGATCGATGCCAGTGTGCCTTATTAATTAGCGATGTCTACCATGGGATGTTCAGTGCGGGAAGGCTGACTCAGAGCTCATGTGCCTTCTCTCCCTGCTGTGCGGGATCGTCAAAGTGAGAGCTTCAGAGAGGGGAAGCTATATGCCAGGGTGACACAGCGACTTCAGCACTGAATCAGAACTAGAAATATACCCCTGACTCCATGCCCCGCCCTCTGCGCCACGCCCCTCCGTACCACGCCCCCTCCTGGCCATGCCCCCTCTCTCTTTCAGGGTACATATCCTATCAAAACAAGACCCAGGGGTATCTATGCTCCAGAGCTACATTTGATAGCCATTACACTGCTTACACCCATATGGCTCCCAAGGAACACACTGTCACAGCACACCAGTAAAACACGGGGTAGGGAGAAATGTGTTTCACAAAACAGAGGAGGTGATGAGGCCAAAGCAGAGTAAGAACACCAACATGAAGCCAAGAGTCCAAGTGGTCCCCAACAGCCCTGTCCTGAGCAGTTGCTAGGCAACCAGTGGCCCGAGCAAAGAAGAGAGCACAGACCCAGGTGTTCAGAAGTAGAAATTCAAGCCAGTTTTCTCGGAACTATCCTGGAAACCACACTTGCCTCAAGGCTTACCCCCAACACAACCATGCTTCCCAAAGGTGGGCCACTCTTGGACGATCCCTTCATGAAAATGGTGGTGGGATGCTGTGCGGCCCGAGAGTTAGGGTCACTGATGACGGCCATACTTCCCAGGCAGCTCCTTCATCCAGGGTTGAGACTGGAGAGTTCAGAACCTGGCCATCAGTGTTCCCTGAGATGTCTCCACCCCCAGACTGGGAACTGTCTGCATGATTTAAGGCAATCATTGGGAAGAAGTCCCCTAAACTCTCCACAACCCAACCCAGCCTCATTCACCATCTCCCTCCAGAAACTAAAGACCTCTCAAGCTCCTATACCATCATCCACCTCTCCCTTCTCTGATTGTTCCACCTATGCCCTTTGCATCACAGCTCGAAGCTTATGAGTCCTGGCTCAGCCTTCTCTCCTCATGACATCTACTATGTCAGCCATGCACCACCAAACGGTACCCAGTACAAGCGTCTCTTTCCATTTGACTCTCAGCCTGAGCCATCTGCCTCACCTGAGCACACCCCCACCCACCACCCACTCCGCCCCTCAACCGCTTCTGCAGCCGCCAGCGCTGAGAATAGCAATTTGACCAGATCTCAACCTGCGCAATTTATATCAACTGAACCCTCTTAACCTGCTAATGATGGCTGCCTCCACTTCCCAGATATAACACCTTTTCACCCTCCCCTCCCTTCCTTCCTCTCCACTCTGCCCTCCTCCTGGTTAAAGGGTCCCCAGAGCATCTACACACTAGATGCTCAATAAACACACGTTGGATGAACATCTGAAACTGCACGGTGACAGAGCCCAGGGGATGCAGGGAAGTTGCTGATCCCTGAGCTGTGGCCAGCCTCTTAGAGGAACTCTCACCGACTAGGACACAGTCAGGTCCACCGGACACCCCTGATTCCCACTGCATGGACTCCGGATGAAATAACATGCCAGCCCGATTCCTGAGCTTGTCCCTGGTTACAGACTGCCATAACTGTTAGACACACAATCTCTGTCTGCTGAGATTGGCCAGTGATTGCTGTGAAAACCAAGGAAACCACAGCAAGGATTTGTAGTTGCCTAGATCTGATCCTCTTCAGAGCAGCAGCTCTCCTACGGTTGGGAAAGATCAAGTCATCTGTGTTTTTAACTTCATTAACTCCATTTAGCTTGTGCAAATGTGTGTGTGTGCACATGTGTGTGTGTGTGTGTGTGTGTGTGTGTGTGTGTGCATGCGTGTATTTATACTTGCCTGTGAATTTACATGTGTTACTGAAACACAGAGGACAATCACAGCTACTTGTCAGTGGCTTGCAATTGCTCTCTCTCTCTCTCTCTCTTTCACCTCCTTCCTTCCCTCCCTATCTCCCTCTGTGTATGTGTATGTGTTTGTGTGTGTGTGTGTGTGTGTGTGTGTGTGTGTGTGTGTGTGTGAGAGAGAGAGAGAGAGAGAGAGAGAGAGAGAGAGAGAGAGATGGTGGAGTCTCACTGTATAGAACAGGCTGGCCTCAAACTTGCAATTCTCCCACCTTAGACTCCAAACTATTGGCATAATAGACAAGTGCCACCATCTCTGGCTCTAGATATATACATTAATATATATTTAAATTTTATTTTGGATGAGGGTTAAGCCTCAAGCACCTCTGAGCTATGCCTGGAGATCTATTTTCAACATTTTGTATTTTGAGATACCATCTTCCTAGGTTGCACGGTACGACCTTGAACCCTCCCCCATCTCCCTTCCTTTCAATTTTCTAGTGTTCCTGAAGAGAGCCCCCAGGATTGGCTTATAGTTTTTGAATGTACAAAGGGGATGTTCTATGCCCTGTACCACTATTCCTCATGCTGGAGTGGAAGTAGTATTTCCAGAAAGGCTCTGTATGAGGTCAATGACCTTTCCTGGAGTAACAGGGAGGATTGTGGTCTGATCCTGAGTCAGACCCAACCTTCCCTCTGCCTGATTACCTTTCCTCAAGAAATGGCTCTTCCCTAAGCCTCAGTCTCCACATCTGTAGAAGGGGCTGCAGCGGTGAGCTCAGAGCTACAGAGCTAGGCTCATAGGAAGTGTGGGACATCTGTGTGGTCATCTGAATATGAGCTATCTCCTCAAGGTCTGTACTCTGAGTATTATTATTTTAGAAGGTTCTGGAATGTTTCAGTAGTGGGTGTGATTGGAGAAAGTGGTCACTGGCAGAGTGGGACTTTAGGGGAATTCCTGCGCCCTAGCTCCTTCCCTCCTCTCCCTTCCTGTTCATGAGGTGGGCCATCTCTTCCTTTACACTGCCACCACTATGGACAGAACCTCTGAACAAAACAAGCCCTTCTTCCCTTAAGTGACTTTTGTCATGGCAACAAGAACAGCAACAGGTACCTGCCTTCTGCTCTCAGTTATGCAGTGGGCTCAAGGGTGTAGGGGATGGTGGCTTCCTCTCACAGTGCACAGCCAGCCAGCACAACAGAGGTCCTTCTCGGGTCAGGTCCCAACACAACAGAAACCAGAGACACACAGCCATGTGTTTCTGGGAACAGGGAGGCTGTCCCAGTGAAGTCACATGGGGAACATACAACCACAACAGTAAGAGCTTGAGAACGAAGGCTAAACCTCTGGGTCATTTACTCAGAACAGTGGCTCACAGCCTCTGTCTGTTTCATTTCCCTGCAGATCAGAGCTCACACCTCTGAGATGAGACAGGTACAACCCAGGTTCCAGAACTTAAAACACAGGAAAACTGAGGCTAACCCACATTCTGGACAACACACATCTCCATGCAGGTGTCCTATGACCCGGAAGTGGATGCAGGCATTTTCCACTGACAGCTGTTGGGAAAGAAGCAGCTTAGGCCATAGAATGCTTTTCTTGTCTTATGGCTCAGGATATAGTTGCAAGGTGGTGGCTACAGTTTCAATTCCTCTTTTTTTGTGGAATTTTGCACTTGAGTGTGACAGTGCTTTTTCCTCTGAGTCTCCTGTAGCCAGTCAAAATATGTTTTGCTAACTCATGGTCTTGTGGAGTTTCTCAGGATCAAGGAAGTCATAAACCCAGGCACCGGGCTTTAATGATGAGGAGTCAGTGAAAACGTATTGCTCTCAAACACAACTTTTGAGTATCGCCCTTTCTCTGCCCTCCCAGCTCTGTTTCTCTTGCCCCACCCCTGTGTGTGTTTCTCTTCCTCTCTCCCTCTCTTCCCTTCCCTGTTTCTTGCTCCTTCTCCCCTACCCTCTCTCCTCTTCCTCCCTCTCTCCTCTTCTTTCCTCTCTCCTTTCCCCCTCTACTCCCTCTCTCCTCCCCCCTCTCTCCTCTTCCTGCCAAGGGGACCAAGAGATAAGCAGTGTTCTACAGAGGCACAGTCCCCAAACACCCAGGGAGTGTCTGCACCTGCGGGTTCCAGTCCGGGAGGCACTGGAGTCTGCTGGAGGCAGAAAGCAAGGATGAATATGGATCAGAGCTTTCTGCCATAGCATGGTGGGAGGAGGTCTAGATCTGCAAGTAGATAGCGGGCTGCCTATTTGGTAGCTTCAGTGAACTTTAGGTAGGGGCAGTCCTGGGTTACCCACTGCCCATCTGTGCTAGCTACTTTTATGTCAACTTGAGACAAACCTAGACTAATCTGGAAAATGGGAATCATAACTGAGAACTTTCTCCATAGGACTGGCCTGTGGGCAAGGATATAGGGTATTTTCTTGATCGATGATTGATGTGGGAGGGAGGGAGCAGCCCTCTGTAGATTACGCCATCCCTGGGTAGGGAATCCTGGGTGGTATAAGAAAGCATGAGCAAGCCATGGGGAGCATGCCAATAAGCAGCATTCTTCTATGGTGTCACTTCATCTCCTGCCTCCAGGGTCCAGCCTTGAGTCCCTGCTGACTTACCTCAGTGATGAACCATGATGCAGAAAAGTGTAAGGTAAAATAAGCCCTTCCCCTTCACAAGTTGCTTTTAGCCACCATGTTTCAGCACAGCAACAGAAACCCCAGCTAAGTAAGTAAGGCTCAGGATGACTCAGCGCAGGCTGACTCCCGGTTGAGGACAAGGCCCCCCAGGTGGTAGAATCCTGGTAAAGTGAGCAGGTGGGTGGGGTCGTGCTGGGATCCAGCTGGTTTGCCCCTGTCTGTAGAAACCAGCTGATCTGGAAAGAGCAGTCTATCCCCAGGCCCAACAGTCCCCAAGATGCCAAAACACAGAAAATAAAATTACGGTTTAAAAACCCTAGTGAATACTTCCCAGTTCCCTGTCTCCGTTCCTCTTTCCTCCGCCCATTCTGATTCTCTCCTGCCTCTCAGAGACTTGCAAAGAGATCTTAATCACGTGCACTCAAGCGGTTATAAAAGAGCTGAGAAAGATGCCCGGGAAGGGTGGAAGAACATCAAGAGCCACCAGGGAAGGAGAACCCCACTGATGGGCGACTAGATGCAGTTTCTGTCCACCAACGAGAAGCCCCATCCCTGCAGATCTGTGTACAGCATCCCTCCCCTGCTCTGGTACTGGTATCTGCCCGATCCCCAGACCTTCCACCGTCCCATGGGTTGGCTGTTTTACCCAGACCTAGAATTACCCAAATCCCCTTAAATACATGGTTGCAAATGAGGACGGTGGGGTGTGGGGGGGAGGGCAATAATTGTGACAGTAACTCACAGGGCCAGGCCTGACACGTCTCTAATTGCCTGCTAAAATTGTCGCTGTCTCCTAAAGTGCAAATTATCACCCGAAATGACAAGAGTAATGAATGAGGGGACTCTGATGTAATGCAACAATTAGCCCTCAAAGACACTGTCTAATGCGGAGAGGCAGGGCTCCCACTCCTCGTTATTAAGTGCCTGATAATTATTTAATTATCTATCTGCCAGCATGATTACTTGGTTTATTTAGCTGCAGATGTGGGCAGGAGCGTTAGGGTTTAAGGTCAGAGGAAGCCACCCCAACGCCGGCCACCACCTAGGCAGCTTGGGTGTTAGGGGCTACTCCTTGTCTGACACCCCTAAATGGCTCTGGCAGCCTGAACGCAGGGTCAGAAAATTGTTCCTTCTTCATACCCGGCTCTGACTCAGAGGCTGGGGCCCTGGAAGACCAGCGCTGAGGAGCTCGGTGTTCCTCATTGTAGGCAGGAGGACATGACTATCCCCACCAACCTGACTGGTGCTTCCCCCAAGCTGGGCACAGGGCCAAGTCTCACAGCAGAGTAAGCTCATGTCATCATCTTCATGTAAGGAGACAGTGAAAGCTGGAGAGGAGAGCAGGAGAGAGAGAGAGAGAGAGAGAGAGAGAGAGAGAGAGAGAGAGAGAGAGAGAGAGAGAGAGAGACTCTCGACCAAAGTCCCAGGGTAAGTGGAAGGTTGAGTGATCTAGGGTCCTCTCACTATCCCAGAACCACTTGGCCAACAAGAGGGCATCGACACATGGGTGGGTCCAGGCTTATGCTTGGCAGAGCATGGGTGAGGACTGGAGAGGGTCAGTACCCCCTCTTTCATATCACAAAATTAATGATGGGCAAAGAAGGAAGGGACCTGACCCATCTGCCCATTGGAGGGTGCTCCAGGAGGAGACACTGTGGGCTGTTCGAGGGGCTGGACACCAGCAAAGGTGCCTAGGAATTATAAAGGTTCAGCCCTCCGGTCATCTGTTTCCTCATCTGTGAAGACAGACATCTTGTCAGGGATGGGGGATGCTGGAGACTGGAGCAACAGGAAGACTAAGTCCTTGGGGTAACCACAGCTCACAACGGTAGATCACCCTACCCCGCCTCAGCCAGGACAGGACATGAGCACACAAAGATGACAGATGTCTGATGTGATGAAGATGCTGATCACCCTGGCTCCATCGTTATGCGTGACACGCATGTATCAAAACACCACACGGTATGACACGAGTATGCATAATCATTACACGTCAATTAAAATAAAAATTAAAAAAAAAAAGCCCTCAGCATCAGGCACCCTCCGTGAAGCATGCTGTGGAATTTCTCTGATAAATGTGTTCGTTCGTGTCTGTCACCACCCAGTGGACTGATCTTGCTCCCACCTTTCCAGACACCCAACCAGAAGAAAAGCTCTGAGGGCGTCAGGGGCCTTGGTTCTTACTCTTGGGCCCATTCCCCTACACAGCAGGCCTGGTGTGCTCTTCACAGATACTTTGTATCTTAGTGACTTTAACACTTTGTATCTTAGTGACTTTAAAGATACTTGCTTCACACCCTGCCCCCACTTTCAGAACATGAAGGCTCCAATACCTAGCCAACAGCTCAAGTGTGGGACAGCTTCCCAGGTCTGCATTTTGGAAGGAGAAATCTGATTGGCTCAGGTGGTTTTCCACTCTCCAGGCTCATCCATACCACCTCACATTTCCTGGCACATTTGTGCAATGTCCACTTTCTTTGTGTCTCAGGTCTCTGTGGGTTGGCGCTCTCTAGCTGGAGCAATCACCAGGTTGACCACACATGGAGCTGAGACAGCTCTAGGTCCCTGTGCAATGGCATTTTAGGGGCTGTGGCCTTACAGCTGGTGTCCTGTCTTCTCCAGCTGTATGACACTCTGGTGGCCCAGTCCCTCCCAGGGTCATCTGCAAGCAAAGGAGATCTCTGATCCACTTTGACTAGGTCAGTGACCATGTTCTGCCATGGTACAATGAATGAATCCAGGAGCAAAAGAATGGATGGGTGAATAAATGAATGAATGAATGAATGAATGAATGGACTTTCACAAACACAAAATATGAATAAATGAATCAGAGCCACACACATTCTCAAGTCATTTCTATAACACATATTAAAGTGATCTCCAGGGAGACCAGGACCTGGGATGAGACAGAGCCAGATGTGAACTCCTGTCTATTCAGTGACCAACATCAGACCTCGTGGCCTGGGCCTCAGTTGTCCCATCTGTCAGGTCTGGGAAGTACCTGCCTCCTCCCCTCACAGTGCACCCAGGCTGCATATTTCTGCTGTATGGTACCTTAATTCTGAAAACATTTTGGGATAGCCAACGCGTTTCTAAAGCAGAAATCTACATCCTTCATCCTGTCTGGGCAACCACTTAGGTGGAGCTGTGGGGAGAGCCTCGGTGTCTGCAGGAAGACTACTCACCTGCTGTGAGGCAGACTTGGAAACCCAGACATAGCAGGCAGACAAGCTTCCTTCCCACCCTGTGTCCCACCCTGTGTCCCGCGCCCAGCCCAGCTCAGGGTACACTGAGGTTTTTTGTTATTTGTGGTAGACCTCCTCCTATGCCGTGGCAAACACAAGACTTTATAAATATTTCAAATGCTAATAATTTGTGTGGTCCCTGCTTAGACTTTTAAATGAATCTAAGGGCATTTCTCCAGAAACCTGCCATGCTACAGCAGAGAAAGAAACACTACTGCCTTTTTTATGAGACAGGGCTCTATGGAGAGAGAAGACAGAGGTGGCAGTAGCAGATATGGACACTCATATCTCTCCCACCTACCTAGCAGGACAATGGCTGTCAAAACCCAGTCCCTGTATCAGAAAATCCAACGATTAGTACTCCGTAACTGTGTTATAAGATACTCCTGGGTTCTGATCCCAGCTGCTGAAAACCTGGGCTGTGTCGCCTCAGGCAACTGTCTCTACCTCTCTGAATCTTTGTTTCCTTTTTATGTAAAGTAGGATCTAATAAGGTTTAAGTTAAGCAACATCTATAAGATACACCAGCCCTGGCACGTACCATGTGCAGCCACTGACGTTCTCAAGTGAAATAATTCCATGCTCTTTAGAAATAGAAATTAACAGTCTTGTCTACATTAACCACCCTGGGTGACTCATGGAGAGGGTAAAAGCTATGCTACTCATAATGAAGTAGATTGCGCAATGGGCTCTTGAGCTGTCTCAGAGAAAGAACAGGAAAACCTGCAGCCCTACCTGAAATCCTGTCTAAGACACCAAAACCACACCCACAGCCTAAGAGACCACGCCCATAGCCTAAGAGACCACACCCACAACCCTAAGAGACTACATCCACACCCTAAGAGACCATGCCCACAGCCTAAGAGACCACGCCCACAGCCTAAGAGACCATACCCACAATCTAGAGTGGGCAGGGACAGGGATAGGTGGGTCTGGCTTACCAGGCCCCAAACCTGTGATCTTGTCAACTTTAAAATCAAGAAGGAAGGAAGTCTTTGGCCACAGGAGGGTTATCTAGGTTATGTTCTGGATAGCACCATCCCTTGGGGCCCTAGACTGAATTAAAAAGGAGAGAGTGAGCTCAGAAGACATGTTCATGACTCTCCCGCTTCATGGCAGACACAATGCAATCCTTGACTTCCTGCCACGACGACTGTGTACCCTGGAACCACGAACCAACAAATTTCTTCATTAGGTTTCTGTCAGCTATTGTCACATGATGGCTAATAAATGTTTCCCCAAAGGCTCCTTGGTGTCCTAAGACATTGTGCCCGGGTCTGAATGTTCCAGGAAGGATTCTCTGACTGGGGTGGGGGCGGGTGGGGGAGGGGGCGGGGATTGGAGGGCTTGGTCCTCAAAGCAGCAGGGGGCAGAATGGGGCTGTGGAGCAGGGCGTGGTTCTGAAGCGTTCATCCACAGGTGCATAACTCGATGCCAGCACTGAAAAGGCATGGAAACATCCCGGAGGTACCTGGCCGGAGGACTGTCATCTGTAGTTGAACGCTATCTTTTCCTTGTCTCTCCACCCCCTCACACCCTGCCTCTGTCTCTCTTTCCTTGCCATCCTCCAGGAAGCTGGAAGTTCAACCCCACCACACTCTTCCACCACGACACCTTCATCATGGTCTGAGAATTTGAGCTCGAAGAATCTTCCCTCTTTTTAGATCATTTCTCTCAGGTAAATGTCAAAGCGACAGAGGTCAGACTGAGACAGGTGGTGGCTGCCCTCCTTTCCCTGCAGCCTCAATATGTAAAGGTTGCTTTTCAGTCCCCAGACAGGCCAGAATCCTGGGTCACTCATATCCTTTACCTTCCCAATCAGACCCCTTCAGAGAAAAAACAATATAAGCCAGGGTGACTGGGCACCTTCCTGCTGGAGATGAGCTAAATGGGGTTCGGCAAGACTCAGGGGAAGGTTACAGTGACCAATCAAGTCCCCCTGGGCCCTCAGCCTTTGTTTCCAAGACAGATAAAACATGATCAGAAGGACACACTGTCCATCTGGCTGTCGGCACAGCATGATTTAGGGCAACGATCAGCAGCCAGGTCACAATGAAGATGAATGGAACCCTGGCTCCTCAGTGTGGGCGGGAGTGACCGCAGCCAGCTGTCCTAGCAGACCCAGTTGAGCAAATGCCACTTAGGTGTTAGCCTTGATCAGAGGACATTGGCTGCTGTTCCTGCCAGAGGGAGGCAGCATCCAGAGCAATGTCTGAGCCCTAGTTGCTCATTGTGCCCTCCCCCACACACACACACAGGTTCTGTCCTTCTGTGCTCTCTGGACTCCAGGCTATGACATGGGATCTCTACCCACAGCCATCAAAGGAGGCTCCCATGGGAAATGGGTAGCTCTGAGTCAGATACCAGCCTGACTTCATTCAACATTAGCTTCTCCACTGGGCTGCCAGTTCCTTGGGGGCAATGATCACATGACTTTAAAAGTTAAGTGAACAAATAGCCTAGAAGACAGTGGTTGCCATTAAGCATGGTGCAGACCCTGGAAAACCCACCAGAAAACACACAAGACAGGGGTGGTCGGAAACAACAGCAATGGAGATATGCACTGGAGGACACACAAGGATGGTGCTCAGGGAGGACACACAGGGGTGCTGCTCATAGGGAGGACACAAGGGATGGTGCACAGGGAGGACACACAGGGATGGTGCTCAGGAAGGACACACGGGGTGATGCTCAGGGAGGACACACAGGGAAGTTGCTCATGGGGAGGACACACAAGGATGTTGCTCATGGGGACACATAGGGATGGTGCTCAGGGAGAACACACAGGGATGGTGCTCAGGGAGGACACACAGGCATGGTACTCAGGGAGGACACACAAGGATGCTGCTCATGGGGAGGACACACAGGGATGGTGCTCATGGGGAGGATGCACAGGTATGGTGCTCATGGGGAGGACATACAGGCATGATGCTCATGGGGGAGGACACACAGGGATGGTGCTCATGGGGAGGACACATAGGGATGGTGCTCATGGGGAGGACACTGAGGACCACAAAGGATACCCCAGAAAACCACTGTGTGTCCACCTAGTTTATGGAATCTTTGGTCCCCAGTCCATAAAGCAGTCTGAAGAGGAAATTCCAGAAGAAAAAAAATGGTAGGACTCTGGGCTTTTCCCTTGAAGCTCAGTGCACAAGGGCACTGTGAGAGGGGTTGACCAACCCTCATCTACTTGTGTCCCCATTCAGGGTCTTTGTTCTCTTGTGGGATAGAATTTTTCCCCTTGGCAGTGTCTCCAGTAGACAGAGGCACCACTTCTCCTCCATGTGCTTCAAGCAGTCTGCTTGGTTCCTCGTCATGGAGCCGGACATGGGAACGTCACCAGAGATACTGCTGCTGCTGCTGCTGCTGCTGCTGCTGCTGCTGCTGCTGCTGCTGCTGAGCCTTTGGGTTTCCTGACTCTGCAAAACAAAACTCCCTGCTGAGGTTAGGCCATGCTGGCTCATCGAAGCTAGTAGAAGTTGGATTGAGCGACACTGCTCCTGGCTGAATGAACCTTGCTCGGTTTGGTTTGGCACGAGTGGAACTTATCAAGACCCGTGTGCTTTAGAAAGCCTTTGAGGTAGGGTTGCCCGCCCCCCCCCCCCACCAGCAGCTAGAACTGCTCCATGCTGAAGGAGAAAAGTGACCCAGTGCGATTCAGGATGACTGGGTCCTCCTGGGCTGGTTGTGGCATGGCTTGTCTGCCGGAGGTGACAAAGGGGCAGGAGTGGGCCACCATGGCTGGTCTTACTCCTCTCTTCCATGTGCCAGCATTGTGATGCCTCTTCATGTCCTGTTGTATGCTGGGCACTGAAGACTGAATGGCAAAGGCCAGCATTCTCCTGTCCTTAAGGGATTCAGGAAGCCAAAGGGCTGTCCACCGAACCATCGCCTCCCTCAGAAAAATCTCTTTTTAAAATCTTTCCACCAGCAGGGCTGGAGAGATGGCTCAGCGGTTAAGGGCACTGGCTGTTCTTCCAGAGGTTCTGAATTCAATTCCCAGCAACCACATAGTGGCTCACAACCATCTGTAATGGGATATGATGCCCTCTTCTGGTGTGTCTGAAGACAGCTACAGTGTACTCATGTACATAAAACGATTAAATTTTCTAAAAACCTCAAAGGCTTCCCACCGACCCCCAGCAGGTGCCAGGACTTTGATCCCGTGATCTTGGACCTGCAGAGAGCACTGAAACACATCTCAGCTTTAAGGTGAATAAGTGAAACAGAGAACTGCTGTACCCAGTGAGGGGAAATGGAGCCAGCTGAAGAGGAAGATGTGAAGCAAGACTCTAACTGCAGAAACAGGTGCCAAAAAAGCCGCATGTCCCCAACACATTCAAAATTTAAATAAACCAGAGGGTTCAGAAAATTTTTAAATGACCAATTGTGTTAAAAAAAATATCCCATCTGGGAGGATATTTCATTCCTTCTTAGAATAGGGAACAAAATACCCATGAAAGGAGTTACAGAGACAAAGTTTGGAGCTAAGACGAAAGGATGGACTATCCAGAGACTACCCCACCCAGGGATCCATCCCATAATCAGCCACCAAACCCAGACACTATTGCATATGCCAGCAACATTCTGCTGAAGGGACCCTGGTATATCTGTCTCATATGAGGCTATACCAGTGCCTGGCAAATACAGAAGTGGATGCTCACAGTCATCTATAAGATGGAACACAGGGCCCCCAATGGAGAAGCTAGAGAATGTACCCAAAGAGCTGAAGGGGTCTGCAACCCTATAGGTGGAACAACAATATGAACTAACCAGTACCCCCAGAGCACGTATCTCTAACTGCATAAGTAGCAGAAGATGGCTTAGTCGGCCATCACTGGGAAGAAAGGCCCCTTGGTATTGCAAACTTTATATGCCCCAGTACAGGGGAATGCAGGGCCAAGAAGTGGGAGTGGGTGGGTAGGGGAGCAGGGCAGGGAGGAGGGTATAGGGAACTTTTGGGATAGTATTTGAAATGTATATAAAGAAAATATCTAATAAAAAAACAAAAAGAAACTATCCAAAACTTGACTTTGGGAGTTTGCAAGACAAAAAAGTGTGATTTACATTCATATGATGCTATAGAGAAAAGATTGATTTCCCCCAAATCTATAGATTATAGCTTTATCCTCAATCTGGTAGTTTTGAGAGTGGTAAGAGTTGGATGAGGTCCTCAGAGGGGTGGCATTGTGATGGGGTTGGCCAACCAGCTAGCTTACCATCTCCCCAGCATGCAAGAACACAGTGAGAAGCCGGGTACCTGAAAACCAAGAAGACAGAAGCTGTTAGAAGCAAATAAGTCAGCCCTTTGACTTTGAACTTGCCAACCCCCCAGACTGGACAGTAATAAACATCTTGTGTTGAAGCCAAATATATATATATATATATATCCCATCTCCTCTCATGATGGATGGTCCACCTGCTGCCTGGGAAATGGTCATTTTAGTTATACCAAAATTTTCAGAGGCTGAGAAACTCAACAATTTACACACTAGTTTATTTATTTTATTGTTATTTCATTGTTTTGAGGTAGGCTCTCAAGGAGTGCAAGCTGGCTGTGATGATTTGTATGTTGGGTCCAGGGAGTGGCACTATTAGGAGGTGTGGCCTTGTTGGAGTGGGTGTGGCTTTGTTGGGGTAGGTGTGGCCTTGTTGGAGGAGGCGTGGCCTTGTTGGAGGAGGTGTGGCCTTGTTGGAGGAGTGTGTCACTGTGGGCCTGAGCTTTAAGGGCCTCATCTAGCTGCCTGGAAGCCAGTATTCTGCCAACAGCCTTCAGATGAAGATGTAGAACTCTCAGCAACTCCTGCACCATGCCTGACTGAACCTGTAAGCCAGCCCCAATTAAATGTTATCCTTGTGAGAGTTGCCTTGGTCATGGTGTCTGTTCACAGCAGTAAAACTCTTAAGATAGGTGCCTTGAAGTCACAGGTAGCTGAGGCTAGCCTTAAACTCCTGATCCTCCTTGTCTCCACTTCCCAAGCACTGGGATAACAGGCTAAACTGCCATGCCTGGCTGGCAACACATTATTTTAAAGACTGGAAAGGTAGAATGAGTTCAAGTTCACATTAGACCAGTAACACCAAGTGCTGAAAAAACATAGATGTTAGGGCCTGGGGCCAGCTCACACACACATGCATACACATATACATGCGCACACATACACAGGCACATGCATTCACATGTACATGCACACATGTACACATGCACGTGCACACACACACACTCACACACTAAACACAGCAAAACTAAATGTTAAGCAGGAACTGGGGCGAGCAAGCAGAGTCAGCGATATTATTAAAAAACACATGATAGGAATATCAGGTGATCCCTGGGATGCAGGGCCGGCTCCTGTCAGGAGGCTGTGTAACATCTGAAAGGAAAAACTGGTATAATTAGACAAATATATTCTAAAAACTCTTTGAAAAGTTCAATCTTCATTTGCAATTCTAATTCTCATTAAAAGAGGAATTGAAGAGACATTTTAAAAGGAGTTTATAGGTTAATTTTTAAGGCTAGAGACGGCTTGAGTTTGATTCTAAAACTTAATATCAACTTAGTAAGAAATGTTTAAATAAGTGTGAGTCACTGATCTCAGGGCTGCAACAAAGCACTTTAAAAAGGAAGGAAGGAGGGAGGGTGGGAGGGAGAGAGAGAAAGAGGATGGAAGGGAGGGAGGGAGGAGGGAGGAATTAAAGAAGGAAGAAAGGAATGGACTGAGTTTCTGAACCTGTAAGCCAGCCCCAATTAAATGTTGTCCTTGTGAAAGTTGGAAGGAAGGAAGGAAGGAAGGAAGGAAGGAAGGAAGGGAGGGAGGGAGGGAGGGAGGGAGGGAGGGAGGGAGGAAGGGAGGAAGGGAGGAAGGGAGGAAGGGAGGAAGGGAGGAAGGGAGAAAGGGAGGAAGGGAGGAAGGGAGGAAGGGAGGAAGGGAGGAAGGGAGGGAGAAAGGAAGGAAAGGTTTCTGTAGCTCATTGTGTGTGGGTACAGCTCTTTAAGCCCTTCATGGTGGGGAGGTTGTTTGTGGTGTGAGAAGGCTGTCACATCACAGAGGGGAGCAGAGGTAAAGAGCTCAGCTCTGTCCTACTCCTTCACTAGAGGACAGAGCTCAGGGATGGCTACTCACTCCCTTCCAGTTAATCTCCTCACAGACAAGCTCCTTGGTGTGGCTCTTGGTCTGGCTCGCCCTTCCCCGTGTGTCTCGCCATGCTTGTGTCACCCTGCTTGATGCCAACATCAATAAAGACATTTATTTAAAATTCACGGTAGTTCAGGGTCTGAGGTGAATGCCCAGCTTTTCTGGTATGTCATGGGCCTGATTTTAAAAGTGAGATGAAGCAGGGCATGGTGACACACACCTTTAATCCCAGCACTCCGGAGGCAGAGGCAGGTGGATTTCTGAGTTTGAGGCCAGCCTGGTCTACAAAGTGAGTTCCAGGACAGCGAGGGCTATACAGAGAAACCCTGTCTTGAAAAACAAAAACAAACAAACAAAAAAAAAGTGAGATGAAGCCCCAACAGTCTTCCCTATCAATTTCGGGGGATTCACCCTCTGTTGAAGCTTTGAGCCACTTTGAGTAAGACATAAGAATCCAGGTTCATTTTTCTGCATGTTGAATCTGGTTTCCCCAGCACTACTTTCTATAATTTATCCGATGTATATTTTTGGCTTCCTTGTCAAGTGTCAGGCGGCTGTAGTTGCATAGCCTCTCTGATTCTCTCCCACCAATCCATGTGTCTGGTTTGCTCCCGGACCGTGCTGTTCTTATTACTGTGACTCTGTAATATACTTTGAAATCCAGTGCAGTGATATCTCCTGCAATATTCTTTTTGTTCCAGGCTGCCTTAGCTATTCTTGATGTTTTGTACCTCAGTATAGATTCTGATTTACTTGTTCATATCTAGCGGGGGGGGGGGGGGGGAAGCCCTAGCATTTTTATGGGAATTGTATTGAATCTGTAGATTGCCCTTCATAGGATGACCATTTTCACAATTTTAATTCTGACTATCCACGAACATGGGAGGTCTTCCCATCTTCTGGTGTCTTCTTCAAGTTCTTTCTTCAGTGTCTTCAAGATTTCACTGAAGAGGTCTTTTATTTCCTTCCTTAGTTAGGTTTGTTCCCAGCCAGTGTGTATATATGTGTGTGTGTGTGTGTGTGTGTGTGTGTGTGTGTGAGAGAGAGAGAGAGAGAGAGAGAGTATAAGTGTATGAGTGCGTGTGCATGTGTATGTGTGTGTGAGTGTGTGCATGTGTATGCATTTATGTGTGAGTGTGTGCATGTGTGTGCATGCATGCATGTACATATGTCTGTGTGTATGAATGTGTGTGCACATGTGTGTGCATATGTGAGTGTGTGCATGTGTGTGCATATGTGTGCATGTATGCACATATATATGCCTATGTGTATGAGCATGTGTGTACATATGCTCATGTGTGTGTGTATGTATGTATGTATGTGTGTATGTATGTATGTATGGGTACCTGTGTGTGCATGCATGTGTATGTATCCATGTGTGTGTGAGTGCATATATGTATGTTTATTCTCCCCAGTTTTCCTGATTCTTCTTGCCCAGCATGCTTGTTCCTGACATACAGACGCCAATGGTTTTGTATGTTCATTTTGTATCCCGCCACTTTGATGAAAGTGTTTATCTTGCTTATGGACTTTCTAGTTGGGACTTGACTAGCTCCGGAAATAAGAATGACAAGTGACAGGTGGGACCTCATGAGATTAGCACACTCCTCCGTACAATAAAGGAAACATTCAGTGGAGTGAAAAGGCCACCCACAGAGAGCGAGAAAATCTTTGTCAGTTATACATCTGACAGAGGATTAGTGTCTAGAATATACAAAAAATCTGAACACTCAGAAAACAAACAACTCAATTTAAAAAATGCCTCTAGAACTAGATAGAGAGTCTTCAAATCAAAGAAGAAATGAAAACGTCAGTGGACACTTAGAGTGTTCACCATCCTCAGCTACCCTGGCATGCAGATTAAATCGACATCAAAACTCCACCTCACTGCACTTGGAATGGTCACTGACAGAAACACGAGTGAACAAATGGTGATGTGGCTATGGAGAAGGGGGACTCCCATACACGCTGAGCAGACACTCCACATGCCAATCTGGAGGTTGCTTAAAAGTCTAGAACTGGGGACTGGAGAGATGGCTCAGTGGTTAAGAGCACTGACTGCTCTTCCAGAGGTACTGAGTTCAACACCCAGCAATCACATGGTGACTCACAACCATCTGTTATAGAATCCGAT
The DNA here is from genome assembly GCF_000001635.26 of Mus musculus. Taxonomy (NCBI): domain Eukaryota; kingdom Metazoa; phylum Chordata; class Mammalia; order Rodentia; family Muridae; genus Mus; species Mus musculus. The sequence continues at coordinate 112,062,388 of NC_000071.6, forward strand.
GCCCTCTTCTGGTGTGTCTGAAGACAGCAACAGTGTACTCATATACGTTAAATAAATAAATAAATAAATAAATAAATATTTTTTTTAAAAACGTCTAGAACTGTGGTTCACACCACACAGCACATTTCTTGCCCGGAGCCACTGCACCACCTTGTTCATTGCTGACCTGTTCACAGTGGCAGAGACACGGGATCAGCCAAGATGTTAGTCACTGAGCACTGGATAATGAAAATGTGGAATATTAGCTGAAAGAAAAATAGAACTAGCAGGTAAATGGATGGAACTGGAAAACAGTTGTACTGACCGGGCTACTGAGGCCTCAAAGACAATCACAGTAAATATGTTGTGTCTCATATATGTGCTATCCTGGTTGTGTGTTTAACATGAGTGTGGGGGCATTAGGGAGTGGGGTAGTGGAACGTAAGTGAAATGGAAGTCGTTGGAAGAGTATGGGGGCACAAGAGCTCAAGCAGTAGCGTGGTGTAGTGATGAGGCCAAGTGAACCCTAAAATGAAATGAAGAGTGTATGCAGAAGTGGCTTGGGAATCTATGATTCTGCAATCCCAGATGTAGATTCACACACACACACACATATGTATATATACACACATATATACATATATATAAATGTATACATGGGATAGATAGTTCAGAATATATATGGGATAGCACAGCATGTGTGATCTGAAAGAATGGGGAACAGTTCTGAAAGCTAAAGATGCAAGCAAGCATAGGGTAGAGGTGGAGAAAAGCAAGAATAGAGGGTGGATTACCCACAACTAAAGATATATGAACAAGTCCATCAGTTTGTAAACTAATTAAAATGACATGGGGGGGGGAGGTTCGAGACAGGGTTTCTCTGTATAGCCCTGGCTGTCCTGGAACTCACTCTGTAGACCAGGCTGGCCTCGAACTCAGAAATCCGCCTGCCTCTACCTCCCGAGTGCTGGGATTAAAGGCGTGCGCCACCACTGCCCGGCTAAAATGGCATTTTTGAAAACAGAGAATGAACAGAACTTCGGTGAACAGTACTGCTCCCAGAAGATATGAGCTATTACATGAAAACCTCAGCACCAGACAGGAGATGGCTCCCTACAAGTTGTCAGTCACAGACGGCCCAGAAGCACCACAGGATATCACCATTGCTCTTGGTTGCCCATTGTGACTAGATGGTAAGACCCTGTTCCTAAAGATACCATGTATGTTGGCTCCTAGACATAGAGATATCCATCTTGAACTGACTAAGAAACCCTCCCTGTTGGCTAATTTGATTGTGCTGGAAGGGGCTATGCTGGATGCTCTGAGAGAAAGACATCAAATATCTTATCCAGCACTGCCTGTTGCAGTTACCATGTTACAAAGTTACACTCATGTTACAATACCAAGCTTGCTCATTGGTACAATAGTAGCAAGGTTGTCTGTGGAGTAACCAACTGCTGGCTTGATCATATTTGAGATCTGATCCATGCCTGCCTGATACTGTAAACATGAGCCACATGGAGAGCGTTATTCATTTATGTGTAATTTGCAAAAAGCACAGCAGACTATGAATTGTAAGATGTGGGTTTTGTTACATAAGTAGGATATTGTTTTGTTTTGATTTTTTTTAACTGAATTGATTTTTATCGACGCATGCCATTTATTTCTTGTGTGTCTAGAACTTTCCAAAGCCTCCTTCTGGTTGGTTGGTTTGTGTGACCCACACTTGTGAACCCCAGTCCCCTGCTACAACACTTCCCCCATCTGTGGACCCTTTTTCCCCTGACACTCTCTTCTTTTTAGCCTCAGGTGGCATCTCCAGGTCCCTTGGTTTCTATGACACCGTGTTTTAGCTTCCACAGATGAATGGGAACATGCAGTTTTGTATTTTTCTATGCTGGGATTATGAAATAATGATGCGTGTGGGAGGAGATATGAATGTCTGTGTGGGTGGGTGTGTAGAGGCCAAGAATAGATGTCTGATATCTTCCTCTATCTCTGTCTACCTTTTTCTTTTTTGACTTTTTTGGCTAGAGTGGTAGCCACAGAGCCCCCAGAATCATTCTATTTTCCCCAACAGCCTATGCTAGGGTTATAGGTACGTACCACTCCACCTGGATTTGACAAGGATGCTGTGATCCAAACTCAAGTTCTTCTGCTTGCACAGTAAGCACTTTATCAGCCAAACCATCTTGTCTATCGTGTAAGAGTTTCTTGTTGAATTTTATTCCATATTCTTGTCTATTGTGAAAGGAAGGGACAAATTAAGAAAATAGCAATGGTTTCTGATTATTAAGTGGCTGTCAACCAAAATGAATTTGTCACACGAAACTGAGAGATTATGTGGGTTGGCGAGTCCCTCTGGGCACCCAGCATCTAAGCCTAGTTCTGGAGTAAGGAGAAAACTGCTGGTATTGTAGAGAAATGGCAGTAAACTAAAATGCAAAAGGCCAGTTCTCCACCCCACAGGAATTTTGAGTGCGGGAGGACAAAGCCTTTGAATGGTGGCCTGATGCCTCCCCTCAGAAGTGCAGGACTTGAGAAAGAGATCCCAGGGTGGAAGGCAAAGACAGCCAAGGGGTGCAGAGGGAAGGAAGGGGTGCTGGCATGTGTCCGGAAGGAGCAGTTCCCAATCTGACAGGAAGTCCTGGACTGAGGAACCCTGGGAAAGCCATCCACACAGTCAAATTTCATGCCAGCCCATTTTGAAATTCAGATAAACTGCAAAAAAATTGCTTGAAAGATTTAAGTTGCCAAACTTGGCATTAGGGGTGGAAAAAAAGGAAAGGAAATCTGAATAGTTGTGGGCACACTAGAGAATTTTGATTTAAATTTTAAACCCTTCTCACAAAACACCTCCTCCAGGAGGAAGAATCCTCGTGCACGGAAGGGCATGACATCTCAGCCAGGACACTCCTTCAGAGGATAAATTCCAAAAAGGAAGCATTAGCCAGGGCCACGAAGCCTGATTTCAACAGCTTACTAACTACAGGCAAGGGGCTGCAAGCCGGTGGACACAGGTGTGGAAGCTTGTAACTATGTAAACAATGTAACATCCAAGCAGGCGATACATCTCAGGAGGCCTGAGAGAGCTGGCTACTCCTCACAGTCTATCCAGGCAGTAGTGGATGAATCAGGAAAGCTCATGCCATCATTTTGGCACTGAGAAAGAAACGTGCTGTTTGAAAAGTGAGCCGAATCCATGGGTAGGACCTGGGAAACTGGGGATGACAGGAAGCAGTCTCAGGCCTATAAAAAGTAGAAGAAAGCACACAAAGCTGGCAGTCAAGTGGATGTCACTTCCCAAGGGTGAACAGGACAGCAGGGTACCCTCTCACAGCCTCCCACCAGCTCCAGTAAAAGCAGAAATAAGAAATGGGTATATGGCATGGAGAAAAGTGGCTCAGTGGGCTGCCATTACAGTGAGTGAATTTAGCAAAATAAGTATGAGTTTCTATAACACAGTTTATAGACTATACATGTGAACAAATAGTGTTTCAGCCTTCCTAAGGCCTCGACCCTTTGGTACAGTTTCTCGTGTGTGGCCATCTCCAACCATAAATTCATTTCCATTGCGACCTCATAACTGTAATCTTGCTGCTGTTATGAATCACAATGTAAATATTTTTGGAGACAGGGGTTTGCCAAAGGTGTTGCAACCCACAGGTTGAGAACTGCTGAACTAGAGACTAAAATGGTGTGTGTGTGTGTGTGTGTGTGTGTGTGCATACACCTGTGTCCACATGCTGGCACACATGTGCAGGTTAGAGGTCAGCCTTCGGTATTGGTCCTTACCTTCCTCCCTGTTTGAGGCAGTGTATCGTTATTACTGTTGCATACACCAGGCTAGCCCGCCTACGAGCTTCCGTTGATTTAACTGTTTCCCTCCATGCATGCTTAGGGGGCATGCTAGGATTACAGATTGAACACTTTTATGTGGGTTTTAGAGATAAAGCAAGTGTACTATCCACTGAGCCATGGCCTCAGCCCAAGAATTCCTTTTTTCTTCCTTCCTTTCTTTTTTTCTCTCTCTCTCTCTCTTTCTTTCTTTCTGTCTTTCTTTCTTTCTCCTCCTCCTCCTCCTTCTTCTTCTTCACCTGTTTTTTGAAACAGGGTCTCACACTGTAGCCCAGGCTGGCCAACATTCACCATTTATCCTTACATTGGCCTTGAACCTATGATCAAGAGTTGGAATTACATGAAAATGCAGGTGTGTATGAAGACATGATCCTTAAAGATAAACTTGATAAAAATCAATGTCGGAGGGTGATCTATAATATACAGTATCAATACACAGGTTATAAGCATGTTAACACACAGACTCATACAATCTATAAAGCTAGCAATTTGTCTTACACATTTGCAGTGTTTATGTGATTTGACATAGCGATTGTTAAATATAAATGATGCAGATATCCCCAGTGGGGGATAAAGATTGACAGACTCAGCTAAGGAATGATGCTGATCACCAGAGGCTTGCTTTGGTATACAAGTATGAGAAAGGAGAACACACACACTCACACACACACACACACACACACACACACACACAGACAGCAAAAAGGAAGCCTGAGTGACCACAGAGTAGACGGGACAACAGCATAGCTGGTGAGGCAGAAATGAACCCAGGAGAACCGTGCTGTAAGCCTAAATCTGTATGCACCCAGGAACATAGACTTAAAACATATAAAGTAAAAACAGACTTCAGAAGGGGATAAGAAAGGGTATAAAGATGTGAGGTCAGCACGCACTTGTTAACAGATGACACAGCAATGAAGTCAGGGGATAGCCGTGACAAAGGTCTGTGTGACAGGTGATACAACCAGATGGGCAGATAAGAGGTGTGGTGAGAGATAAGCTGCTCCCTCCACGTCCACATGAGACACTCACCAAAATGACACACGTGCCAGGGACTGGAAAGTCCTGAAACATCAAAACTGTTCAACACAGTCATGTTCCATGAGCAGAAAGGAATAAAGGTGTTTACTAATACAAAAAAATTATTCGTGAAAGACCTACAGGTATCAGGAAACAATATTCTCTAGACCCCAGGTTAAACAAAAAAGAAATTACTGCAAGGTAAGAACAGAAATAAAACAGAAAATGTTTAGTAAGAAAGAAGAAGAATAGGAAGAATGAAATTACTATTAGTAGTAGTAGTAATAGTAGCAGCAGCAGCAATATTTTAAACAGGGTGGTGAAGCTGATGGATTCCAAGAAGAGAAGCTGACAAAGTGCAGAGAAAGCCCTGCCCATAGCAGCCGCAGTAAGAGCACACCATAGACCCTACAGAACAGTTTAAATGAACACATGCAGGACATTTTAACTGTAATAGACAAAGTACTCCAAAACACATCTTTAAGTGCACCAGCAAAGGAAGAGATGAAGAAAAGGTCCTATTGTGAAACTGGTTAAGCAGATTTTCAATATTCTAAAAGAAGACCCCAAGCCTAGATCAGTTTGCGGTTGATTCCACACATTGAAAAGGAAAAAGAACAAGCTAACCCCTGGACTGCTAAGGGACTCACACTCCCAGCTTCACCACCCCCACCCCCACCCCCACCTCAGGCCAGAGCAGCAAAGGGAATGCCATGACGTCATCTTACCCATGAACTGACCAGAAAAATCTCAAGCAAAACTCTGCCAATTAAAGCTAATGAAAAATGAAGCGGGGCCATGCTGTGGCTAGTTGATTGTGTCATGAATGCAAGAAGAGAGGCCATGGTGGTGGCTTCCCAACTCAGGGCGGGAGGAGAGGCCAACTCTGCCGTCACACCAACAACAGAGATCATGAGACGATCTGGTTTGTATATGTGAAAAAATCTATATAATTGGGATATTCTTTGATCTATTAAGCATGAGCTATGTTGCAAATACTATTTCTCACATGTTTATGTATATAATGTATCTACATGTGTGTATGTGTTCACATGTGTGTGGGCACACGTGGAGAGGCCTGAGGCTGACACCAGGAGTCTTGCTTGCTTGATCACTGAGGCAGGGTCTCTCAACTGAACCCAGAGCTCACTGACACAAGTCTCACTAGACACCTTGTTCTGGGATTCCCCGTCTCCACCTTCAAGTTTCTGACACCACAGGTGGGCTGTCACAACACTGGAATCCACACGGGTTCTCACAGTGGGGGCTTTACCCACTGAGCCATCTCAACAGCCCTTAGCGTTTGTATTTATTTATTTTTACTTATGTGTAGCAGGAAAGAGTGCCTGCATGCCTGGTTACTTTGTATCTAGGTGGTAGTGCTTACTTCTTGGGTAGGCTAAAGAAGGGTGGCCCTGCTGGAGGAAGTGCACCCTAGGTCAGGCTTTGAGAGTCTGAAGACTCAGGGGGTGCCATTCTTGGTTTATAGAAGGGAGAATTTACGTGGGGCTATGGCTCGAGGGCTTGAGAGGATGAGAGTCTGGACAGGAGACAGCAGTAGAGGGCTTACATCTAAAACTATAAGCAAGAGTTGAAGGAGAGAAGCTGTGTAGAGACACAGTCGCAGGACCATTGATCCATGCTCACACACATGTGGAAACAGATGCAGGCTTCTACTCCATGTGTCACAAGAAAACCAACTGCAGGCTGACCTCACACCTGGCAGGAAGTTCATGACAAAGTTTGAGAGCTCATGATCTCAGGGCGAACTATTTACATGAAACTGGGCAGAAGAGAAAAAAGGACACGAGGCCCACACACGGGGTCTTGTATTCAGATACCTTAAACATCATCAGAAATCCTAGGCTGTAGAAAAAGAGGTGGTTCGCAGAATCACCAGGGTGAGCAGCCAAATCATTCGTGTGTGTGTGTGTGTGTGTGTGTGTGTGTGTGTGTGTTCATTCTTACATTGATTTACAAAACAGCACCATAGGGTGGAGACATCTGGGAGTTGAGGAGGCTACCAAGAAACACAGGCAGAGAAATGTAAAGTAGACCCAGAAATAGGGGCTGGAGAGGTGGCTCAGGGGTTAAAGACACTAGCTGGCCTTGCAGAGGACCAGAGTTTGGTTTTTAGCATCAACATCAAGACTCACAGCCATCTGTAACTCCAGCTCCAGGGCATCTGATGCCCTTTTCTAGCCTCCATGGGCATCTTCTTACATGTAGTATGGAGAGAGAGAGAGAGAGAGAGAGAGAGAGAGAGAGAGAGAGAGAGAGAGAATAAGTCTTTAAACTATCAGAAGTCAGTGTCATATTCCCATCATCCTGGGAAATATTAAGCGGTTGACAGGTTGACAATAGCTGATAGGCCAGAAGCTCCGTCCACAGTTGAACAGCCCTGCCCATCGCTAAATAGGTCCACCCACAGCTGAACAGCCCCGCCCATCGCTAAATAGGTCCACCCACATCTGAATAGCTCTGCCCACACCTAATAGGTTGCTAAACCGAGGTAGCTTATACAGCCACTTCAGAGAGCATCTCAGCCTTATCCTATCCCAGACTCATGCCTAGAAATTTTTCTCCTCGGTATATTCATTCACTTGAGTCTCTGGCAAATGTGTACCAAAAAAAAAAAAAAAAAAAAGCCAACAGAATTTGGAAACAGCCCGCACGTCCGTCAATGGGAAAGGAAGAAGTTAATGTTGATATATTTATACAGCGGGGCACCGTATAGAAATTAAAATGAATGAACTCCAACTGCACACACCAACATGTAAAACTATCTTTAAAAACATAAAATATATTTAAAAATAAAAGTTGTGGGACGACTCATATGGTGTAGCGCCGTGGATACCAGCCTCGGGCTATGTAAAGCGATTCCATGTATTATTTATGGACACATATGTACTGAAAATATTTTTAAAGCATGAAGAACTCCGAGCTTGGGGCGGAGATGTTTCTGGGGCAGGAAAGCATCGAGTCCGACTGCAAATCTTCTACACATGGAGCAGGAGCCTACTGCTCTTGGGCTCCAAAAACAAAAACAAAAACAAAAACAAAAAGTAAACAAATACCTGGGGAAAAAAAAAGCCCCAAGGTTCCCAAACCAGCCACACATGGATGTTTGTTGTCCATACAGGGACTTTGGTTGTCCGTGTACCCTGCTGCTGGAGTCTCCCTAAGGGAGCCTCTTTGCCCAGTTTCCTGGCATAAAATATTTCCATTGTGACCAAATCCATGCTATCAATTTAAAGTCTGTGGCCACAGCACTGGAAGGTGGTGCACACAGTAGGCTCGAGAGAGAGAGAGCTGATGTACAGACTCTGCCACTTTGCCCTGAGGTCCTCCACTACCTGCAGTCCCTCCTGCATGTTGTGAGGGAGTGGGCTTTTCCGCTGAGGGTCACAGGCATGAAAGCTTCTGAGATGTTTGTCCAAAGCAGCTGTGGAGCCTGGAATTCTGGGGACAAAAAGGGGAGCAACATCACAGTCCTGCAGATGGTGTGACCACAGGTCAAACACTGCTCTCCTGACCCTAAGCCTTAGTGTTACCACACCCAGGCTCCTGACCCCAGCAGAAATTCCTCCACTTCTTGTGGCACAAACTCTTCATCTTCCACGGGGACAGTGAGGGGGAAGAGCATCAGGCAGGACCAGTGCAGCCCAGCAATGGGCTCCTTCCTGCTACACCCAGACCTCACCTCTGCCTCCCCACCTGAATCCAAACACAGGATCACAGGATGGCCCAAGCCAAGGACTCCTCCCACACACCCATGCTGGACCTGGACCGAAGGGCATGTGCAAGAGACATAACTGTGCAATGAAGGAAATGAACCCACACTTTGCTATCCTGGCCTGGTGACGGTGAGAAGGCAGCTGTCCTCTGGGACTCGCCATCCTCGCTTGTATAGTGGGTTATTCAAAGAGCAGCCATGGAGGGTGAGCAGAGACAGATCTCAAGGGCTTGGTGCCAAGGACAATTCCACCATGAGAACAGCTCAAAAGATCTCAACCCTCAGTTCAGCACAAAAATCAATACGTGAGACATACGTGCTAGTGGTGAAAGACAGGCGCCCTGAGCTCATCACAGCGGGCATCACACGACCAGGCTCAACAGACCTACACAGAAAAAAAAAAAAAAAAAAAAAAAAAACCTCTCAGTAAAGAAAACACACCGCAACATAAGAAAGGCTGTATGTGGGGCCAGCAAGGTAGCTCTGTGGACAGAGGCATCTGCTTCCAAGTCTGAAACCAGGAGCCACAGGTGCAGGGAAAAACACAGTCCTGCAAGTTGTCCTCTGACCTCCACACGCTGGCCATGGTCTGTGTGCACACACATGCACATAATAAATAAATAAACAGATAAAAGCTGTGTGGGCAAGCCCCGTTCCCTAAAAGTATCATGACCGACACTCTCATGCAACTTTCCATTCCAGAAGTTCCAGCTGTAGCCATTAGACAAAAAAAAAAAAAGAAAGAAAGAAAAAAGAAAGAGAGAGGGGGGAGGGAGGGAGGGAGGGAGAGAGAGAGAGAGAGAGAGAGAGAGAGAGAGAGAGAGAGAAAGGACATTCAATAGAGAGAGAAGAGGCAAGTCCCCTACTGTTTGCTGATAACGCGCAAAAATACAAAAACAAAACAAAACAAAAACAAAAAAAATTCCCTAGACAACATCTGTTAGAACTGAGAGGTGGGTTCTGGAGAGTTTCAGGGCATAAGACCAAGATTTTTCTTCACATTGTCAGTGAATAGCTGAGAAAAGAGACCAACTCCAATCCCATTTGAATAGCAACAACATCAAGACAGCACTGGAGGCCAGGAAGATGCCTCAGAGGATGAGGACAAGGGTTCAGATACCAGGAACGCACATGAAGGCTGGGTGGGTGTGGCAGCTGCCTATAATCCCAGCAGCAGGCAGAGGTGGGATCCATGGGCAGGGTGGCTAGCAGGATTGGCTGAACCGGTGAGTTCCAGGTTCAAAGAGAGATGTTGTCTCAGTAAATAAAGAGAGAGGAACAATGGAGAAAGATGCTCTGACCTCCACATGCAATGGTGCCCACACGTACGTGAACACGCATGAATTCCCAGTGGCACTGCATACACATGTAAAACAACAATTGGAACATAACGCGTTTAAGCAAAGATGTGACAGAATCATAAGCAACAGAACAGAGCGATGGCTATCGCCTTTCCCAAGGCTGCAACCCTTTAGTACAGTTCCTCGTGTTGTGGTGACCACCCCCCACAACCATAAAATTATTTCATTGTTCCTTCATTAGTGTATGTCATGGTTTGAGTATGCTTGGCCCAGGGAATGGCACTATTTGGAGGTGTGGCCTTGTTGGAGGAGGTGTGGCTTTGTTGGAGTAGGTATGGCCTCATTGGAGGAAGTGTGGCCTTGGAGTGGGTGTGGCTCTGTTGGAGTACATGTGACCTTGGAGGAGCTATGGCCTTGTTGGAGGAGGTGTGTCACTGTGAACGTGGGCTTTAAGACACTCACCCTACTAACTCTCAGCTTTGCCTGCATCACGCCTGCCTGGACACTGCCGTGCTTCCTGCCATGGTAATAATGTACTGAACCTCCTAACTTGAAAGCCAGCCCCAATTAAATGTTGTTTAGCTGTGGTGCCTGTTCGCCACAGTAAAACCCTAACTAAGACGCTGTAATTTTGCTACTGTTATGAATCATAATGCAAATATCTCATATGCAGGATATCTGATCTGTGACCCCTGTTAAAGGCTCGTGGGACCCCCAAAGGGGTCTCGACCCACAGATTGAGAACTGCTAGCATAGAGCATGGCTGGAAGAAACTGCAGGCCACACACATATGTGAAGAAACAGCCCATGCCCATTGATGGATAATAGCATTAACACTGCTCACAAGTCCACACAGGGATCTAGAGATCCCATGCAACTGTGTAAAAATTCACAGCTATAGAACAAAAACATCCCTAACATGTGTATGGGACCACAAGCAGGGCAGGTGGGGAGACCTACACTAGCTAAACCACTCTGGAGTAAAATAAATAGAACAGGACTGGGGTGGTGCTCAGTGGTAGAGGGCTCATTTACCTAGTAAGTGTCAGGCCCTCCAGGGCCAGTGAGGAAGGTGGTTACCACATTCCTGATTTCAAATACACTACAAAGCTGTAGCGCCCGAGGCAGCATGGCCCTGGTGTAAAAATTGACACGTTAATTAACAGAACAGAACGGACAGCCCGGCTATCAACCCACACATTATTTCTGGACCATTACTCGCCACAGATCCACACACAAGGAAAAGCAAAGTCTCTTCCATCAAGATGTTGAAGAAATTGGTTGTCCACAAGATGGAGAAGGAAGGTGGATTCGGAGTCAGGTCCAAGCAGGCTATGGCCAACGTTAAACCCAAAGGCAGAAAGCTCAGAGACAATAAATGATACCGTCGGTGTATTCAAAGACGTCTTGTTTATAACCTGAAACACGCAGACAAAGAAAGCAAAGAGGAACAGCAAGGATGAACAAAGAAAAACGGTAAAGATGAGCACTGATACACTTACCACAGGGAGAGCTATTGGCGGTGAGAGGGTAACTCGGGGATGGGGAAACAGAAAGAGCTACACCAGGGAAGATGTGTGGGACACGGACAAAGATTGGAGGGTACTCATTCATTAACCCTCAGGGACATAGACAAGTCCAAACGACAAGGCAAAGTCAACCCACACTTGTTGGAAGAGAGACTGTCGGTAAAAGTAGAGATCACATTGGACCGGTTATTGGTTGACCATTCCCTCAGTCTCTGCTCAATCTCTGACTCTGCATTTCTTGTAGACAGGACAAAAATTGGGTCAAAAGTTTTATGGGTGGGTTGGTGTCTTCATCTCTCTACTGGGAGTTCTGCCTGGCTACAAAAAATGGCCACTTCAGGTTCCATGTCCCCATTGCTATGAGTCTCAGCTAAAGTCACCCCCATAGACCCCTGAGAGCCTCTCCCTTCCCAGGTCTCTGGCATCCTAGAGATGCCCCCCAGCCCTGACCCCTGCCAGCCAGCTGCCAATTGCCATTCATTCTCCAGCCTTCTGTTCCTCTCTTCTGTCTCTCCTCACACCTGATCCTGACCCCCTTATTCCCACCCCCATCCCCTCTCCTGACCAGTTCCCTCCCTCCATCTGCCTCCAATGACCATTTTATTCCCCCTGGGTAAGCACCAGTCCCTGACACTATTAATGATACTCCGTTATGCTTGCAGACAGGAGCCTAGCATAACTGTCCTCTCAGAGGCTCCACCCAGCAGCTGACTGAAAAAGATGCAGAGACCCACAGCCAAACATTAGATGGAGCTTGGAGAGTCTTATGGAAGAGTTAGGGGGAAGGATTGGGGGATGGGGCAGGGGGGAGGGGATAGAAACTCCACAGGAAGACCAATAGAGTCAACGAACCTGGACCCTTGGGGCTCTCGGAGACTGAGCCACCTTGTGCTGGACCTAGACCCCTCACACATATATAGCAGATGTGCAGCTTGGTCTTCATGTAGGTCCTCAACAACTACAGCAGGGGCTGTCCCTAAGTCTGTTGCCTGCCTATGGATCCCATTTCCGTAACTGGGCTGCCTTGTCTGGCCTTAGTAGGTGAGGATATGCTTAGCTCTGCAAAGATCTGATGTGCCAGGGTAGGGAATACCCAAGGGGTTCTGACCATCTCCAGCCTCTGCCTACACTGGTCCAGGTCCACAGATTATCCTATTAGGTCACTTCTGTGGAGAAACATCCACTTGCCCCTCGGCAGCCAGATTCCCCTTGGGAGTTTCTCAAAGCTATGGGTGGCACTCTGTGGAAACACCTCAAGCTGACTGGGATCTGATGCTCTCGAGTCCTTGATCCTGCTCCTAAGACAGTGAGCCCAACTTGTACTGTTCGAGCCTCGTTTTTCTCCCCTGTAAAATGGGTGGAAGAGGCTTAAGGGAGGGGCTCAAATGCGGGTAACTCTCTGCTGGCTGCTGTTCTTGTGCTGTGCACACGTCTGTTCCTGCACTCCGTGTTTACTGGCTCTGTTTTCTTGATTTCTAAATGCTTAAGAGTCTGGAAATTGCATCATCAGCGGACTCTAGGAAATACCTGTGCTTTTGTTTTTGATTGACAAATTCTGGTTGAATGCACTTGACAGATAGTGTGGTGTCTTAGCATGTGTTTCCAGTGCAAAGCGGTTACACCCTGCATGCTGACAGATTCAGCCCCTCACACACCCCTAGTTCTGAGGTGAAGACATCTGTAATAAAATGACCTCTCTGAAGCAACTTTGAAATGTCTCAAGATTGTTACTGTCATAACAGCCATCTCATGGAGTTAGTGTTTCCCAGCTCAGTCTCAGGGGTCACCAATTGGTGACATCCTGCCGAGCTGTGCTTCTCTGTGTGGCTTATCTCACGTAGCACAACACCCTCCACGATCACCCATGGGGCTGTAAACAGCAGGACTTCTCCCTATTTAGGGCTGTATAGTATTCCACTGTGCAGGTATGCCATATTTTCTCTGTGTATCCATCAGTGGACACATGGCTGCTTCTGGATCCTGGCTGTTGTGGAGGAGGTGCATGGGGTCAGATGTCTTTTCAGTGTGCCCATTTCTAAGCCTTTGAAGAGGAATCTAAAGTTTCTGGTCAGAAACTCAGCTGTGGGATATCTGAGTCATGCAGGAATTCTGCTTGGAGTGTCTATGAGCTCCGTGTTGCCTTCCAGGGTGCAGGGCTCACACGCCTGTCACACGGGTAATCTTTTTTTTCTTTTTCTTGAGTCCCACAGATGTTTATTTAGGCAAAAATTTATTTTGGCTAACATGTAAGGTTTATATGAATGTATCTTTTTTTTTCTATTTATTTATTTACTTTACTTCCAGATTGTTCCCCACTCCTGGTCCCGCCCCCACAGTCCCTTCCCCATCCTTCTCCTGTCTGGTTACACACTTACACACCACAGTGTGAGGTCACATGAGTTCTTACACCATGTTTCACAGAGACAGGTGGGGCAAAGAGCAGTGTCGTCCCTAGACCCTGCACATTCGGGCACTGTTTCTCCAAGACTCGGATCTTTTTTGTTTTATTTTGTTATCCCAGACAGGCTTTCCCAGTGTAGCCTGCCTCTGCCCCAGGGTGCTGGGGTGAAAGGCAAGCACCATCCAGCTTAGAGACTCAGATCTTAACTTCTTCCTAGGTCTGTTACCCTGAGCAATTGCTCAACCCTCTGTGCCTCAGTTTTCCCAGCTTTAAAAAGGGGTTCGTGGAATTAAGTAGTTCAAACTGGTGCAAATGTCGAGGCTCACGATATGCAGGAAGTACTGAGTGTGGACTCTGCGCACAGCGTACTCAAAAACAAACAAACAAAAAAAAAAAAAAACAAAAAACAAAAACAAAAAAACAACCAAACCCATCAACTCTGGTGATTCCTTTCAACAGTATCATCAAAGTTTCTGACTCCACATGTGAGTGTTCCAACTACCGGGCTGTTGAAGTCATTTGTTCTCAAAATCACAGAGAGAGTTAGAATCGTGGGACCTCAGCATCTCAGAATCATCCTCCATAACAACCGTTGGGCCTGTCCCTTCCTTGCTGGCCAGTGTCTTCTGTTTTGAGGGAAAGCCCTTGTTCTAGACTTCTGCAATATGGGTGAAGCATCAAGCACCACAAGTCAGATTTTCTGATGGAACTAACAGAGCATGCATCCATTTCCCACCAGCCCCCAAGCGAGAACAATTAAGCCTGGACACTTTGGACTTTTTGCAAAGAATTAATGGTTGCTGTGAATGCACGGGGGTGGGCGGGCTCATCATTTATGAAGCCTCAGCCACTTTCAGTGGGAAGTTGGCGGTTGGAAGCTGTGAAGGTAAACGCTGGCAGAAGCCATCGCCAGGCTCTGCCCTATCCCTGGGAATTGACTACATCCCATTAAATAACATAAAATAAGCCCCGGATAATGACCCTCAGACGCCAGCGCCGGTGCCACAGCAGGGTTACTGTTAAATTACCCTGAAAGTGCTGTTTGGAGCTTTGCTCGCTGGCTTGAAAAGTCAGGACTCCCTAGATGACACTCAGACATGCCGTGGTGTCTCAGGCTGTGCGGAGCACAGCGGCCTGGCACTAACAGGATTTCCGCTGCACTTATTGCAGGGTCACAGGAGCCTTGCCGCTCCTGATCAGTGCTGGAAGGCGTCCTGAGAGGAAATGCAGAGGCTCACAGGGAGCAACGAGGGACAGAACAGCCAGTCTCCAGGACAGGACATGAGGGTGTCTTCCTGGGGTCATCAGAGGGGCCATGCGGTTCTTCATTCAGGAGAGGCATAAAGCAAGAACCCACTTTTTCCAGATTCTCTACACATCCGGGTCAACATAGCAGAACCCCGTAAATATTTTCCAAGTTGCATAAAGGTACAGCATCCATTTCAAAAGGTACTGCTCATGGTGTGTGTAGACGGCTGCTTGAGAATCAAGCTTTGGGCAGGGGTCCAGGGCATCACTAACCAATCCTCTCAGACCCCTGAGCCGCTGCCTCAGAGGACAGCACCCCACCTTGGTTATTTTCTGGTTGTCATCACAAAACACCCGTCAGAAGCAACTTAAGGGAGGAAGGACTGGTTCAGGCTCAGGTTTGAGGGGATTCAGCTGATCATGTCAGGAGCCCAGGCTGACATGTTTCTTCACATCTCTGCTGATCAGAAGTAGAAAAGGCCCCAGAAGCTGAGCTCTGCTGCAAACCCCAAGCTCCGCCCTCAGAAAGCCACTTCCTCCAGTAAAGCTCCTCCCCCTGGGTGTTGCCAACCTTCAACAACAGCGCCCCCTGCTGGGAACTGGAAGTTCAGACAGGAGCCTGTGGGGTGCTCTCTGGATTCGTTCACGTGGGTTCTCGTAAATGCTCTTTCTCATGTCTCAAATTCATTTGCTCAAAACTATATCTATACAACTCAGACTTGTTTCTGGGTATGTCTGTCGGCCTCTGGGGGAGGTGTGTGTGTCATGCTTTTCTACTGCATTCTCACAGGGAACGGGCTACTGTCAATGTCGGCTTCCAGTCTCCTGGTGAACATCTGAGTGGTTTCGTTGCATTTGCATCCGGAAGCGAGCTTGATGTTCACAAAACATATGTGCGTTTGGCATCTGTGGGGGCTGCAGATTGCACACCCAATCTCAAGCCAGCAATGGAAGGTGGTTCCAGACCTCTGCATTCTTGCCAGCCCTTGGTTATTTTTGGCGTACTGAAACGGTTTATCCAATAACGGTGCATGTGGCAGCAACATGTTGTGTTTCCCCGCGAACTCTCAAATTCTAGGATGTGTTCCTATTCGTCTTTTGATCAGACAGTTGTTCTATCAGACCGCTCTTACCTCTACTATCACAGGATGCTTGAGGCTGCCAACTTTATAAGGAGATTTATAAACTTTATAAGGTTTATATCGCTCAGATTTGGAGTTTCACCATCTTTGTTTGGCCTCTGGTGGGAGCAGCACCATGTGGTGG
Organism: Mus musculus; assembly: GCF_000001635.26. Classification (NCBI taxonomy): domain Eukaryota; kingdom Metazoa; phylum Chordata; class Mammalia; order Rodentia; family Muridae; genus Mus; species Mus musculus. The sequence goes on from NC_000071.6 coordinate 112,078,726, forward strand.
GAGTGTGTATGAGGATAAGTCATTAGATCTCTCGGGAATCAAGTACAAGTCCTCACCGCCATCTCCTGAGAACTCACTGCACCAGTCAGCCCTGTCACCTCATGAGATTCAAAAGCATTTGGAGAACTTCGAGGCACACCTCAGATGCATGTGTGGAGAGGATTTGCTGGAACAGGAAGCCCTGCCTTGAATGTGGGTGGCGCCATCCCGTGTGCTGGGGGTTGTACAGAATAAGGAATGCTGGAAAGGGGAAACAACAGGGGCAAGGGAGGCTCTGCATCCTGACACACCATGCTGCTCACAGCAGTTCCTCACAGACTTGAACCCTCCATCTCAGAGTGTTGCTCCTTAAGACCCAGGGCTTTTACAGTAGGGTAAAACAGCAGATGAGCCAAGGGGGGTGAACTCCATCCTGCAGAGACACTCCTCAGGCTATAGAAGGAAACAAATCAAAACAGCTCCAGGAATTCCTTTAAATTGAGCAAATTTACTGGCCCCAGCAAGTCCCTGAAACCAAGCAAAATTACTTGCCCTGAGTGGCCAGATCAGAACAGAAAGGAACATGATTTTGTATACTGGACCAGGGGACATGGGGCAGTGATGCTGTTGGGTCATTGTCTATGTGGTGCAGTCAGAATTGTAAAGAGAGTACATTTCAGTATAGAGAGTTAGTAACACCCTCTTTCAGCTCAACAGAGACTCCTGCCCCTGGGTGTACACCTCACACCTGGAGTGTGAGTGAGTGTGCAGACTCTCTTTAGGAGGAAGGGGCTGGTCAGCCCTGCCTGGCAGAGTACTGTCTAAGAGTCCTTACACAGAGCCAAACCTTTATTCGCCAGCCTCATCTGACTTGAGACAAAATAAAGAGTGACTGTCTTCATCAGGGTTTCTATTCCTGCACAAACATCATGACCAACAAGCAAATTCGGGAGGAAAGGGTTTATTCAGCTTACACTTTCCACATTGCTGTTCATCACCAAAGGAAGTCAGGACTGGAACTCAAGCAGGGCAGAAATCAGGAGCTGATGCAGAGGCCATGGAGGGATGTTACTTACTGGCTTGCTTCCCCTGGCTTGCTCATTTTGCTCTCCTATAGAACCCAAGACCATGAGCCTAGGGATGGCACCACCCACAATGGGCCCTCCTCCTTGATCACCAACTGAGAAAATGCCCCACAGCTGGATCTTATGGAGGCATTTCCCCAACTGAAGCTCCTTCCTCTGTGATAACTTCAGCCTGTGTCAAGTTGACATACAAAACCAGCCAGTACAATGATTTTATCTAGACTTCTCTCTCACATGGCCAGTTTGGCTTCAGGGACCCAGAAGAACATCCCTGTGCTCAGCAGAATAGGGCTCTGCAGCCGCACCAATCCTCATACCCCGTGAGACGGGAAGTCATCCAGCACCCAGGGCCAAAAGGTTTCACCCTGGGACAGTGTCTGGGGGAGGTGCTCACCATTCACGGTTGCGGGAGTCCTGGTGGTTACTGTTTCTGTTATTAAGTATAATACAGTGTTACAGTGTGTTATGCTGAGACTTTTTATGTGTCTGTTTATGTTCCCGGTACCCATTTCAGTCACTGATGGAATTCATCCTCATGCTGTTATCACTTTGCATATACTGTTCCCTGTATTCCCAACACACTGCCATCCTTCAGTCTTTTAAAACCCCTGTCTACATTTCAGGATTTAACTTAGGGCACAGCTTCCCTGTGAGAGCCCAGAAACCATTAAGCCCACAGCCCACTGTGTCTTGGAGTCATGGACCCTGATAGCTGCCCACAGTGACATCTGGAAGGCCACAAAGGCAATGAGTGTATCTCGAGGTACCCCAGAGAAGACAAAGACAGATTATGGAGAGCACGAGCCTTCTCCTTGGTTTGACTGTCCAGTGAGAGTGGACCTAGAAACCTCCTTCTAAGGGTCAGTGAAGGCCCAGGGGATAGACATAGCCACCACACTGGATCAGCACCTCTGGAATTTCCATCCCCACAGTTGGTCTTGATGAATGTCTTCCTGGAACAAAATTCATCCTTTCCAGGAAGAATCCTGGATGTTTGGTACAGAATAAGGAGTCTCAGGAGCTCTGGGGCAGGGTCTCACTTGAAGAACAGTAACTCTGGTCTTTAAAGGAGTTCTTGTGACTTCCTGGGCAGCAAGGGTTGCTTTATACCAGCGATTCTCACACTGTGAGTCTCGGCCTCTTTGGGGATCAAGTGACCCTTTCACAGGGGTGGCCTAAGGCCTTTGGAAGACACAGATATTTACATTACGATTCATAACAGCAGCAACATTAGTTATGGAGTAGCAATGGAAATAATTTTATGGTTGGGGGTCACCACAGCCTGAAGAGCTGTATTAAGGGGTCGCAGCGTTAGGAAGGTGAGAACCACTGCTTCATATATTCAGCTGCTTTTGATCCCACGCCATCCCTGGGAGCCTGTGCATCACACCTCCCCTCCACACCACACTCAGCGAGCTGTGGCACTGCTTGGACCATTTCCCAGAGAGACTCAAAGCTGCTCTGAAGCCCGACACTTGATGGTCGGATGAGCCTGCACTGCCTCTTACCCTGCTTCAAAGTAACTCAACAACCTTGAAGCAGAGGGCATCATTGACCTCTTCCCAGATGAAGGGACATGGGGAGAGAGGAGAGGAAGAAAGGCTGTAGCTAGCAAGCAACAGAACTGGGGTTCAAAACCCTGGAAGAAATTTCTACCCTAAAGGGATGGTGGCTGAGAAATGGGGCACAGTTTGCCCAGTCAAAGTCATGTGCCTTATGGAGCTTAGAGGATAGCCTGCTCTAATCATCCTGTCTCCTCAGGTCCTCTTCTAGTCTGGGGTCCCCCATCTCCCTGGTCCTCTATCTAGGGGTTCCCCATCTCCCTGAGTCCCCCTAGTCCAGGGTCTCCCATCTCCCTGGGTCTTCTAGTCTAGGGTCCCCATCTCCCAAGGTCCTCTACTCTGGGGGTCCCATCTCCCTGAGTCCTCCTGGTCTAGGTTAATCCTTCTCCTGTCATGTGGCCATCCAATTTCCCTTTGTGGCTGTCTGTGGTATAGGAAAGGTGAAAACGCATCAGGTAGGTTTTCCTAGTCTTGCTGGATAAGAATTCTCCAGGCCCAGCACCTTTCAAATCCTCCAACATCAGCCGTCATCAGCTAGAACCTGCACCCTGCTAATAAATCGAGAGTGTCGCGTCTCCCAAACCACATTATTACCGCTTATAATTTTGATCCTTCATTTGCATACGAAAATTAGTCCTGTGACATGCGTGAATTTTATTTTATTCTTGAACTAATTATAAACAAGAATGCCACGTTATTTACATAACTAATTACTGTTCCTTCTGCTCCTGGTTTTAAAACCGGGGGCCGTCCTGCGGCAGTTAACCGCGGCGCAGATGAAAACCTACGTTGAAGTTTAGAAACTTGTCCCATTTGCATCTAGTACAAATCCCTCCAAATGGGAGGTGATCTGCTCCATTTTAATAGAGCTAAATTAGGTTGATCTTAATTTATAGTTAATTTGAATAAATAATTCCTATCTACCTGAGTCTGTTTTTCAACAGCTCTTTGGAAATGTTTATTAACCCATAAATCTGCTGCCTTCCTTCAGGGGGATTTTAAGGGTCCTTTAAACTCAGGGCATATGGTATGGAGGGGGAGACATCTCTGGAAAATCAGTTGGGGGACTCCAGGTATAAGATCCAACTGTGTAAGTCATGTGCTGGGTGCCTCTGGGTAAATGTACGCCCCTTTCTGAACTTTGGGCCTCTTGATCATTAAAAGGTTAAGAGCTGGGAATATGGCTCACTTGGTATGTCTTGTTTGGACAGCAGGATGTCCTGGGTCCTACCCTCAGTCCTGCATAAAACCAAACTTAGTAGCCCTTACCTGAAATCCCGCACCAGGGGATGGAAGGCCAGAGTTCATCCTTAGCTACACAGAGATGTCCAGGCCAGCACACATACCACATAGTGGACTACACAGGACCCTGTCTAAGACAATACTGACAAAAGAAAGGTGTGCTGAATTAGATGATCTCTGTCCTCCACCCTCTCATATTCTGAGCAGGGCGGGGGGGGGGGGGCATCTATTTTCTTCCCACCCAGCTTCAATCCTTGTTTTTAATCTTAGCCCAACCTGCCCTGATCCACACATTCATTTTCTTGGCCATGACACAAGAAGCTGGAGGAAGCTGTGTGCTATGCAGGTGCCATCTATGCAGGGTGCATCCTGCTGACAGTACAGCTCAGAAGTGGCCGGACAAGACTTGGGCAGACAGCACTGTCAGTCAGCAGAGATTCCCACCGCTGATCACACCGGAACCATGTGGTGTGATCCAGACGGGAATCACGTGGTGTGGCTACGTCTGCAGGACCCACGTTAGAGGACTAAAGACTGGAACTGGCTCACCTCAGAGCACACGTGAATGCTGAGTCCTGCCTTCCGGCTCACAGGTCGGCTCTGAGGGCGGGGGTCAGGGTAGAGCGGAAGATATTATAGGCTAGGTGTAGCTTCTCAATCAGCCCAGACACTCTGGGGGTGGCACTCTGACCTCCTGCTGAGCCTCATCCGAGAACCATGGGTGCCTCCTTTTGCTGTGGTAATTGCAGGAAATGTATGCACCTCTGAATGATACCTCATTTTATCATCACCACCCCCTGCTTCCCACTGAGGCAGGGAGGGTAAGTGTCTCCCTCATGTCTGAGTCTGGTATCCAGGCAGCCCTCGGTTAGCACTGGGTGGTATGAAGCTGACTCATTTGTGCTAGCTAGCCCTTGCTAACCTTCCCAAAGGGGGGGACCCTGAGACTTTAGCATCTACTTCACAGTTGGGTAACAAAGACTCAGAAAAGCAGCGTCCCCCCGAGACATGGACGACCAGCCAGCCCAGACTGTCTGCCTGGGTTAGTTTTGGCTTCATCATACTATCTACTCCTATATAGCTGACACACAGTTCCATGTCAGGATCCCCTTGGCAAGTGATTTCCTCAAAGCCATTTCATCTCAGCCTCTGTTTGCCTATCCACAAGGAGGAATAAGTCACCTGTTCCTAGCTTCCACAGTTAAGGGGAAAGAAAGTGATACATTTTGTTCCTTCAGTAAAACATCATTCACATAATACATACATACATACATACATACATACATACATACATACACACACAGACACACTCACACACACTCTCACACATATACACACTCATACTCACATTCACACACAGACACACATTCATACACACAGACACACTCACACATATACACATATTCACACACATTCACACACTCACACACACACTCACATATACTCTCACACATACACACACTCATACTCACATACATTTACACCCACAGACACACTCATATACAGACACACACACATACACACATTCACACATACAGACACACACTCAGATACACACAGAGACATACATACACACACACTCTCATACATACACATACTCATACTCACATTCACACCCACAGACATACCCACAGAAACACACTTATACACACACTCATACACAAATTCACACACACACAGATACACACGCACAGACACAAACTCAGATACACACAGAGACACAGAAACACACATATACACACTCACAGATACACTCACAGATACACTCACTCACATACACTCTCACACATATACACACTTATACTCATATACATTCACACTCACAGACACTCACACCAATAGACACACACTCATATACACAGACACATTCACACACACAGACACACACTCACAGACACACACTCAGAGACACACATATACACACACATACACACACTCACACATACTTGCACACATTCACACAAACAGACACATACTCACAGACAAGACAAACACATACACACACACACACACACACACACACACACATACACACACATGTGAAACAGGAATCCCTGAAAACCTACCATCCCAGCACTCAGGATGCCCAAGCAAGCAGATTTGTGTGTTCCAGGCCAGTTAGGGATATATGCAAGATCCTGTGTCAAAAACAAACAAGCAAAAAACAAACAAAAAATGGCGAATCTGCTGTGTACGAATGTCAATGTTGAGTTCTCTGCCCTCACCCAGCTTAGGCTCAGCTCCCCTCAGCTTCACTCATTTCCTGTGGTTTTAGTGTGCCAACACCCCCAGGGAGAAACAGATACTCTGTCTTGAGTATCTGAGCACTGTTGAGACTATAACATTTGGTGGCATGGCTGTGAGCTTCAGATAACACACAGTCTTAGTTAGAGTTTTACTGCTATGAACAGACACCATGACCAAGGCAACTCTTATAAGGATGACATTTAATTGGGGCTGGCTTACACGTTCAGAGATCTGGTCCATTATCATCAAGGTGGGAGTATGGCAGTGTCCAGGCAGCAATGGTGCAGGAGTTGCTGAGAGTTCTACCTTCATCTGAAGGCTGCTAGGAGAAGACTGGCTTCCAGGGATCTAGTATGAGCGTCTTAAAGCCCATGCCCACAGTAACACACCTCCTCCAACATGGCCACATCTCCTCTAACAAGGATACATCTACTCTAACAAGGCCACACCTACTCCATCAAGGCCACACCTACTCCAACAAAGCTACACCTACTCCAACAAGGCCACACCTCCAAACAATGCCACTCCCTGGGCCAAACATATTCAAACTACACACACACACACACACACACACACACACACACACACAGACGTGAACTTAGGACTAGCCAGGCTTGAATGGAGCAAGATGAGACTTGTACCCACTATCCTTATTTGGAAAGGACTTCCTCACTTTGTACCACTAGCCATCTCTTACAATGATACATTAATTTATTCAATATTGCCCCTGTAATTAAGTGAGAGTCCTCTGGAGCATCTTTGTTAACACCTCCATGGGGTGTAAACTGCCTTCCCAGTCTGCAGGGTGATCACACAGGGCTGACTGACTAGTACCTGGGTGTGTCTGTCAGGAAACCGAGTCATAGAGCTCAGAGGGCGGCGGTAGTCTGTAGCTTTCTGAGTGACACTCCCTCTGGTTTTCTGATATGATTATCTACGTAGGATTCATAGCTGATTGAGCAGTCAGGGGTTCTACTCCACAGACACAGGAGGGACTGAGACCAAAAGCCAAGACCAGGGCAGTAGGTTGGCCTGGTGGCCTGTGAGTGGGAGTGACAGGTGGGAGGGGCCTTGCATCTCCTGTCCATGGTTCTGAAAATGGAGATTTAGAAGAGGGGGCTCACTGTTGAGACGGTTTTCACATAATTGCAGTTAGAAAGAAAAAAAATATTGTTTTCCTCTGGTTATCCAAAGTGCTCTAACTTCTCCCCCCTCCTCCTCTTCCTTCCACACCCATCCCACCCCCACATATACACTCTACACACACACACCACACACACTGCAGACACATACTCTGCACACACACACATACACTGTATACATACACACTGAACATACGCACTCTGCACACACTCTTCACATACACACGCACCACACACACATATACACTGCACACACACTCTGCATACACATATACTGCCTACATATACACTGCACTTACATATTGTACACACACATACTGTGCACGTGCGCGCATGCGCACGCACACACACACTGCCCCCTTCCCACAGACACACACAGAGCCTCGTGAAGACAAACCTCACGTGTTGAAGTGTTCCTACTCCTGGGACCAACTTCTTCTGTCTTAGGGTTTCCATTGCTGTGAACAGACACCATGACCAAGGCAACTCTTATAAACTAAAACATTTAATTGTGGCTGGCTTACAGATTCAGAGGTTCAGTCCATTATCATCATGGTGGGAAGCATGGCAGTGTCCAAGCAGGCATGGTGCAAGAGAAGCTGAGAGTTCTACATCTTGATCCACTGCATACAGGAGAAGACTGACTCTAGCCAGACTTGAGCATATATATGAGGTCTAGAACCCCACCCCCACAGTGACATACTTCCTCTAACAAGGCCACACCTCCTAACAGTACCACTCAAGCATTTCAAACCACCACACTCTACTCCCTGGCCCCCCATAGCCTTGTTCAAACACTTGAGTCTTTAGGGCCATACCTAACCTAGACATAGGGTTCAGGCTTATTAACCCTGACCAGTCATACTATCCCTCTCCACAGTAGGTCTACATGACAGCCATCACTGCCATCCCAACCAGGCAGTGTACAGAGCTGAGTCCAAGTCCTGTGCCCATGTTCTCAGGCTGTGTGCTGTGGAGAAGAGTCTTTCCCAGTCTGCCTCTCTGGAACCTCCACTCCCTAGTCTGGAGACTGGAGACTGCTGCTCCAGGAGGCTGCGGACATTTCTCCTTGGGAAGGCCTGTGTGCGCTCACGGTGTGAGCACCATAGACTATCCAATCCATCCTCAACCTCAGACAACTGCTCGTCACCCAGACCTGAATTCCCTGCACCCCAAATTTTCTGCTCTGGTCTCTTGTTCCTTGCAGCAAAGCAAAGATTCCTCCATCTGAAAAGTACAGACGAGGACAAGTAATAACAGGTTCAAAGTCACCTTGGAGCAGGGGTGTGGACTGCTGGATAGCATGCGTGAAGCCCTGGGCTCCATTGCCAGCACCAGCATAAACTGGTCATGGTGGTCCACACCTGTAATACCATCACTGGGAAGGTAGATACAGAAGTTCAAGGTCATCCTCAGCTACATAGTGAATTTGGGTCCATCCTGGGCTACATGAGACCCATCTTTAAAAAAAAAAACAACCCACCAGGTGGACTTGAAATTTTAAAGCCTGGCACTCAGTCCAAATAACCTGCATCAGAATGTCCCCCTTGGGGTTCATTTGAACAATCTTCCCTGTTTAGCACCATTGACTGGTGGTGAGGCACACACCTGGACTTCCCCAGGACCACTGAAGTGTCTCTATTAAGACATCTGGAGTGCAGCTTCTCCCCAAAGCTGGTGCCTGCTGCCCCTTTTCTCTCTCTTTCTAGAATGCAGGTAGGTGATGCCAACCTTCAGTCCACACAGACACTAAATTCTGGCTTTTGGTAAGAACGCTTGTTGTGAGCCAGCTCACAGCTGTGGGAGGCAGGCCTCCAAGAGCCAGGACATCAACACTAAGAATGGCAGTGAGACTCACCCAGGCCTCACGCCGCAGGATGGGGGGTGGTGGGGTGGAAGGAAGCCCTCCTGGCTGGAACCTCTGTAGTAGTGAGCTTGGCATCTCTGTTAGCTAAATGCCTGTGGTGGTTTAAATGAGAATGACCGACACCCCCCCCCCCCCAGGTTCGTGTATCTGAATGTTTGGTCTCCAGTGATGGACTGTTGGGAAAGATTAGGAAGTGAGGGCTTGTTGGGAGAGGTGTGTCACTGGGGGTAGGGTCAGAGGTTTAAAAAGCCCAGACAGATGAGACCTAGCCTACCTCTCTCCCTCTCCCTCATCCCTCCTCCCTCCTCCCTCCTCCCTCCTCTCTTGTTCCTCTCTCTCCCTCCCTCCCTCTGGGGGTAGGGTTTGAGGTTTCAAAAGCCCAAATCAAGGAGACCTAGCCTGTCTGTCTCTGTCTGTCTCTGTTTCTGTCTGTCTCTGTCTCTCTCACTCTCTCACACCTCTCTCTCTCTCCTCCCTCCCTCCCTCCCTCCCTCCCTCCCTCCCTCCCTCCCTCCTTCTTATGGATCAGATATAAGCTCTCAGCCGAGGCCCCAGAGCCATGCCTGCCTGCCTTCTGCCACGTTCCCTGCCATAATTCTCTGAAACTCTAAGCAAGACCCCAGTTAAATGCTTTCCTTTGTAAGCTAGCTTGGTCATGGCGTCTCTCCACAGCAATAGAACACTGACTAAGACAGCACCTGACAGAAGCAGTTCACAGTTCAGAGCACTCCCAGCCTGCCCTGGTGTGGGACACTGGCTAGCCTCAGGAGGTTGTGAAAACAGACAATACAGGACCAGACCCAGCCAGGTACCCCCTTCAAAAGGCCTGTCCCTGGTGACCAGCCAGGTCCTACCACCTTCAAACTGATGCCAGGTTCCAGGGACTGAGTTCAAAACTTGGGTCTGAGGGGAAATTTTCATATTCAAAGCTTAACACTTGTCATAAGAAAAGGGAAAGCCACCCACCCTGTTTGTGTCTGAGCCCAGCCAATGCAAAGTCCCTTGGTGTATTAAGTCTCAGAGCCGGAAGGAACTGGAAGGTCACCACACCGCTCATCTCCCATGCTGGCCAGAACAAGTTTGCTTTTGCTGAACAAGATCCAAATCCCCAAAGCTGTGTTCTGGTATGCTTGTTCTTTCTCCAAACCAGCTGTTCTCAACTGTGGGTTGTAACCCCTTTAAGGGGTCTAGCGACCCTCTCATGGGGGTCATCCAAGACCATTGAAAAACACAAATATATGCATCACAATTCACAACAGTAGCAAAATTACAGCTATGAGGTGTCAATGAAAGTCATTCTATGGTTGGGTGTCACCACAACATGAGGAACTGTGTTAAAGGTTGCAGTGTTAGGAAGTCTGAGAACCCCTGCTCTAGACAGTTCTGGGTACAGTAGTACCCTGGGTACAGTGGTACCCTGGGTATGCAGTGTGCACAGGCGACCACTGGGCTCTGGAGACAGGAAGGTTGTGACTGCAGCCCCTGGCTTCCTAGGTTGTGCTGATGTCTCTCACACTGCTTCTTCTGGGGTTGAAGCTTGATCATTTGTTTGCTTCTTCAGTTGCTTCTTTTACAGATACAGCTCAGACATGCCAGGGAGGTGCCCGGAGCTGGTCTCCACCCCTTTTCTCCTGTGACCACCCTCAAACTCTCACGTTTATACCTCAGAAGGCCACTGAGTGAGGAGTTAGGGTTTTGAACGTCCCCAGAGCAAGGAGTCCAGGTTTCGAATACCCACATCACAATAACAATAAACATGAGGGGTGACAGATGTGTGACAACCACACGGCACACCACCCCATCACAATGTGCCCCACAAGCATGGATGGTTATGGTGCATCCATTAAAAGCACGAAAAGAAGATGTGGTGGTGCTGCAGCACGTCCCTTGTAAGCATCAGTATCTGAGTTTAATCCCCCAAACACTGACAAAACAGCCAGGGATGCTGCACACACCGATAATCCCAGGGTTGGGAGGTAGAGCCAGGAGACTCTCTGGCCCAGGTAGCCCAGCCTAATCAAGTAGCCCTAGGCCAATCAGAGACCTTCTGTCAAAAGACAAGGTGGACAGCACCTGAAGAACATCTAAGGTTGACCTCTGGTCCCATGTAAATGGGCATACATGCACTTACATAAAATACACATACATACACATATATGTTCATATTCACATATAAATATACACATATCTGTGTACATACATACACACATGCATATATTCACAGACAAAAATACATACACATATGCACACATACACACATGCACACATACACATGTGCATTCATGCAGCTATGTACAAAGGCACAGAAAATGTTAAACAAATATGAAATCTGTAGTGTTAGCTTGCTGCCAAATGAGAAAAAGATAAGCAACTTCTACCCTTCCTCCTTCTAATGCTCCAGCGACAATTGCAGACACAGTTCCACTGAAGTTCACTCTGGGAAACCAACATGTTTGTCAGGCTCTCTCATAGAGCAAAATTGTGGGGTGTTCCTTACAGGAGTGTGGGCACCCCTCCCCTCACTGGTAGTATCTGGAAAGCCAGAGCAGCAGGGATGAGAGCCTCTCTAAGTCGATGGTGTCCCCAGCACGAATCATACAGTGTCTGAGTGGAAACAGCAACAGGCTATGAACATATCCCTGGGCAGGACAGAATCCTCCCAAGAAGCTGAGATGTAAACACTTTAGTGCCCTGGTGCCACATGTGTTGATGACAATGAATCAATTCTGCGAGGTAGGACACATGTGGTATGTACACACAGGGGCTTCTGGGTATACATACGCTTGGCATAAAGACCTGGTGGGTGAAAGACAGAGCCATCCCGTGTCCAGGCAGGACTTGCAGAGGGAAGCTCTCAGGTGAATCCTGAAGACAGTGAATCTGAAGACATGAAGAGGGCCAAGCATGGAGTGGGGCAGGGAGGAGAGGAGGTCCAGGAGGGAAGAAGGGCCCAAGAAGGGGATGGAAGAGAAGCCATCATTGGGCCATGTAAGACTATTGGCCAGGCAGTGCCCATGGCGTCCTCTCTGGGTTCCATGATGTATCCCAAGATTAGAAGCAGGGAGTGGCAGCAGCTAAGTTGTGATTTAGGACATGGTGGGGGATAGCATTGTGAAGAGAGAGACAGAGACACACAGAGAGAGACAGAGAGAGACAGAGACAGAGAGAGAGAGACAGAGAGAGAGAGAGACAGAGGAGAGAGGAGAGAGGAGAGGAGAGAGAGAGAGAGAGACCAGGAAGGACACTTCTACAATGGACCAAGCTCCCATGTGCTCATGAGCCACCTAACAACTCCACAGGGTGGTGTCATCTGATTATAAAGAAAAAGGCTGCTGGCTGGGGGTCCCAGCTGTGTGGCTCAGTGCTGTGAGCTGAGGGCAGCACATGGGGAGTGAAGCAAAGCAAAGCTGTCTGCCTCATAGCAGCCACAAAAATGAGAAGCAAGCACCAGAGTCCCCAAGCCCATTGGGGACCTTCCACCAGGTCCCACTGCCTTCCAATAGCACCAAGCTGCGTACCACGCCTTTATCATGGGGACTGCAGAGATATCTCCAAATATCTCAGAAGCCACCACAGTGCTCTCTCTTGCCCTCACCCCTCTATGTCACAGAAATTCAGGCCTTCAGGAGGAAGGGCACAGAGAGAGAGGAAGCCAGCCCACGGTGGCAGAATGCAGACTGGTCAGGGACACTGGAAAGCTGCTTCCTGCTCTTTCTCTATGGCCCCTTAGCCTCAGGTCTCTTGTTTCAAAACCTGTTCACAAACAAGGCTTTGGAAGGTTCACCTCTATGTATTGTTCCCATCCTCTACAGAAAGAGCATCACAGAAAATAACGAGTCACCCATCACTGGAGCGTGCACTTAAACAGTTACCTCCTGTTACAGGACAACTATTTTTAGACCTTATTAAATGTTTAGAAAAAGAAGTAATGTGTTTAGAGTTAGTAGGACCTTTACAGAGCAGGAAACTGAGGCTGGAGACTTGCCTAGAGTCACCAAAGCCTCGTGAGAAAGACAGCAATGTGGATGTGGCATGTTCTGCACAAGGAACACTGCTTGATCTCACAGCAATGCCGAGGGATGGCACTGTCTTAGTCCTCCGAGCTGCTATAACCAAGTGCCTGACACTGGGCACTATGCAGTGCTGGTAGCTGGAAAGTCCAAACAGCACATTGCTGTGTCCTGGCTGCATCTCAATGAGGCAGATGGTGTCACATGTGCCTGGCTGTGATCCCAGAATAGCAGATGGAGTCCTGTGTCATACACACACACACACACACACACACACACACACACACACACACACACACGACAAGGGGGGCAGGCTCAGTCTTGGGAAGGAATCCACCCCTGTGAGCCCCCACTCCCCAATGCCAGCATCAGTACCTTCCCAGGGCAGTCATGGAGATCACCTCCAACTAGACTCCACCCCTTGAAGAAGCCTCCATGTATGAACCTCTGGGGACAGACCACACCCGAACTATAGCAGTGACTGTGACTTCCTATGGCAGAGAACACTGAGGGAGAGAAGCTGGAAGTACAGCCAGTTCAGTGCATGAGGAAGAGCCTGGGGTCTGTTCGCAGAGCCCCAGCACACCGTCCATACCTCGTGTGGCAGGTTCAAAGTCAGTGCCAGCTCACCATGAAGTCACCCTCTGTGTTCTGCCTGTGAAGCAGCCATCTTCTCTGAGGGCATACCCCTGAGGCTGCTGTGACACCATCCCATGGTCTGGGGGACTTTGGACAGAAATGGACCATCTCATGCCTCTCCTGGAGGAAGCCAGAGTTAAGGCACCATGGGGAAGCCAACAGGCAAAGGTAGTTGCTGCCAAATCTAGCAAGCTGAGTTCAATCCCTGGACCCTACATAGAAAAGGGAGAGAGTCTGATCTTGCAAATTGATCTCTGGGAACACTGAAGAAGGGTCTGCTCCTGGGGTACTAGGCACCCAAAGCCAGTATAACCAAAGATCCTCCCTGTGCTGTGTGAGCCTCTCTCTAGTCAACTCCCTCTATGCAATGAGCTAGTTATCCAACTAGTTACAGCTCAGGGTTCCTATCTCCACTTGAAGTGACATTGGGAGATGTTGGGATGGATTCTGACATATGAATGTTCAGCCTCCACCACCGTCCATGCCCATCTGTGACACCTCTCAGGATCGAGGAAGAATGGAGAGACCCTGGTTGATCCTGGTTCCCTCATGCCCTGTATCCTCTCTCTCCTACAGCCCCAGCAGTATCACTCTGAGGTCAAAGGTACTTCCTGGTGTCACCTTACATCTGAGATGGCCTGGAACCTGGCCAGAGAATAGGGAGGAAGCCTTGCCCCTCTTAGAGGAGGTGGGATGATTTCATCCAGAAGCAAACTAGTAGGACACAGGCAACATCACACCAAATACAATAGAATCAGGACAATTCCTACCACTGTGACGGCTCACACATGAGGTTCATATCTAAGAATGTGGTCACTGAGCCTGGGCTCCCATCTGATCCAAAGGTCAAGGGCAGTCATCCCACCATCTGGTAGAGACCAAGGCCCACTGGTCAAACACCTTTGGTTACACAATGAGCTAACAGTGCCCCACGGTGCACCAGCCACAGAAACGGAAAAGGTATAGGGTGGGTGTCCAGAGCCATCAGTAGGAGGTAGCATGAGCCAGATGGGCACTGGGCTGGGATCTGGAAGAAGGGTGGAAAGGCTACAGAACAGATGAGGACTGACAGAGAAAAGAGGGAGCTATTTCCTGTGTGGTCACGTGTAAGTAATCTGACTCAGTTTCTTTACAAGTATGAAGAGAGCATTGACATCGGTGAGCATGCCGTTGTTACCAAGCCAATAATTCAAAGTATGGGAACTTGGCCTGGAACACAGTAAGTGCTCAATAAACACACAACATTTGTAGGTGGTTTTTAACGATGGCAGAGACAGCCTTGGAAGGCTGCTTGCTGGCTGACAGCACTCACGTTCCCAGGTGCAGAAACGGACCCTTAGGGGAGAACCGAGCTTCAAACAAGATCCAAGCTCTGTGTGCTTAAGGGTTCCTGGAGATGGCAGTCCCACCCAAGTTCAGCGAGCCGAGATCTGTGAGTAGAAAGGCAGTCAGCCTGCGCATCATCCTGGCACGCCACCGCAACCCTCCCAAGTTTGCTTCTCCATCCGTCTTTGCAAGTGTGCTTTCCGCTCGTGTGAATGAAACCCACTAAGTGGCATAGTGGCTGCTCTAATTATAGGCTCCTCAGCCTGAGCCAAGAGGAAGTCAGTTAATGTACACTTGAGTGGATTTCAAATCAGATTTTGTGAGTCCCCAGCAGGAGGAAAGTGGGCCAAATTCTCCTCCAAAACAGCGTAGCGGGAAGAGCTGGCACCCAGAGACTTCCCGGCTCCTGGCTGCTGGAGCAGGTGCCACGGCTTCCCAGGCTGCACACAGCAACCCCGACTGTACCTTTCCCCTGGCCCAGGCCTTTTCCAGGAGCTGGGAAGATGGAGGGAGGGGAAAGCCATTGGAGATTGTAGGCGATCCCCTGGAAACTCCAACAGCTGTTGTTGAGCCTGGCCCAGCCTCCTCCTACTCCCTTGGGTTTCTCTGGGTTATACCAGCGATTCCTAAAAGGATCCTCTGAGTAAGGGACCACAATGCTGATCCTACAAACACTCAATATGTGTCCTCCGTTTATTCTGTTGCATTGTAAAGATGGGAAAAGATACGAGTATACCCCTGGCTCCAACCGGAAACAAGCCATTCTCAGGTACCCTTGTTCTCCAGTGGGCAGGGACAAGCCAGTCCAATGTTGGGTATTCAGGAACTTCCTGGAGAGGAGGCACTTGCTCAACATGCCTTGCTTGGGCTTCTTTCTCATACAACCTGGGACCATCTACCCAGAGGCAGCACCATCCCCAGCGAGATGAATCCCCATATATCCATCATTAATCAAGAAAACGCCATATAGACACGCCCACAGGCCAATCTGATGGAGGCATTTTCTCAACAGAGGTTCCTCTTCCTGGATAAGTTTGTGTCAAGTTGACAAAAAAAAAAAAATCAGCATAGAAAGAAGAGGAGAGGGGAGAGGAGGGGAAAGAAAGGGAGGGAAGGGCAGGGGAGGGGAGAAGAGAGGAGAGGAGGGAACGGAGGGAAGGGTTGGAAATTCGCAGTCTTTGGTGGAACCAAAATGACCAAAATAAAGACTTGTGAGTTTTTTTAATCACCACCACCATCATCATCATAAAGTGTGTTTACATGGCTGCACACGTGACAGAGGACATCTCTGTGGAGTGAGTTCTCATCTCCACAGAGGCTCTGAGACTCAAGCTTCAGCCACCAGGCTTCAAGGCAGTGTCTTTACTTGCTGAGCCATCTCACTGGCCCCGGACACATGGTTTTAAACATTGTGGGAATTCAGTCAGAGCTCGGCCTAGAACACTCACGATAATCGTTCTATAGCACCGGAGACAGTTCAGGAAGTTCTCTGTTTTATGGCTCCTCTCAGTAACCGTGGCTACAATCACACAGAAATAATGAATCCAATCTCTAACGGTCCAAGCCTTCCACACACTGAAAACCAGCTGGGAAATGGGCCCGTGCCTAAGACAATGCTTTATGGGAGGGGTCAGGCACAGCCACAAATGGTTTTCTGGATCCTGTGTCTGTGGCCACATACCAGTTGCCTTCTGATAACCATGTGTACTATCCTCAAAAGGAATGCCTGGCTGTGACCAGAGCCTCTTGGGGCATATGGGACATCCCCAGCCATGACCCAAGCTTCCTAGCTGTAGACAGCAAGAAAAATGAAGTCTACAATGTAGCATGCTGCTCTCCCAGGGTGCCCTGTAACAAAACTGTTCTTGGAGAGAAACAGCATACACATCTACTCACCCCAGATAGGGATCCTATGACAGACCAAAATCCAACTTGGTGAACCAAAGAGTTTTACTTATACCTTGTATATGTATATAAATGTATATGTAAATATATATATATATGTGTTTTATCGTTAGCATCATCACCACCACCATCATCACGTGTGTTTACATAGCTGCACATGTGACAGAGGACAGCTCTGCGGAGTGAGTTCTCATCTCCACGGAGGCTCTGAGACTCAAGCTTGTGTGTGTGTGTGTGTGTGTGTGTGTGTGTGTGTGTGTGTGTGTGATAAAGCAGGGAGGCTTACAACTTTGCATCTCTGACTGCTGCCCAGGATGATGTAACAGCTAAAATGTTCCTTAAGCAAGAATGTAACAAACCAAAATAGTTTCAGGAAGTCCCTGAAACCGACCAGATTCACTAACCCCACCTCCCTCCACTAGTGTTAACAATAAAATCCAGGAGTTCCCCTCAAAAGAGCAGAGCCAAGCTGTGAAGAAGACCCTAGGACCAGATGAGAGAGAGAGAGAGAGAGAGAGAGAGAGAGAGAGAGAGAGAGAGAGAGAGAGAGAATGTACTTCTATTTACCAATGGGGGTTACTTACAAGAGCAGAAATGACTCAAAGGCAGCTGCATGATCAAAGCCCACCCCAGCATGGATGATAGCTCACCAAACTGGGGACCAGTTGGAGTGTTCTTTCCAGGTGCCTCAGTCACTCTAAACCTCTCTAGGCATCTTAGCTGGTCTCTGCTTCTTCTAGGGAGCTGGTCTGGTCCTAGGGTCTTCTTCACAGCTTGGCTCTGCTCTTCTGAGGGGAACACTCAGCTTTTATTGTTTACACTGGTGGAGGGTTTTAGTGAATCTGGTCGGTTTCAGGGACTTCCTGGAGGTATTTTGGTTTGTTACATTCTTGCTTAAGGAACATTTTAGCTATTAAGCCACCCTGGGCAGCAGTCAGAGATGCAAAAATGTAAGCCTCCAGCTTTACCATGTTACTCCCCTCTCTGGGGCTGCTGTAGCCTTGAGTTGGGGTGGAGCCCACGCCCTGGTCAAGAACACTCAGGCTTTGATTTGCTTTTGCTTTCCTTTCTCATGTTGGAGAGTCCTCTCTTGAGTGGTCTTTATTATATACATAATTTGCATATGTGCAGTCAGATAATTAGAACCCAATTGCACTTATATAAGCCCAAATTTCCTGGACGAAACAAATCAGGTCCCCAGAGCCTATGACACTGTCTGCTTCAGTAACCAAGGGTCTGTGATCATGGGGCTGAGTGTGTCAAGGTGACTCAGTTTACCTGGTAGAGCCAGAGAACAGTGAAGGTCCTTATCAGGACCTGGCAGGGTCAAGTATGTGAGGAGATGGTAGAGAGGGAAGGAAGGGATGAGAAGAGGTCCCATTCCAGCATGGAAGGCTCAGTGGGGAAACTGAGGTACCACTCAGCTAGAAACACTAGCCTGGCATTGGGAGGCCCTGATTTCAACTCACATGCAGTAAGCCATTAATCAATAAAGGGTTACAAGCCAAGGAATGTAAAGAGCTTCTAGAAGCTTCAAGAAACCAAGAAACAGACTCTGACTGCACCCCACCCCAAGCATCCAAAAGCAGCACTGATCTGAGGACACCTAGATTTGGGGGTCTCTGACCTGAGAAATGTGGCCCCAAAGATAGTATCGTTGGTGATGCATGTTGAGAGATTCGATGAGGACTCAGGAGGAGGATGTGGAGGAGGGAGAAGAAGAGGAGGGGAAGGAAGAGGAGAAAGAAGAGAAAGAAGAGGGGGAGGAGGAGGAGGAGGAGAAGAGGAAGGAGAGAGAGGAGGGTCAGGAGGAGCAGGAAGAGAAGGAAGGTGGGGAGGAGGGATAAGAAGAGGAGGGGAAGAGGAGAAGGAAGAGGAGGAAGAGGAAGGGGAGGAGGAGGAGCCAGAGCCCAGCAGCCTTCCAAGCCTGCTCAGACGCCTCCATCCACACTGTGGGATGAGGTAAAAGGTCACAGCGACCTGGTGGGACACCATGGGGTTGGAACAGTCCACCTTGATGACCTTCTATCCCACGCTTTCCCTTTCCTGTGGTCTCCCTTATTGGCTGAACTCAACTCCAGTCAACAGTCATGAGACTGGTGCTGTGGTCCTGGCAGGGCTGCCTCAGGGTTGTGAAGGATGAGATGGTCTGGAGGGCTCATGGGATATGTCTCTTATAGATCCACATTCCTGCCTGAAGCCAGCAGGAATCACCCAGCCTACAAGCTACATCATTTTCCAGGGCTGTCTCTCAGTACCCCTTCCCTACCCAACCCCGCTCTGAGCCATTCCTGCCTCTGAGAGAAGCATCTCTTGGGTCAGCATGAGGCCATTTTACAGCCCTGTGCCTTCCACTCTTCTGCACCCCAGCTTTACAGCCCTGTGCCTTCCACTCTTCTGCACCCCAGCTTGAGTGGACATCCAGCAGGAGTGTGAGGCAGGCACACCTATGATCCCAGGTGCGGTAGAGTCTCTCCGTTCACACAACAAATCACCAGCTACTCACCTATGGACCCCAAAGGATGAAAGCCCCTAATGGAGTCGGTTGTGAGGTCCACATGAGAGGTACTCAGAAGGGCTAATCCTGAACTGTCCCACTTGGGAAAGAATGCATCCTGTGTGTGCCCTCAGCTTCCAGTGCCTGGTGAACCGTCAAATAGTGAACAAGTGAATGAAGGAATTAATGAATGAGTGCATGGGTGACTGTGAATGATAAGTGAATGAATGAATGACATCAAATAGGTGGTAGGTGAATGAATGAATGATTGAGTGGATGAACGTTGAAATGGAGCAGGTGTGTGGCCTGCTGAGCCCCTCCAGGACATGCTCCAGGAAACAGGATTGGGGTGACCTCCAAGGAAGCCCAGGCCAAGGTCACAGCAGGCAGGGGCTGACAATGAGCTCTGTGGCCTGAGATGGCAGCAGTGGGTGGGGGCTGCAGCCCAGCTCATTGGAAATGCAGAGAGAATCCGCTGCCTGCGCTGGCAGCGAGCGCACCCGGGAAAAGACAAGAAAAATGAAGCCGCCGCAATCTCATTTTCTGAGGCCTGCGAGTCAGCCAGGAAATGGCTATTATTCCATCGCACTGTCGGTATTAAGTTATTTCCCGCACTAAATACGGGAACGTTCATGAATATCTATTGAGTCCCAGGTACAGACCCCTCCCGGCTCAGAGGCTGCCGCTCCGCCTTGACTCCTGCAACAACACCCCTCAATCTCACCCTGAAGTGAGAGACAATACTATTTTAAATTGCTTAATAAATCTCTGGATTGATGCCCCCGAAAGACCCGGGAACTTCGTCTCCATTACGCGCATAAAAGGGATCACATTTTAACCAGTGCTGGGCTAGGAGTTCGGGGAGTGGCTTGCAGCAACCCTTCTGCCTGGGGGAGAGCAGGGTGAGGTTGCCTGCACCCCGGACCCCATCTAGACATCTTGGCCACTTTAGTCCCAAAGAATCTGTGTACAGGCGTTTCCCTCGGAGCGGCTTAGAAAGCCTAGCAAGGGCGATTGTGCATGGGCTGGGCGACTTAGAAAGTCTAGCTGGTGCGAATGCGCGTGGGCTGGGCGGTACCCGCTACACGGCAGCCAGAACCCAGGTGGAAGGCCTTGACACCATCCACAGGTGTCACTATTTGGTCCCTCCTGCCACCAGCACCCACCTACGGTCACTCCGAAGGCCCAAAGCAGGGGTTCAGGAATAAGGTTAAGAACTGACTGTGCTATAACACCCTAATATGCCGGGGCTTGCTCAGTGTTCCCAGAGAGCTCTATCCAGGAAGAGACTGAGAAAACGCAGGGGTGGTCCTGAGGGGACTTGCCATCACAGGGGTGTCTGAGATTCAGGAGTGGGAGGACAGAGACCATGAAGTGACCTAAGGTGGCCATAACAGTTTCATAGATGACAAGTTGAAGGGGTCACAGCATTCTACCACCTGCCCCCAAAGCCAGGTCCTACCTTTGGGTCACTTGGCATCTGCCTCGGTGATGTCGCCAGTGACGCTGCTGCCACCACCATCTCTCACATCCCGAGATCCTACTATGTTCTTCTCTGCACCCCCTGCTGGTTCAACACTCTTTCATCATGCACAGCCAACTCGCACATCAAAGTGATGATCAGAAGTGGGCTAAAGAAAGCCTACCGTACCCATGTAACAGTAGTTAGTAAAACCGCTGTGTTTCCAACGGGTCACACACATACACCTCCCCAAGAGCTATGTGGATTCGATAATAAAAGACACACACACACATGGGGGGCTGGAGGGACACCGGTTAATTTTAATATGCCTTGACTAGCTTAATGGCTGGATATTTCTAATTCTTTCTGCTGCTAGCAAACACTCCCCTATGGTACTTCTGAGTTAACATCTTTTAAAATCTACACTTCATCTCTGCTACCCCAAACATAATTGGGGAAGTGGCTCATGTCCACTTATCCTGATTCTCACTTGTCAGCGGGCCTTTAGATCTTTTCTCTCTTCTTCCCTGTCCTGGCGATCTCTGCCTTCCTCTCTGCCAGTCTCTAGCCTGCGCAAATCTAAAGGTCCCGCCTCAGTCTACCTGCCCAGCCATTGGCCATTGGCTCTTTATTGATCAATCAAAAACCAATTGGGGACAAGGACCTTCTATGTTTGGATATATAGATTCCCAATTTGGGGGGCTGAATTAATTCAAAGCATTAGAACCAATACCCAAGATCTCACCCTTTCTGTCCAATTTTTTTTAAAAAAGGCTCTTCTCTGAGACATAAACTGAGCATAACCATAACAATTATGTAAATGACAAAGTATGATATACAATTAACAACCAGTCTATGATATTTGTTAATTAAAGTATTCTAGCACCTATCCTAACTTAAAGAGTTACAATTCTACCCCAGAATTATGTTCTGATTTCCCTACCCACCCTGCCCATAAACTATGGGTGCCTGTGCACCCCAAGACTGCTGTTTATTGGGTTGTGTTTTGGATGCTATGAATGGCTCCAGGGCCCTGCACATGCTAAGCACATGCTCTATCTCTGAGCCACACCCTCAGCCCCCAGGAATCATCCATTTCCAATCCTCAGGACAGGAATTCTTCAGTCCCTTCTGCTTCAGGCCCCCAGGGTAGGAACAAGTTACTTGCAGTTGTCTGTTTGATAGACACATTGCAAACTCACCTTGTACCTGCATGAACCTCGTCTTAGTCAGGGTTTCTATTCCTGCACAAAAGATCATGACCAAGAAGCAAGTCTGGGAGGAAAGGGTTTATGCAGCTTACACTTCCACATTGCTGTTCATCACCAAAGGAAGTCAGGAAGTCAGGACAGGAACTCACACAGGGCAGGAACCTGGAGGCAGGATCTGATGCAGAGGCCATGGAGGGGTGCTGCTTACTGCCTTGCTTCCCCTGCCTTGCTCAGCCTGCTTTCTTATAGAACCCAGGAGCACTAGCCCAGGGATGACTCCACCCATAATGGACTGGGCTCTCCACCCTCCTCCTTGATCACTAATTGAGAAACTGGGGGTATTTCCTCAATGGAGGCTCCTTTCTCTGTGAAAATTCCAGCTTAAGTCAAGTTGACACAAAACCAGCCAGTACAGACTACCTCCACCTCAAACACTGTAGGAACTCTCTACCACCCAACCAGTTTGGACTGCCTAACCAAGAAGAGAACAAGGAGTCATGAGCCTGCACTTTAAGGAACTGTTTTTTTTTTTTTTTCAAGAATCTCACCAATCCTCAGTCAAGAAAGCCCAGGCTAGCCCACCAGAAGGCACCAGGTCTTGAACCTAGTGACTTCTTTTACTTCTCTGTCAGTAGATAACAACCACAGAGTCTAAGGCTGAAAAGATGATGGAGTGGCCCGGCGGTTGGGGATGCCATCAAGGGTGATCCTGAAGTGAGTGAGGCCATCCTGAAGCAGCCAGGACTAACCAACACATCAGATTTCCTGAGTTAAAACAGACACAACCAGTCAAACCCAGTTCGGAACCATCAGCAGAGTCAGGTTTAAACCTCCCATGATATGGCTGCCTGTTAGCCTGCCTCACAGCATCAGGCAGTGACTGCTACGTTCACTCTGCAGAGATCTCTCCCACGTACAGTACAGGCAATAACCTGGATCCTGGAACAACACAGCACATATCCAAAGGCCGCCTCTGCCTAAGCAAGAGGAAGGTCACCCCCAGCCCAAGTAGCATATGAGATGGAAGAGGCCATATGCCCCTGGGTGCTTCTAGAAAAATCTCAGTCTGGGAAGGCCTGGGCCAGAATGCTGAACTCCATCTGGGGAAGAAAGCCAGACACATCACTCTTTTGGACAAGCTTTTTTTTTTTTTTTTTTTTGCATAATTGACGATTCTTGGCGAATCCCTCCTGCTTCTGTCACTCATGTTCCTTCAAGACAGCTCGAGGTGACGTCCCCGAAAAGAGAACGCCAAAAGGACCTCTGCTCCTTACCCTTAAATATTCCACTTGATATAAATCCCCCAAGGACGCCTCTCGGCTCCAGGCATCAGGGGAATAGGAGGGGCGCTCTCTCTGAGCTGCTTCGAGCTCACGCTTCCCAGTTTTGTATTAAAATGTCCCCGGTTCCCCATAATTTATAAACAACCCTGCAACTAACAGGGCTGGCTTTGTCCCTGATGTTCTCAAAGATAGAAATAAAACCACAGCAGTCAGAACGGAAGTGGCTGGGCATGGGAGGAAACTTCCTGATTTGGGGGAGTCTAAAAAGATGAGGCAGACACACTTCTGGTGTGGGTAGCCTGTGTTGGGTTACTCCCACCTACAGATTGCAAATCCCCGCAGACTCCACCCCTTGTCCACTGGGAGAAAATCACATGTGAGAGGTCAAGAGTGCAGAACAGGTAAAATATGGGTCTAGAATTTAAATTCAGCATGATAGAATCCAGCATTCTTATCACCTATACTCACCACGCAGAGGGGGAATGACCTGGGAAGGCTGCCTGGAAGAGGTGGGCTTCACCTGAACTTCAGCCGTCCTTTCTTGGACTCCTCCTCTTCCTCCTCTTCCTCCTTCTCTCTGGAATACTTGGCAAGGGCCTTTGCATACTTTCATATGCATTCATGCAACTCTAACAATAACTAAACAAATAACCCAACTGCAGATAGGAAAGGGCCATAGCAGATGCCTTGTAAATGTGTGTACATGTGTGTTCTCTGCTGCTAGGAATGGGGTGGAAGGAAGGGTGGAGGGCAGGTAGGATGGAAGGTGAAGGTGAACAGGCTGGAAACAACAGAAGAGCTAGGTTCACCTCCAGTACTGTGATACTCTGTATATTGTAGGGTAGTACCTCCCATCCTTGTCCTGTTTTCCTAGTTCCAGAACAGAGATAGCCATGGCTCCCTCCAAGGTTGGAGCAACACAGCTCACAGCCCCAGAGCTCATCAACAGGAGGAGTAAATGTCATTCCATCCTCACAGCGTGGACCATGGCGCAGAGTCACATAGAAGAGGCAAGAAAGATACTCAGGTGAGGGGGGAGAAGGAGGCAGTTACCCCACATTCCACCTCCAGGTGTGTGTTCTCTTTGTAGCTGTGCAGCCAGATGTGGCAGCCAGGGGGCTCAGAGCCCTTGTCCATGGGAAGGGCGTGCACTTGGCTTAAGTGTGTGAAATCAACTCGGAATGGGAACAAAGTTCAAAGGCCAAGCTGTGACATGGCTCAGCAGTAAAGGCAGCAGAGCCTGAGTGGTGGGAGTTCAATGCTTAGGGACCATGTGGAGCAAGAAGAGAACAGGGTTAGGGACCTTGTGATGCAGGAAGCACTGGTCTAGGGACCAGATGGGGCAGGAGAGACTGGCCTAGGGACCATGTGGGGCAGGAAAGAATAAACTGCTCAAGGCTAAAAGCCTGGTGGTCATTTGTCATGGTGGGTCCCTATTAAACTAAACAATCTATGTGCTGATCGAACTAAAAATATATTAAATTAGCTTCCTCTGTTTCTTCCCTAGGAAGTCTGCATCATGTGTGACTTGCACGTGGTTCATATGTGGCTGACACTGATTTGCTAAACTGAACAAAACAGAGAAAGAGAAACACCTCACAACCTGGGGCATGGTTCTGAGCTCCATCCTCACTCCACCCCACCCCCAAGCATGGACCTGGGCCAGCAGGAGGCCTTCTTTTAGCCTCAGTTTCTCTATCTGTGCAATGGGGATCCTTCCCTGAGCATGGCTATATATTTTCAGTGTCTTACTTCCATTGAACGCTTAGCCAAGAACACATCCTCAGGTAGGCACAACTTCAATCTAGTCTGGTAGGATTAAAGATGAAAGCATCCTGTTGGCCAATGATGTGGTGGCATCTTATTTCATTTAGCTTTTGCTACCCTGCCTATGCTCCAGGAATGGGCCATGCTACCAGCTCCCACCCAGTTTCCCTTGAATTCATGGATAAAAGACTCATACACATATAGTTGTTCAATTTGAACTTGCCTTTGGACACAATTACTGGGTGCTACTATCTCCCTCCTGGAAAAGCATGCCCTTATCAATATTTTATCTCTGCACCTTTCCACTTGCCCTAAACTTTAGTGGCTCATATACATCTAGTCCTTGCTAAGCACCCCTGACCACCCACCTATAGGAGCTGCCACAGGCCACCACTCCTCCTGAGACCTCACGTGGCTGCTTGGCTTTTCTCTCTCCAAAGCATGGCAAACTCTCCTCCCTTGTGTCTGTCTCTTTTTCTCCAGGGACCAGGAAGTCCCTCCTATTCCTCCTGCCCAGCAATTGGCCAATGGCTTCTTTACTGACAGATCAAGAGCCAACTGGGCAACAAGACCTTAGTATCAGCACCTCCCCTACAGCATCCCAATGCAACAAGTTCTTTGTCTGTGTGTCAGGGTGCTGTGTGAGAACATGAACCAGCATGGCAAGGTCATGTGATACACACATGGCAAGATCACGTGACATGCATGGAAAGGTCACATGACACACAGAGCGCCAGACATGGATGTCCCTGGCATAAGTGTGGAGTCACTTTTTTACTTTGAAGTGTACTCTTCATACTTATATATTTTTAAAAAAAGTTTACAGTAAAAGGCAAAATTTTGGGCAAACAGCAGTTTCCTACATGTCCTATTAACTGAATCTCTTGATTTCATAGGCGGCTGAGAGGAGAGTCTTTACTCTCTGGGTTCACAGACAGGCTTTATAGGATGTCTCCTCCCTGCACAGGTCTAAGGTCACAACCCCAATGTTGAGTGACCTGTGACATTACAGGAGCTCCTTCTCTCTTGCAAGCTGGACTACATTCACACTGGCAGGAGGTTGAGGGCCTTCCTGGAGTCTGTCTCCACAACCATGGACTCCACAAGCCAGGCTGGCTCAGGGCCCCAGATGGGGCCTGTTGTAAATAGTGGGGCAAACTCCTTTCTCTTCCCCTGTGCAGCTCTGACTTGGACCCTTGAGACCTGTATGCCAGCTTCTTCTGTCTTCGTCACTTTTTGATTGCTATAAAGAGACGCCAAGAGCAACACATTAGATAGAAGCAAACATTTGTGGGGCCTCACAGTTGTAGACAGGAGAGTCCATGGCCATCATGACAGGCAGCAGGCAGGCATGGTGGTGGAGATCTCACATCCTGGACTGCAAGTTGGAGGCAGAAAGGCCGCAAACTGACCTCACGTGGAAATGTTTTTGGTACGGATTTGCTTTACTTTATGCGTTGGAATGTTTTGCCTCTATGCATGTATGTGCACCATCATGTGCGTGCCTGTTGAAATCCCCTGGAACTGGCACCATAGATGGTTTTAAGTGGGTGACAGGAATCAAACCCAAGTCCTCTGAAAGAGCAATCAACTGCTGACCCATCTCTCTAGCATCCCTGAAGTTGGCTTTTGAAACCTCGAAGGCCACCCCAGGTGACACACCTCCTCCAGTAAGGACCCACATTTCCAACTGGTGACCACATGTTCAAATAGATATGCCTATGAGGGCCATTCTCAACTATCCTAGGTCACTCACCCAACCACCCTGCTCACTGGGTCATGGGACAAGCCAGAACGGGGGAGAGGGATGGACCACAAGGTTCAACCAATATCCCCAACCCACCCCATTCCTCTTCATGCTTTTCTTCATCTTGCAGAACTGCACAGGCACATCCTGATGGGGCCTCACCTGGCTGGCCTGACTCCGGGAGCTGCAGATGGCCTCTGCAGCCATCAGGACAGCAAGCTGCAAATCTAATGGCCTTCATCATGCTTTCCTGAGAGCTGAAGATACCTGCCCCCCCACATCCTGATACAGAGGCAAGACCACTGGACATTCCCAGGGGAGGTAAGGTCTACTGATGTTCCTGCACCCAGGAGTGGTGACATCCCAAGGTCAGGCCTTCCAGAGAGTAGAGAACTTACAGAAGAGCCCAATGGCTCTGAGCCAAGATTTCCCACCTGCTGTGACCAAAACCCACCACACTGCAGAAGGGAGAGCACACCGCGGCCTAGCCCTTTCCCACCACTGTGTTGTTCACTATGTGATCCTGAGAACAACTTTCCCCTTCTCAGATTCCCTGTCTTTTCAGTACATCCCAGGGCAAGGCGAGCATCCACATGAGCTAGAGACGAGGTTCTCAACCCGTGGTTCATGATCCCTCTGGAGATCGAAGGACCTTTTCAAAGGGGTCACTTATCAGATATCCTCCATATCGGATATGTGCCATTCATAATGTTAGCACAATTACATTTATGAAGTTTTTTATGGTTGGGGGTCACCACAATATGAGGAACTGTATTAAAGGGTCACAGTGTTAGGAAGGTTGAGAACTACTGAGGGAAGCTCTACAAAGATGCCTGTCATAGCTCTGCAGGCTCCAGTGTCCCCATCTAAGACCAGGGCAGTAGTCACATCTTGTGTACACCAGAGTTTAAACTTCAATGGCATGTTTATAATGAACTTTGACATTCTAATGATGGTCTCCACCCAGCAGCAGGACCAGCCCATGTAGGCTCATACTACATGCCAGTCTCTCAGACAAGACATGGTTTCATGTCAGGGTTTAACTAGTTTATCAAACATCCCTGTGCACAGCTAGTGAGCCCACCTCTGAGGGCCAACTACTGTTCTGTGCATTCATTTTGCTATCCAACCAAGCATCTGTGTATTGTCTGCATGTGTGTGTGTACACACATATTTATATGTGTGGTATGTATGCATGTGTTCTTGTTGTTGTTGTTGCCAATGTCTTTCCTAGAACAAGTCCACATCAGACCGCAGTTCCTATCTTAGCTTATTTTCTTTCCAGTGCTTGGAAAAGAAATAATATGCACATACATATATACACGCGTGTATATATGTGTAGTCATATAAGCATATACATATATGTACATGTTTGGAAAAGACATAACAAATATGTACATACATGTATGTACACACATGTACACGCTTGGAAAAGAAATAACAAATATACACATACATGTATGTATACATGTACTCATATAAGCATATACATACATGTACATGTACATGTACACACTTGGAAAAGAAATAACAATACACATACATGTATACACACATTTGTATATGCATGTACTCATATAAGCATATACATACATGTGCATGTACATGTACACACTTGGAAAAGAAATAACAATACACATACATGTATACACACATTTGTATATGCATGTACTCATATAAGCATATACATACATGTGCATGTACATGTACACACTTGGAAAAGAAATAACAAATACACACATGCATGTGTATGCACACACATGTGCACATACATGGGCTCATACAAGCATTTACATACATGTACACATACATACACACGTGACCAGGAAAAGTACCCTCCAACCCTCAGCAGCATCTGGAAGTCCTGTTCTCAAGGATTCCCTCTCAGAGAACATCCTGCAGACTCTTACAAAGCACTAAGCTTGCCATTTTTCTAAGTGGCCCTGGGCTGAGCAACTAAGCAATGTATGTAGGTAAGTGGACAAAAGAAAGGGGTGATGCCTCTCCCCTGCAGGTCCTTGCTGTGTGGCCTCAGACAAGACATCAACCTCTCTGAGCACTGATTTCATCTTCCATCTCTCAGGTCTCTGATCAAGGCCAATGGGAAAATGCATACAAAACCCCAACCACCCACAAATGCTCACGGAACAGCAGTTATGTGCAGGGCAATCTCAGCCACACAACCCCCAGACCCAGGCCTATGGGACAACTGTGCATGTTGCACCACTGAACTGGTCCTGGCTGGGAGTCTCCCCATGACTTCCCCACACCTCCTCCTCCTCCTCCTCAAGCCCACCCCATTGTTCCAAGACTAATTTATTTATTTTCTTCTGACTCCTCAAAGTCCATCACGCTGTGGAGTGGTCGGATGGATTTTTTAATTAATTGAAGCAAAATCAATGAAAAAGTGATTGTTCTGGGCCAGGCAGGCAGAAGGAAATTAATGGATGTCCTGTGGGGGAGGGGCGGCCGCATTGAGCTGCGGCTGGGCTGTGGGTACCTGGAGGCCAGTAACTGTCACTGGAAGGGGTGGGGGATGGAGGATGTGAGCAAGGTGACCACATTCCCCACTCTGACACCAGCAGATCTGTCTGAGTTCAGACTTTGGGGCCTCCGCTCGTCCACTGTGCCCCCACAAACCAACCCCAGTGTTGGCTGTAAGGGTTAAGCTCTCACACTGGCCCCCAGTGGCCCTTGAGGACTTGGTATAGAGGGAAATAAACCAGATGTAAAAGCACAAATATTCAGCGTCTCTGCCTACCCGGAGTACACAGACTCCAGAGTCAACGCCGCACAGCAAAGAAGACACCAGAAGCCACACACACTCTAGCAGAGGGTAAGACTTTCTACTCAGGGCAATGGAAGGCTCTGGAAATAGGTAACAATTTTCATGACCTTGGCTGTGAGCATCCAAAAGTGAGTGAAATGTTTTCTGTCACTCACCCTTGACCAAATAAATAAATAATGAATGAATGAATGAATGAATGAAAGATAGATAGATAGATAGATAGATAGATAGATAGATAGATAGATATGAGTTACCTGGTATTCTGTTGTCTACACTACCTCTGCCACTAAAATCATCTTTCTCAATGAAGTCTCTTTCCAAATCATCTGGGAGAAGCAGTCACAGGTGTTCTGACTGACAACTAGGACCCAGGCCCCTCCCATGAACCCAGGCCCCTCCCACGGACCAGGCCCCTCCCACCCCAGGTGTGTGCTTAGGGAGACACCTGTCACTGCACTATGACTCTCTATCTAGGATCGGCTCCTAGCCTAAGACCGGTTATCAACTCACAGACACACAAAAATTCCTTTTGCTATAGAAAGGAACGTGTGCACAAAGTACTCAGGTATGAGGCATGGTCACCTCTGGGGAAGGTGGAGGTGACATTATCTAGGCCACAGCACCCACTCAGACTTGAGCAGCTGAGGCAGGAACAGCAGCTGGAGCCACACTGTGCCCTGGAACCCACCCCTGACTGGATGGCTTCCATGGCCAATAATACCGATGCTAGCCAGCCTGCCATGTGACAGGGACGTCATCACTCCTGTGTCCCAGCCAACAGTCTGATGACCTCAAATATCAAGCCTTCCCGATTGCCCGTTCCTGAGGGCAGGAGAACCCAACCCATCTGCGTCTTGATGAAGGAGTCATTGGGGTTCATAGGGTTCATAGCAATCCAAAAGCTTAACTGAGTCCCCAGACAACCACCAGGATGGTGACAGAAGAATCGTTCACTACACACATCTCACAAGACATCACTGAAACCTCAAAAAGCTCACACCAGTCGATATTCATTGCACCCA
Organism: Mus musculus; assembly: GCF_000001635.26. Classification (NCBI taxonomy): domain Eukaryota; kingdom Metazoa; phylum Chordata; class Mammalia; order Rodentia; family Muridae; genus Mus; species Mus musculus. The sequence goes on from NC_000071.6 coordinate 112,109,507, forward strand.
AACTACAGATGAGGAAACCGAGACTCGGTGAGTAGACATCACTGGCAGATTCTGATATCCACGCCAAGTCTCTGACACCAAAGGCTCTCCATCTCCCCAGCCCATCCTCAATTGGTCTACTCTGCTTTCCCTTCTGAGTTCCTACCACACATCCACGCCCACCTGCCACCCAGCCACCTGGCCATCACTGGTAGAGCCAGGATGGGCTGCTGAGTCAGGCTCTGCCTCTGTGTGTGACCTTAGGCAAGTCCATTCACCTCTCTGATTCTTCCTCAGTAGATAGGGAGTGTGAGCAGATCTGCTGAACACAGCTGGGAAGAGCAGGGAATCCTGGGATACCAGATGTTAGCATTTCTTCTAGGCTCCACCCCACAGTTACCTGGCAACAGCCAGGTGTGCTGGCCTCAGTATAAAAGGGGCTGCCTGCCCCCTCCTCAGCCTCTTACTCCCTTACTCCCATTCCCCTCCCCTCCCTTCTCTCTCCATGTTCACGGCCAGCCTCTACTACTCTCCCTCTCCCCCTTCCCTGACCCTTTCTCTCTACCTTTCTCTGTCTCTACTACCCCCTCAACTTCCCTCTCTGTGCCCTAAACTCTAATTCTATACTATGGTACCTCAGGGGAGAGGTGCACACCCACAGAGGCACCCACTTCCCCTGCACCATACCATGCCTCTACCAAACGTATCCCTGGGTTGCCTTTCTTTTTTATAAAACCCAACACCAGAGTCCCCAGGTCTACCCTGGGCCACTCTATGACCCCTCAAGTCTCCTGTCTGCAGCCCTCACTCTTCTGCCTCCCAGCTGATGAATCCAGAACCAGGTCTCATC